>NC_035446.2:130354898-130693898 GCF_002127325.2 Helianthus annuus | reverse complement strand
AAAACGGAATTTTTTGAAACCGTATGAACATGACAGCTGATTTCGAGTTCATCAAGTTTGCGACTCGAGATCTCTGTTTTCGATGAAAAGATCATTTATTTGTTCACCGAATTAACTGGATTATAATTTTAGCCGAAATCTGTTTAGTAAAATTATTAAAATTCAGGTTTTGGGTTCCAGAATTTTATTTTTTATGATTAGGGTTCATCATGTTTATGTGAAAATTCGAATATTCTGTTATGTTTTGGAATATGATTTGGATTATTAAGTGTTTTTCCTGATTTTGATCTAATTTTGTCCTCTAAATTTTTTAGAAAACTGTTAAAAGATAAAGAGATTGAAATTTTCGAAATCTGTTAACAAAATTAGATCAGCTTAAACAGGAAAGGATATCTTTTAATCCCTTAGATTTCGAATTTTCGGTTATGATATCAAATTTACAGCTGTTAGCGAGGTTGCTACTCGAGACCACGAGGTTGCTACTCGCAACCATGAGGTTGCTACTCGCAACCATGAGGTTGCTACTCGCAACCATAACGTCATTAGTCGAGACCATGAGGTTGCTACTCGCAACCATAACGTCATGACTCGCAACCATGAGGTTGCTACTCGCAACCATAACGTCATTAGTCGCAATCATGAGGTTGCTACTCGCAACCAGAATGTCATCACTCGCAACCATGAGGTTGCGACTCGCAACCATAACGTGATTAGTCGAAACCGTAGTCACGACTCGCAACCATAACGTGACTAGTCGAAACCGTAGTTGCGACTCGCAACCATAACGTCATTAGTCGAAATCGTGGTTGCGACTCGCAATCTCATTATTTTAAGCTGTTTAAATGTGAACTAAAGAAAAATTTTTTCGGGGCCCCGCCCCGAACCCCGGGCGGGGGCACGTTGTCCCCCGTAGTTCGATCCGCGCTAACGGGTGGTTTGCTATTAAATAAATGGTTTTGTAATTTACTTAGTTAATTAATCAGAATCAGATAATGTAATGTTTTACAAAACCAGAAATAGCTTAACTTGAATGAGCTTTTGATATATCATTTCTGGCCAAAGCTGACTTGATACATCTACTTATCATTCAAGTATTACGAAAGCTATGCTAAGTGTGCATCATAAGCATGAATGTTTTAATATCTGGCCAAAGCTGATTTAATTCTTTCATAGATGGCATACTTAGCAAGTGCATAACTAAAGTGATTGTTTCAATTTCTGGCCAAAGCTGATTTGTTACAACCACTTTGCACATATGCTTAAATGATTACACTTCTGGCCAAAGCTGTTTTGTTTTCGTTTAAGTAGAAATTTTTAGTTAAGTCTATTATTTTGATGTTAGTAATAGACATTATCACAGCTTCATTATGTAAAATGGTCATTATTTTGCCTGCCTTAGTTTAACGTGCCCATAGATCACATTAGAATTTCTTCCTTAGTATCATAACTTGCTCATCTTATTTCCACTATAAGCACCCAACTGCGGGATTCCACCTTTGACTGGTGATAACTTTGCTGCATGGAAGGATGCTCTCATGCTTACTCTCGGATTGCTTGATTTCGATTATGCTCTAAGAGAGAAAAAGCCAGCGGACCTTACCACTCAAAGTACTGCTGCTGAGCAGTTAACTCATGAAAAGTGGACTAGGTGTAACCGCATGTCTCTCATGTTTATGAAGCAATCCATAAGCAATGCAATCAGGGGAGCTATTCCTGATTCTGAAGATGCTAAGACCTATTTGGAACATGTGGAGGCTCAGTTCAAAGGGACGTCTAAGGCGCACGCTAGTACTCTTATTCTTAAGCTGGTGACAACTAAGTATGATGGGAGGAGTGGCATTCGCGAGCACATCATGATGATGAATGACATGGCCAATAAGCTGAAGGGGCTGGAAATGGAAATCAGTGATGGTTTCCTTGTTCATTTCATCATTACTTCGCTTCCTTCATCTTTTGAAGCATTCAAGATCAACTACAACACTCAGAAGGAAAAATGGACGATGAGTGAGCTGGTCGCCATGTGCGTACAGGAGGAGGAGCGTATGAGGATGGATCGCCATACTGATGTTGCCAACTTTACTACCTCCAATCCTAAGAAAAGGAAGCACAATTATCAGAGGAAGGATGCTTCTAAAGTCCAAAAGTCTAATCCTAACCCTAATACAAGTGCACCTTCCAGCTCTAAGAACTCCTTAGGCAGTATCCGCTGCAAGTTCTGTAAAAAGACAGGACATATGCAGAAGGAATGCCCTGATTTTAAGGAGTGGCTGGCTAAGAAAGGTAACGATTATTTTATGATACTTGAGTCCTATAATTTAAGTGTTCCTGCTAATTCTTGGTGGTTTGATTCTGGTTCTATGGTTCATGTTACCAATTCTACTCAGGGATTCCTTTCAATCCGGAAGCTGGAAAGAAACCAAAGAACGCTTAAGGTTGGGGATGATCGAGAATTAGAAGTGAAGGCCATTGGAACATTACAATTAGTTATGAAAACTGGTTTATGTATTAAACTTTATGATACCTTATATGTTCCTGAGGTAACTCGGAACCTTGTATCAGGACCAAAGTTAGACATGGACGGTTTTATTGTTTCCCATGGTCATCGCCAACTCTCTATCCATTATGATTCTGTTCTTTATGGTACTGGTGTTCTGGATGGAGGTCTCTATAGATTAGAACTAGATGATGGCTTTTCCAAATCTTTGTTGTCATATAACATTAATGAATCACTCACAAAGATGGAAGAGAAACGAGACTTAGAGACTTCATCCATGTTGTGGCATCAGCGTTTAGGCCACATTTCAAAAGAGCGATTAAATCGTCTCGTAAAGGATGAAGTCTTACCTCCTCTCGATTTCTCTGATTTTGGAACATGTGTCAAATGTCTTAAAGGTAAAATGACATTAGCGAATAAGAAAGGTGCCACTAGGAGCTCTAATTTATTAGAACTCATTCACACTGACATTAGTGGTCCCTACCAAATCGCTGGCATAACAGGACATACTTCATTTATCACTTTTATTGATGATTATTCTCGTTACATGTACTTGTATCTCATTAAGGAGAAATCTGAATCTCTAACAACTTTTAAAGATTATAAGGCTGAAGTTGAAAAGCAATTAGATCGTCAGATTAAAGTTGTGAGATCAGATAGAGGCGGTGAGTATTATGGAAGACATACTGATGTGGGTCAAGCTCCTGGTCCATTTTATGAGTTTTGTAAGGGCCAGGGGATTGTAAACCAATACACCATGCCTGGTACACCTCAGCAGAACGGTGTCGCTGAAAGAAGAAACCGTACCCTTATGAACATGGTGCGCAGTATGTTAGCCAACACTAACTTACCATTATTCCTCTGGACTGAAGCGTTAAAAGCAGCTGTTCATATACTCAATAGAGTTCCTTCTAAGTCTGTCCCTAAAACTCCTTATGAACTTTGGACAGGAAGGAAACCGAGTCTTAAATATATGAAAGTATGGGGCTGCATTGCTGAAGCAAAACTTTACAATCCTTTCCTAAGGAAACTTGACCCTAAGACAGTTACCTGTTTCTTTATCGGGTATCCTGAGAACTCTAAGGGTTATCGTTTCTATTGTCCTTCCCATGTCACCCGTATTGTTGAAACCAAGCGTGCCGCGTTCCTGGAGGATTTCAAGGTCAGTGGGAGCAGTACCAACCCTTACGAAGAATTGCAAGAAGTACAAGACGCGGGGGGGAGAGACTCGTCGCTTACCATTACTCCGATTACTCCTCTTGTACCCAATGCAATTATTACAACTGAAGCTACTGCACCAACTCCAAATTCACCTCTACAATCAGAACCCATTATACCTCATGACGAAGGCACATCAAACGCTCAAAACCAAGACAACGCTGAACCCGATAATCTACTCAGGAGGTCATCCAGGCAAAGAAGGCCTCCTAACTGGGATGATTATGTTACCTACCTGACTGAAATGGATCCCGGAAAGCTCAATGATCCTATCTCTTACAATGAAGCCATTAGCAGTGATCAGTCTTCTGAATGGAATAAAGCAATGATTGATGAGCTTGATTCCATGAAGAAAAATGACGTTTGGGATTTGGTAGAATTACCCAACGGAGTCAAACCCGTAGGATGCAAATGGGTGTTCAAAACAAAACTGGATCCGAATGGTAACGTTGAACGCTACAAAGCGAGATTGGTTGCAAAGGGCTACACTCAGAAAGAGGGAATTGATTATCAAGAGACGTTTTCACCTGTCTCTCGTAAAGATTCATTAAGGATCGTCATGGCCCTAGTAGCTCATTTTGATTTAGAGCTGCATCAGATGGACGTTAAAACTGCTTTCCTTAACGGAGATTTGGACGAAGATGTTTACATGAAGCAACCTGAAGGCTTTGAGCCTGAAGGTCAGGAGCATCTAGTCTGTAAGCTGAAGAAATCCATTTACGGGTTAAAACAAGCATCACGTCAGTGGTACCTAAAGTTTGATGAAGTCATGAAGAAGCAAGGTTTTATGAAGAATCAAGTGGATCAATGCACCTACCTCAAGATGAGTGGGAGCAACTTTACTATACTTGTCCTTTACGTTGACGACATTCTATTGGCAAGTAATAGTTTAGACATGTTGCATGAGTCGAAGCGGTTACTCTCGCATAATTTCGACATGAAGGATCTCGGAGATGCATCTTACGTCATTGGCATCGAAATTCACCGAGATAGAAACAAAGGGATCTTAGGATTGTCCCAAAGGGCCTACATAGATCGTGTCCTTACACGGTATAACAT
The DNA here is from genome assembly GCF_002127325.2 of Helianthus annuus. NCBI lineage: Eukaryota > Viridiplantae > Streptophyta > Magnoliopsida > Asterales > Asteraceae > Helianthus > Helianthus annuus. Next base: position 130,689,127 of record NC_035446.2, on the reverse strand, counting down.
GCAACAGTGCAAACCCTCCATCGCTCCAGTAGTTAAGGGAGATGTTTTCGGTTTGTTTCAGTGTCCGACAACAGAGGTTGAGAAGGAGCAAATGAGCCAGATACCTTATGCATCAGTAGTCGGGAGCTTGATGTATGCTCAAGTCTGTACTCGTCCAGATATCGCTTATATTGCTGGAATGCTAGGCCGTTATCAGACTAATCCTGGCCTAGATCACTGGAAAGCAGCTAAGAAGGTACTTCGATATCTGCAAGGGACGAAAGACTATAAGCTGACTTATAGAAGAAGTGATCATTTAGAAGTGGTGGGCTATTCTGATTCTGACTTTGCCAAATGCAAAGATGACAAGAAATCCACTTCGGGCTATATCTTTATGTTAGCAGGCGGCCCTATCTCTTGGAAGAGTCATAAACAACAGTTGACCACAACTTCCACAATGATGGCAGAGTACATTGCTGTCTATAACGCAACCTGTCATGGAATGTTGATTAGAAATCTGGTCACTGGACTCAAAATAGTTAATTCCATTTCTAGACCATTGAAGCTTTACTGTGATAATTCAGCTGCCGTTAGTTTCTCGAACAGTAACAGTTCGACTGGAGCTGGTTTATATCTCGATACGAAATATCTTTTTGTACGTGAACGTGTTGAGGAAAATAATCTTTGTATCGAGTATATTAGTACTAAGGATATGCTTGCGGATCCGATGACTAAAGGTCTCCCTCCTAAGGTTTATGAAGAACATGTTCGGAATATGGGATTATGTAAAGACCTTATTTGAGCATATTGTACTAGCTTATATTTTATGTTTAATGAAATTTCCTCAAGTTTGATTTTGTATGTCTGTTAGAATATGTTCAACCGGTATAATGGCATATAGACAAATAAAAAGTTACAAATCAAACAAAGGGCTTACGCGTATTTTGATCATAACGACTAGGTTTTAAATTAAGGCTATAGTATGATTAATGGGGGTCCTGAGTCGCATAATGATTCAACGGCTGTATTTCTCTGCTATAGTACTTGTTTAAGGCTAAAATGAGTGTTAACTCCTGATCAGGCTTATCTAATACTCATAGTAAATGATTACTCGGCTAAGTGGGAGAATGTAAGATTAAATATATTACTTATTAATATTTAATCTATAGCCATCTTAATCATTTACATTATAGAGATCAAAATATATTAGAACCTATTATTAATTAGTTGGTAATTGTTGATGGACCATATTACCCTTAGTAACTAATTAGGTTTCCTCCTGGGTGCTTATATAAGGAGAGTTATGTGGAGGTTTAAGGGTTACTCAGTTTCACAATTCACACCCCATAAGCCATAACATCATCACGAAACCTCCTCTCCTAAACCGATACCCTTTTCGGTTTCTAAGTCACCATCATCAGTCAGCACCCTAAGGAGGAACCGAATCAAGATGACAGGCATGTCGAACTCTCTCACAGGATTCTCCTCGGCACTATCTGCGGTGACAGGTATGATTTATATTGTTTTCCTTTATGCATAAACAGAACTGAACCAACATATATACCTACCATGATTTTAATAGCAAAATCGTCCATCAAATGCATTCAAGAACATAGCCGACCAAGAGTTACAAAGTCACCCTTGGTCAAAGTAAACCATCGTATAAATTTCTTCGTTTAATAAATGAAATTACACGGCATATTCCTTTATCTATAAATATTTAATATTTTTAAGGTTTCTGCTATCATAAATTCTTTACGTAACAAAAAATGAAGCAATTTCAAGTATTATATGTACTTATCTTGATTTCAATAGCAAAATCATCAGCAGAAGCTCCTAATTACGCCAAGGAAGGATGCAATGATACTTGCGGGGGCGTGAGGATTCCATACCCTTTTGGAATCGGAGCAAGTTGTTCTGTCAACAAATGGTACATTATTGATTGCAACTCCTCCACACCTTATCTCTCTGCATTCAACAACATGAAGGTGGTGAATATAGGCTTGGAAGAAAAAACCATCACTGTTAATGTATCAGTAATCTCTCGTTGCCAGAATTCAGACGATCATATCCCAAGCATAGACCTTGGTGAGAGTCCCTTTGTATATTTTGGATCACATAACGTACTCACTGTTGAGGGGTGTGGCTATGCTGCTATCTTGGATAATCGTTTGCCGTCTGTCTTTCCTGGTATCTCGGACTACCGTCAAGAAGTAATCACCGGATGTTCAACTACTTGCAGTAATGACAGTACTGCCAATAAAAGTGATCTTCGTTTCGGCCTCGGTTGTTGCAGAAATACAGTTCCCTATAATTTGAAGTCATACACTATGGATCTTAGTGGCTTGAAAAGGCTGGGCGAAGATGGAGCCTGTGGATCTGCCTTCTTGGGCGACGAAAGTTGGTTAGAAAATTCAGTTAAACATTTCCATCACCCAAAAAAGAAGACAACGAATACCTCTTTTTTCCCAGTAACACTTAACTGGTTCCTAACAAACAAGGACTTCAATGAAATACCGAATTTTTGGGAAGGAAAGATTACAAATTCTTCTCTGTACTTGGGTAATGGTAGTTAATGTTGGTATCATCGTCATCGGAAACCCAGGACCATTCGGAACGGACGGTGTTGTGACCGCACACACAATCGTTTTCAAACAACCCACAATAATTGATGTGTGTCGGTGTGTATATAATTTAGATATATATTTTAGCCCCTTTTTACACTTTTAGCCAAGTTTTCAATTTATAAAACACGATATTTACTAACACTAAACACACATATGGGCAAATGCACCCATCGTGGACGTAGTATAGTGTTGGTAAGATACCGAAGTCGTCCAATGACACAAGAGCTTTTAATACCGGTTTATCCTCAACGTCTAATCAAATCAAAAATGATGAGAAAAATGTTTTAAACTAAGAAAAATAAAAACTAACTAAATGCTGAAAAATAAAATAAAATAAAAACAGATAGACAAGATGAATCACTTGGATCCGACACGTGTATTAGTATAACCTTTGATTATTTTCGCACTTTTGCACTTGTTTAAGAGATTATCTTAGTTATTGTAGTAGGCCCCTCTTTTGAAGGCGACGTTACCCTCAACCCAGTAGTTTGAGTCAGCAAGGATACAATCCTAGAGGGTCGGATTATTGAAAGATAATGAATTAAGTTATTAATGCAAATTGTGGTAGGCCCCGCTTTTGGCGGTGATGTTACCCTCGGCTAAGTAGTCTGAGTCAGCAGGGATACAGTCCTAAATAGCCGGGTTATAGTATTAATAGTAGTTAACTTATGAGGGGGTCAAAGAGTTTGGATCCCCGCCATCCAATACCTATGGGCATTGAAGGAGATCCTACTAAATTTGACCCAGGTCCCAAGCAGGACCTCTAAACGCTGAACAAGGGCAAGACCCTTACCAAACCGTTCCCTTAACCCCCGACCAGGTAGCCAACATACCTCCATATAGACCGTGGAGATATGAATGGTGAAAATCTTTTATTTTATATAGACAGTAAAATAACGCCAAGACACCACGGACAAACGATAAGGAAAGATCACCTTCAACATAAGTAACTAGTTATTAAAGTCATTAATACAAAACCAAATAAAAAGTGCAAAAGATTAAAAATAAAAAGTATTATACTAAACACTTGTCTTCACCAAGTGATGTAAGAGACTTAGGCAAACATGGCCTTGATTGTCAAGAACTCTTACGATCAAACTTGGATCCCGAGACGACTCACACACTCTACGATGGACAATGGATGATGGTGGTGGATGATGGTGTTATGGTGGTGGTGGGTGGTGGATGAAGTGTGAGAGAGGTGGTGTGCCAAGGGATGAGAGAGAATGAAGCCAAGCTCCTCTATTTATAGGCTGAACAGAAGGCTGGACACGGCCCCGTGTCCGCTGGACACGGCCCCGTGCCCGTCTGACATTCTCTCTCTTCATTAATTGTAATTGCGAATTACAATTAATGCGCCTGCTGTACTTTCACCACGCCCCCGTGCCCGCTGGACACGGCCCCGTGGTGGGCAATGGAAGCTTCTACTGGTTTGTCTTTTCTGCTGCTTCCTGGGCACGCCCCCGTGTTCGCTGGACACGGGGCGTGTTCAGACTCTGTTTCTTCTCCTTTGCCTTGGGAGGTGCCGTTGAGGGTCCGGGCAGTCTACTTTTGTTCCTTTTCTTGTATTTATGCTAGAATTAGTTGTCTTTTTGCTTCTTTTGTGATTTTGAGCTCATTTAATCCTGAAAATGCAAAAGGAAGACAAAAACACTTTTTTTCCAACATTAGTACTTAAAAAGGGTTAGTTTTATGCCTTAATTGATGTGATTTATATGTTGCATTTTACACACATCAATAATCACAATACTTCATCATGAACAATCTAACCGAAATATGCAGAATGAATATGAACTTACTGTGAATCGATCTGATCGAACTTGAACTTCAAACTAACCGCAAACTTTGAATAACAATAACTAATACAAACTGAACTTTGATAAAATGAAATCTGATGTACAGAAAACTAACGAACTGACTGAACAATAATGAACAAGGGCTGCGGCCGGTTTTATACGAAGTGAACAGGTATGTCTCCAATCGTCACAACGTTTCATGAAGGGATATGTTGTTTCCATGATAACCGCTCGTGCGGTTATCACTAGACGTACCGGTTCATCAAATCATCGGCCCAAGCCCGCTTGTTCACTAACACTACATAACCTAACTGGACTTGACATATCATTCGACCCACTAGACTTGGCCTCCGGCCCAAATACATAATATAAACATAAAAACAGTTTTGACCCATTACTTAACTAAAACAAATAATAAATGATACCGGCCCGAAAACCGTTTTCGGATGGACTTGATTATTGATCTTCATTCACCGCCCTAAGCAAGAACATCCGAGTCTCCGGCCGTGATCACTCCTTGCGATTGTTGGTGACCTCTATCTTGACCACCACTTCGTCGTCGCTTGATTCGTCGAGCCAACCGCAATTGTTGCTTGAATTTCCAGCCATGCCATCTTCCTTTCTCTCACGCTCTTTCTTCATGTAGTCGAAGTACCACTCGACTAGTTCCAAGTAATAGATGTAGGCGACTTTCATCTCGTATGCATCATCCGGTTCGTAACCGTACTTGGCCGCAATCACATCCCACATATTTTTCTCCATCACTTCTTTGAACCCTCCGTTGTGCTTTACAATGCGGTGTAACAATATGAGACTAAGGTCTCGGCCATCGATCAGTTCTGGCGGCATTGCTTTCTCACATACGATCCCGAGGAAATCCGAAATAAACCAAATCAAGACTTCTTCGAACGGTGCATCGAAGAACCTTTGGTGTTTCTTTATCTCCTCATGCAATGTAATAAGATCTCCCGGTTCCACACAACTTTCCATAATCATGTTTCTTTCAACGACGTCCTCCTCGAGTTGTGAGAGAATTAACGCTCGTTCCCGAAGCGTTTCTCTTGATTGACGCGGGTTATCTTTTTCGCCTTCAATGTAAATCAAAAGTGCCTTTTTCGCTTTCTTGGAATACACAACTTCCTTCTTTCTAGCCTTTGAATTTTCACCGTACACTTTCTTCTTGTTTCTTGCTTTCTCGAACTCCTTTTCGTAGTATTCACCCAAACACTCTTGGAATTCTTTCTTTTCCTTCTTGTAGCCGTTGTCAACGCCAAGATTATCGTAGAACGCATTGAGATAATCTTGTTCCAAGTCGACTTCCGACTTGTCTTCATAAATGTCGAACCCTTTTGAACGACAACCAAACATTTTCTTTAACACACACGTATCCCCCGTTGTAACCGTTTCTATCCCTTGAAACAAAAGTTGTTCTAGACTTAACACATTCTTGTCTAGACTTGGAGCATAACTTACGCACGGGATCGTCTTGTCTTTGCCGTCCACCGGCACTCTAACTTCTCCAATACCATGTACAAACGAAAAGTCCTTTCTACTTTCGTTTGTCACAACCCCGAAGTGTCTCTTGAAACACTTAAACATATTCCGGTTTCCCGTCATATGTGTTTTGAACGTAGGATCAACAACCCATATTGAATCCCATTTGCCACCACAAGTATCTTTCACAACATAATCACTTTCAATTGGTAACGGTGATAACTTGATATACTTACTTGGGCAAATTGATGCGATATGACCGAATTCCTTGCATTTGAAACACCGGATCCCTGGTTTCCTCGGCCTACCCACTGGTGCATTTGATTTCTTACCGGACTTCTTCACGAATCCCTTTGGAACCACTTTTCTTGGAAACTTCTTCACCGCTGATTTCCCGGTTCGCATGGTTGGCTTCCCCTGCGCGTACTCATCCTCTTCCGCCGCCCGGCCGCACTTTCCACTACGAACAATAACATCTTCACCGTGATCGGTTTCCACCGATTTTCCCTTGTCTCCATAAACCCGGTTCCCATCATGATCACAACTCCTTCCGCTTCCTGTTAAACCTTTGGCTCTGATACCAATGTTGGTATCATCGTCATCGGAAACCCAGGACCATTCGAAACGGACGGTGTTGTGACCGCACACACAATCGTTTTCAAACAACCCACAATAATCACAATACTTCATCATGAACAATCTAACCGAAATATGCAGAATGAATATGAACTTACTGTGAATCGATCTGATCGAACTTGAACTTCAAACTAACCGCAAACTTTGAATAACAATAACTAATACAAACTGAACTTTGATAAAACGAAATCTGATGTACAGAAAACTAACGAACTGACTGAACAATAATGAACAAGGGCTGCGGCCGGTTTTATACGAAGTGAACAGGTATGGCTCCAATCGTCACAACGTTTCATGAAGGGATATGTTGTTTCCATGATAACCGCTCGTGCGGTTATCACTAGACGTACCGGTTCATCAAATCATCGGCCCAAGCCCGCTTGTTCACTAACACTACATAACCTAACTGGACTTGACATATCATTCGACCCACTAGACTTGGCCTCCGGCCCAAATACATAATATAAACATAAAAACAGTTTTGACCCATTACTTAACTAAAACAAATAATAAACGATACCGGCCCGAAAACCGTTTTCGGATGGACTTGATTATTGATCTTCAGTTAAGTTGAACAAAGAAACTGCTCCTGTGGTATTGGGCGTGTAGGAAACCCGTATTTGCACTATCAACGACGCCTAGGTATGCAGTTCTATATACTTTTTTCCTTGTGTTTCAGCAAAAAAAATGACCCATTTGTTATTTATGTTGTTTTAGAATCTGAAGATTGTAAAAGCCGTGAACCTTTAGTATATACTCCATCTTCCAGAAGCAGCAAATCATCACTAACTCCAGTTATTATAGGCAAGCTATATATTATCTTTGCTTGTGATTCTTACATCATACTTTTTTGTTGGACTATTTAGTTATATTAGTTTTAATTTCAACTATTCTTACGTGAACCAAACAAAATTTAGACATTCAAGCGAACTGTCAGCAGTGGCGAAGCTTAAAAAAAAGTTCGGGGGGTCGAAAACGTATATACCTACAAAATCCTATACGAAACGTACATATATAACACTACTGGCCGAAAAGTTCGGGGGGTCGGGCGCCCCCTCCCGCCCCTTAAATCCTGCGCCCCTGACTGTCAGGTTCCTTCAATGTTAACTCTGGATAAGTATTAAACATTTTAGACTATTGAGTAAGTTTGTCTGCATTGTATTTGTCTCTTTTCAGGTGTTAGCATTGTCATGGGGCTGCTTTTCCTACCAAAGTTTGCATATGAATTGCACAAACTAATCAAGAGAACCATAGCCAAGAGAAAGAAAAAAAAGTTTTTTAAACGCAATGGTGGCTTACTTCTTAAACAACATGAAGCAACTAAAGAGGGTTTAGTTGATAAAACCATACTTTTCACCTCCAAGGAGTTGGAAACAGCCACCGATCATTTTAATGAGAATAGAATCCTTGGGCGATGATGAAAATATGGTTAACCGGGCAGGGTTAACACACTGGTCTCGTCAAGAAGGGTTAATCCCTTCCTCTCGAGGATCGCTGGCTGGATCGCCTGCCGGTTGATCTCCTGCACAAGGAAACAAACCGTGACTCGTAACAAGGAGGATGGGGTGGGGGTGCTCCTTGTTACCACTCTCCGGCGTGAGAATCAGTAGTCTGCTTGGGAAGCAAAGTATGATAGTAGTAGTAGTGAGAGAGTTGTGAAGAGATACCTCAAACCTGGTTTGGGGTTGGTATTTATAGCCGAGGAGTGAAGGAGGAGGAGGTGGATGGATAGACTGACGGCACGCTGCACCTTTGCAGGTGTGTCAGGCATGTCGGCTGTGGAGGTGATGCCACGTCAGTCTGTCGCTCACGTAGACCTGACAGGCGGCTGCCATTAGTGCTACTTGCTCTGTGGTGTTAGTCCCACTTGCTGAGTGTACAGGATGCGGTGTGGGCCGCATCGCTGTTTGCGGTAACTGTAGACGTTCCGGCTTCTCACTCTTTGATCAAGAAATACGCGAGATGCGGTGCCAAGCCGCATCGTCGTACGTAGTGTGGGTTTTGATAAGGGTAATGGTCACTCGCGGTCGATGCTGACGCGAGATCTGGGACCATACCCCTTCAGGCGAGGAGGTCAAGGTACGGTGTATAAAGGTATGCTAGCGGATGGAAGGATTGTAGCAATCAAGAAAGCAAAGATTGTTGACGAAAGCCAGTTAGAGGTATTTATCAATGAGGTTGTGATTCTGGCACAAGTCAATCATAGGAATGTGGTTCAGCTATTGGGATGTTGCCTAGAGACTGAGGTTCCTCTACTTGTCTCTGAGTTCGTCCCAAAAGGCACCTTGTATGATTATATTCAAGATGATACCGGTGAGTTACCATTCTCGTTGAACATGAGATTGCAAATTGCTGCTGAAGTTGCAGGAGCAGTTTCTTATTTACATTCAGAGACTCCCATTCCAATATACCACAGGGACATCAAGACCACAAATGTACTTTTGGATGAAAAGTACAGAGTCAAAGTTTCAGATTTTGGAACTTCAAGGTTGGTATCAGTAGATCAAACTCACTTAACTACCTTAGTCAAAGGGACGTTTGGTTACTTTGATCCAGAGTACTTCCAGTCGAGTCAGTTCACCGAGAAAAGTGATGTGTATAGTTTTGGAGTTGTTTTGCTCGAACTTTTTACAAGAGAGAAGCCTATTTCCTTAACTAGATTTGGTGAACACAGAAATTTAGCTACACACTTTATGTTTGCTATGGAAGAAGGTCGTGTGATGTGTATATTTGACCCAGTGGTTGTACACGAGGATTCAAAGGGTGTGGTTTTGGAAATTGCCAACTTGGCAATGCGATGTTTGAATTCCAACGGGAAACATAGGCCAACAATGAAAGAAGTAGCCATGGAGTTAGAAGGCATGAGAATGTCACAAGTGCCTGCTACAATTCAAACTAGTTACGGACACACTAATCATAATGAAGATTTACCCGTGTTTACGGGTGACGAGTCAACACCAACAACAGTGAGTTTCAAAGACAGCATTAATGAGTAATTGGGCGCGTTATTATTTTAAGTTTGTGTTTAATGAAGTCTTGATTTTTCCTGGTGTGATGCTTGATTTTTCCTGGTGTGATTCTTCGTTAGCCTTCTGTGTTTGGCATTTCAGTTTTGTTTTGAGCAGTACAATTCAAGTATATTAATAATGTTTAATTGGTCTTTTGTGGGTAACATTTTGGTTTTGAAATCTAGGCTTAGTGTTCTCTGTTGACCCAGTGCTGATCACCTTCACGACCAGAATATTAAGCTGCTGTATGTAAGCTAGGGCCCAGCCCAAATTATCATAACCCAAATATCATTGGCATCTACAATCAACGGCGAATCCAGGGTTCAAGCATTTGAGTCCTTAACTTAGTTGAGGCAGGAAAACATACGGGTCAAGTGGGTTGGGTGATGAAGAAGTTTAGTTAAATCGCTTAACAGGTCAAGTTGATTGGGAAATGACCCGCGAATCCAGGATCCAAGCATGTGAGTGCTTAACTTACATAAACGGGTCAAGTGGGTATGGGTTGGTTAATGACCCGGGTCAGTAGAACCATTTAACGGGTCAAGTGAGTTGAGAAATGACGTGGGCTTGTAAAAAACAGGTGAGTGGGTTGGGAAATGACCCGGGTTGTTCATTTGAAATTTATTCAAAGGCGGTCCCCTAAGGCCAACATACAAAACATAATCTCTTTAACATTATGTTTGCACTAATCTCTTCAAATTCAAAATAAGATAAATAGTTAACAGATTATGTATTTGACAGTTGTTTAAATTCTTAGTTTGAGTGACAAGCTCACCAATAAACTAATTATCAGCTGAATAGATTATCATTTAACCAAGTCAAATAAAATTAATCGATAGGGTTAAAAACACAAAATAAAACAATTGTAATTTCATATGTTAAAGACTTTAATAAAAGAGGAACAATAATTAATAAATGAGTAAATTACAAGTTTTGTCCTTTATGTTTGTCCCAAATTTCAGGCGCTGTCCTTTACCTTTAAAATTGATGAGTTTTGTCCTTAACGTTTCAAAATCTTGCACGTTATGTCCTTTAGTGTAACACTCTAATTTAAAATGCCCAATATTTATACCGGCTAGATAAGAAAGATCATAATCATTTAATACATTTAGTACATAAGTGTTTGAAAACTACCACTAAACTTAAAGGACACATAGGTAATCCTTTCATTACAAAATTTTCACAAATGAACTTCTAAGACAAAAGTGAAGATCATCTTCTTGAGTGTGTTCGGTTCATAAGTCTTGTGTTGATCACCATCCGCTTGATTGACTTACTTGAAAGCTGGAAATTTAACAAAACAATAATGTTAGGATCCTTCAAATTTCACATAAATAAGTGTGTGCTTAAAACGAATTCGATATACGCAGTTTTGCAAAACCAAACAATTTTGGCAGGGCTCCACCGTAAATTACGGTGGTCACCGTAATTTACGGTGGGCGATGGGCGTTTATGGTTCCACCGTAAGTCAGTAGAGAATTGCCGTAAGGATTTACCCTCCACCGTAAATTACGGTGGTACCGTAATTTACGGTGGCTTCTGCATATTCTTCCTGTTTGCTGTTTTGACCCGTTTATACCAATCTCTGCACTTTTCGGCCATCAAAGCGCAGCACGGGGCATTCCTTTGCAACAAGCACGACCCGTTTTGGATCCCTTGTTTCAACACACACGCTCCCATTACCGGTTTGCGTGATACTAATATTCTTCCCATTACCCGACACACGGGTTTATGGTCTACGGATGAGGTACTTCCGTTACCCGGTTTGTACCCATCATTATTAACTCGTTTGGGGTTGCCATTATGAAATCCCTCATTTTAGACAACCAAACCAACACGATTCTAATTTGTTCAAACTAACAACCCATTAATATGAAAACTAAATCATCAATATTATAGTAGCGTTAACTACGTACCTTAGAGCTTTCCCTTTTGGCGAGCGTCCGCACCGGCTTGACTTCCCGACGCCTCACTCGTGTTGCCTAAAACATACAAGCCAATTTATCATTAGAACCATTCGGCTCATGATTAAGCTTGTTACTTTACCAACACCACATTTGTGTCGATCAATGTCTTTTAGGCATTTTATCAAGCATCTTGTGTGCATAATTTCTTACAATTTGTAACTAAGTTTAACATTCATCATTTAGCCATGGCAAACATCAATTTAAGCAATTTCGCTAAATTTTTACATCAATAATTTCTGAACCTTGTTCATAAAGCTTGAATTACTCTAGGGTACATCATAATCCTAATGTCTCATACTTTTCTACAAAAACCCACATATCACCTCTAATGGTGATCATGAACTTTACAAGAATTAAACCAAATTTCAACAAGAAATCTACTAGGGTTCATCCTATACACTATTTCAATTAAAACAAACATCATGCATGCTCAGATTTGAACCTCATGATTTTATCTAAAATCTAAGGTAGAACCAAATCATGAAATTTTGCATACCTTACGATCCCTTAGTCAAGGTGATCACAAATCTATATTCAGATTTCAATTCGGACTCGATTTGAACCTTCAATTGATGGATTTTGTGAACATTAGGGTTTGAGGGGAAATCCCCTTTGTTGCCTGCGTTCTGATCGATCAAACACACACTTAGGTGTGTGTTTGATGTGTTATTTTTACTAATAATAAATTAAGTTCCAGAATTGACAAGTTTGGTCCCTCAATTATATATGGGCTATAGAACAAGGGTTTTTAATTATACTTTGTCATATTATGTTAAGATTTCTACTAACTAGGTTATCTTTCCTAGTCTTTTATCTTAACTTACTACTGGTATTTAGTTTAAAATGTAACATTAATATTTTCGGGGTGTTACAAGTCCACCCCCCTTAAAGAGGGTTTCGTCCCCGAAACCTGTTTATGTATATGACAGAAGTTTCTTATACGTACCGAGAAGTGTAGGGTATAGTCGTCTCATTTCCTCTTCAGACTCCCAAGTGGTGTCTGATCCTTTTCGGTGTTCCCATTTGACCTTTACTTGATAGACCATCTTGTTCCTTAAGCTTTTCACCTTACGGTCTAGAATAGCAATTGGTCTCACCGCGTAGTTGAGACTATTATCCACCTCGATGTCGTCATAGTGAATATACGCGGTTTCGTCAGCTAGACATTTCCGGAGATGTGATACATGGAACGTGCTATGTATCCCACTCAACTCTGCGGGCAATTCGAGACGGTAAGCCACCCTACCGACTCGCTCGATGATTCTGAAGGGCCCGATAAACCTTGGGCTTAACTTTCCCCTTTTTCTAAACCGGATTATTCCTTTCCACGGTGATACCTTCAACATCACCTTATCACCAACTTGGAACTCAATCGGTTTTCTCCGTTTGTCCGCATACGCCTTTTGTCGATTTTGAGCCGCCCTTAGGTGAGCTCGGACTATGTCGATCTTTTGATTCGTGAGTCCGACTATATCTTTATGTTCAAGTTCACGCGGGCCAACCTCACCCCAACATACCGGAGTTCGACACTTCCTTCCGTATAGCATTTCATACGGAGCCATACCGATGCTTGCGTGGTAAATGTTATTATATGAGAATTCAACCAACGGTAGGTGAATATCCCAACTACCCCCGAAGTCAATTATGCACGCCCGTAACATATCCCCCAATGTTTGTATTGTTCTTTCACTTTGACCATCCGTTTGAGGATGGTACGCGGTGCTAATAAACAATTTAGTTCCCATTTGTTTTTGGAAATCGCACCAAAAATTTGAAGTGAACCGGGTATCCCTATCGGACACGATGGATACCGGCACTCCGTGGCGTGCTATTATCTCATTAGTGTACACTTCTGACATCTTCTCTGACGTATAAGTTTCTCGGATAGGGATGAAATGGGCACTTTTGGTTAGTCTATCCACGATTACCCAAATGGCATCAAAACCACGGCTAGTTCTGGGCAGCTTGGTTAGCAGGTCCATTGTAATTTGTTCCCACTTCCAAACCGGAATATCTAATGGTTGCAACTTGCCGTAGGGTTTTTGATGCTCCGCTTTGACTTGTAAACAAGTCAAACACTTCTCCACGTATTTAGCCACATCCCTTTTCATCCCCGGCCACCAATAGTTTTGCTTCAAGTCCCTATACATCTTAGTTGCCCCGGGATGGATCGAATAGCGAGACTTATGAGCCTCGTCAAGCAGAAGACTCTTAACACCACATGTGTTTGGGACCCAAATCCGATCATTCCGGCATTTCATCCCATTACTTCCTTCCGTAAGGTCTTTTACCATCCCTTTTATACGTTCTTTCTTCCAATTTTCTTTCTTTAATGCTTCAGTTTGGGCTTCTCGGATACGCTCGAGCAAGCCTGAAGTTACTACCAACTGCATAGATCGTACTCGTATTGGAGCGCATTCGTCCTTTCGGCTAAGGGCATCCGCCACCACATTAGCCTTTCCGGGGTGGTAATGGATCTCGCAGTCGTAGTCTTTCACCACTTCTAACCAGCGTCTCTGCCTCATGTTTAGCTCCTTTTGATCGAAGAAGTACTTCAAACTCTTATGGTCAGTGAAAATAGTACTTTTCACACCATACAAGTAATGCCTCCAGATTTTCAAGGCAAAGACCACGGCTGCCAACTCAAGATCATGAGTTGGGTACTTTGTTTCATGCGGCTTAAGTTGCCTAGAGGCATAGGCGATCACCCTTCCCCTTTGCATTAGTACGCACCCAAGGCCTAGGTGCGATGCGTCCGAGTACACTACCATATCCTCCGTACCATCCGGTAAAGTCAACACCGGTGCACAGGTTAATTTTTCCTTTAATGTCTGAAATGCCTTTTCTTGATCGCTTCCCCAGACGAACTTCTCATTCTTGCGGGTCAATTTGGTCAATGGCGTTGCGATTTTGGAGAAATCCTGAATAAATCTCCGATAGTAACCTGCCAACCCCAAGAAACTTCTAATTTCGGATGGATTCTTTGGAGGGCTCCATTTTGACACCGCTTCCACCTTCGACGGATCCACCAATATTCCCTCGGCACTTATGACGTGCCCTAGGAATTGCACCTCTCGTAACCAGAAGGCGCATTTTGAGAATTTAGCATATAATATTTCCCGCCTTAATACCTCCAATACTTCTCGTAAATGGTTAGCGTGCTCCGCCTCGTTTCTTGAATAAACGAGGATGTCGTCTATAAAAACAATCACCGATCTATCGAGCATCGGTTTGCAAACCCGGTTCATGAGGTCCATGAAAGCCGCGGGCGCATTCGTTAATCCGAAAGACATCACGAGAAATTCGAAATGTCCGTATCGTGTTCGGAATGCCGTTTTTGGTACATCATCTTCCTTTACCCTCAATTGGTGGTAACCCGATCTCAAATCGATTTTTGAAAACCAGCTAGCGCCTTGTAATTGATCGAATAAGTCGTCGATTCTCAGAAGTGGGTATCGATTCTTTACCGTGAGTTTGTTTAACTCCCGGTAATCAATACACATCCGCATGCTCCCGTCCTTCTTCTTTACAAATAGCACGGGAGCTCCCCAAGGAGACACGCTAGGCCGGATGAATCCCTTCTCAAGTAAATCTTGCAACTGAGACATTAACTCTTGCAGTTCCGAAGGTGCCAATCTATACGGTGCCTTAGCAACCGGTTTAGCACCCGGGGTCAGTTCAATCCCGAACTCTATTTCACGCTCTGGTGGCATTCCCGGAAGATCTTCGGGAAAGACATCTTTAAATTCACGCACCACAGGTACGTCTTTGATTCTTGGTGTTTCTTTTTCGACGTCTCGTATATAAGTTAAATATGCCTTACACCCGTGTAGTATAAACTTGCGGGCTTCTATCATCGAGCATATCATGGGATTACAAGCCTTCTCCCCATAGATGATGACACGCCTTCCGCTCGGAGACGTTAAGTGTATCTCCTTACGTAAGCATATCACCTTAGCATGGTAGCGGGATAGCCAATCCATTCCGACGACCACTTGAAATTCACCCATGGACATGGGTATTAAATCAATGTAGTATTCCTCGCCATCGATATTCAATTTGCATTCCCGACATACATCACAAACAAGAAAACTTTTGTTATTACCTATTTCTACTTCCATTGGCATAGGTAATTTCGTTAATGTAAACATGGGGTTTTGAATAAATTCATGTGAAACAAAAGACTTATTCGCACCTGTATCAAATAAAACACGTGCAAGGATCGAATTTATAGTAAATATACCTGTAACCACGTCAGGTTCCATTTTTGCTTCAGCAGCAGTGATTTGGAACGACCTTGCCTTAGCTTTTGGGGTCTCATCCCTAGAGTCGGCACTCTCTTTCTTTCCCACCAATTCCGGACATTCTGACTTTTTATGACCCGGTTGGTAACATTTATAGCACACCGTTACTTTGTCTGGGCAATTTGCAACCCCATGCCCTATCTTGCCACATGCCACACAAGGTTTGTTCTTGAAGTAGCATTCACCTTTATGAGTGCGTCCACATGTTTTGCAACTCGGAGATCCTCCTTTTGCACTTCCCTTCTTCGAAGATTCAGCTACCTTTGGCTTCTTTGCGGGACTCGGGTTTTCATCCAAGGCCCTCCTCTCACCTCTTTCAACTTGCCTTTTTAGTTCAATCTCGCGTTCCCGCGCCGCATTGATTATATCGGTGAGACTTTCATAATGTGAGGGAGTCATGAACTCCCTATATTCAGCCCTAAGCATGGTGTGATAATAATAAATTTTCTGTTCTTCAATTTTGACCAAGTCATCACAAAACTTGAGCTTATCCATGAACATCCCCGTAATTTTATCAACGGTTTCACCCTTTTGCCTCAATTGCATGAATTCCTCCTTTATCTTATTTATCACTGCCTTGGGGCTATGATGTTTGAGGAATGGTACTTTGAAATCTTCCCAAGTCATTGCCCTTATTGCTTCAACACCCCTTTCGTTTCTGAGGTTGTCCCACCAATCCTTGGCTTGGCCTCTAAGTTGGCCAGTTCCATACGCCACAAAGTCACTTTCATCACAATGCGTTCGTTCGAAAACACCCTCAATATCGCTTATCCACCTTTGACAAGCAATTGGATCTACCTCTCCATTGAAAATCGGGGGCTTGCATGCCATAAACTTGTTGTAAGAACAACCTTTCTTTTCCTTAGTCTTGCCTCTATCACTGGTAAGGTCTTCTCTTAATTCACCAATTCTTTCCTCCATAGTCGAAAGTAAGGTGTTTTGCATTCTTTCTACAAATCTTGGTAGGCTAACTTCGATGGCCCTACCAACTTCCTCGGCAATCTTCTCTTTCAACTCGTCGGCAGTGAGGGATAGAACATTGTTACTAGCACCTCCCGACATCTTCTTACTGAAATGTTAAAATGATCCAATAAATAATCTTGTTCAATCGCTCTCATGCCCTTATATGAGACTTCGTACTTATTATCCGGCCAAGTATATAACTTTGCCTTATCATTTATACTAAGTGTACTTCCCGGGTTCGAGTATATCACTATACTCCTCCCATACACAATAAATCGTTACCCTTTTTAATCTTTTTAAATTTAATTTGCTTTAAGTAAATTCTTACCGGATGTTGATCAAGCCTTGAACCGAACACAATTCTCTTTAACCTTAGCTCTGAATACCAACTTGTAACACTCTAATTTAAAATGCCCAATATTTATACCGGCTAGATAAGAAAGATCATAATCATTTAAAACATTTAGTACATAAGTGTTTGAAAACTACCACTAAACTTAAAGGACACATAGGTAATCCTTTCATTACAAAATTTTCACAAATGAACTTCTAAGACAAAAGTGAAGATCATCTTCTTGAGTGTGTTCGGTTCATAAGTCTTGTGTTGATCACCATCCGCTTGATTGACTTACTTGAAAGCTGAAAATTTAACAAAACAATAATGTTAGGATCCTTCAAATTTCACATAAATAAGTGTGTGCTTAAAACGAATTCGATATACGCAGTTTTGCAAAACCAAACAATTTTGGCAGGGCTCCACCGTAAATTACGGTGGTCACCGTAATTTACGGTGGGCGCTGGGCGTTTATGGTTCCACTGTAAGTCAGTAGAGAATTGCCGTAAGGATTTACCCTCCACCGTAAATTACGGTGGTACCGTAATTTACGGTGGCTTCTGCATATTCTTCCTGTTTGCTGTTTTGACCCGTTTATACCAATCTCTGCACTTTTCGGCCATCAAAGCGCAGCACGGGGCATTCCTTTGCAACAAGCACGACCCGTTTTGGATCCCTTGTTTCAACACACACGCTCCCATTACCGGTTTGCGTGATACTAATATTCTTCCCATTACCCGACACACGGGTTTATGGTCTACGGATGAGGTACTTCCGTTACCCGGTTTGTACCCATCATTATTAACTCGTTTGGGGTTGCCATTATGAAATCCCTCATTTTAGACAACCAAACCAACACGATTCTAATTTGTTCAAACTAGCAACCCATTAATATGAAAACTAAATCATCAATATTATAGTAGCGTTAACTACGTACCTTAGAGCTTTCCCTTTTGGCGAGCGTCCGCACCGGCTTGACTTCCCGACGCCTCACTCGTGTTGCCTAAAACATACAAGCCAATTTATCATTAGAACCATTCGGCTCAAGATTAAGCTTGTTACTTTACCAACACCACATTTGTGTCGATCAATGTCTTTTAGGCATTTTATCAAGCATCTTGTGTGCATAATTTCTTACAATTTGTAACTAAGTTTAACATTCATCATTTAGCCATGGCAAACATCAATTTAAGCAATTTCGCTAAATTTTTACATCAATAATTTCCGAACCTTGTTCATAAAGCTTGAATTACTCTAGGGTACATCATAATCCTAACGTCTCATACTTTTCTACAAAAACCCACATATCACCTCTAATGGTGATCATGAACTTTACAAGAATTAAACCAAATTTCAACAAGAAATCTACTAGGGTTCATCCCTATACACTATTTCAATTAAAACAAACATCATGCATGCTCAGATTTGAACCTCATGATTTTATCTAAAATCTAAGGTAGAACCAAATCATGAAATTTTGCATACCTTACGATCCCTTAGTCAAGGTGATCACAAATCTATATTCAGATTTCAATTCGGACTCGATTTGAACCTTCAATTGATGGATTTTGTGAACATTAGGGTTTGAGGGGAAAACCCCTTTGTTGCCTGCGTTCTGATCGATCAAACACACACTTAGGTGTGTGTTTGATGTGTTACTTTTACTAATAATAAATTAAGTTTCAGAATTGACAAGTTTGGTCCCTCAATTATACATGGGCTATAGAACAAGGGTTTTTAATTATACTTTGTCATATTATGTTAAGATTTCTACTAACTAGGTTATCTTTCCTAGTCTTTTATCTTAACTTACTACTGGTATTTAGTTTAAAATGTAACATTAATATTTTCGGGGTGTTACATTTAGGGCAAACCCAGATAAATTTTTGTGTTAAATCTGATCATGTGCAAGGCACATAGGGGTATTTTTGTGATTTCGTTTTTTTGTTTTTGGAAATTTATATAATTAACTTATAATAAATACCTCATCATCTTCAAAACTTGCAGAAAATCACTAATCTTTCTACCCTCTCTCTTACTAAACCTCATCATCTTCAAAAGTTGCAGAAAATCACCAATCTTTCTACCCTCTCTCTCACTAAAAACCACAATCACCTCCACCTCTACCTCCACAGCCGCCGCTGCCACCACTCCCCACCACCGCCGCCGCCATACCACTCTCTCTCCATTCAGTCATTCTCCCTCACCACTCTCTCTCTCTCTCTATATCAGTCACTCTCCCTCACCACTCTCTCTCTCTATATCATCCATAAGAAGACAACCTTGAAACAAAGTTTATATCTGAACATCCACATGAATACACAAGCGATCAATTAAACAATTTGTCATATAACACAGCAACAAAAAGACAATAAAGTCAACAACCAACATGTGCCTGTAGCAGATAGATAACAAAACACCTAAACAACAAATTAGGAAAAAATAAACATAATGAGTGTGTCACGCATGAGTTTTAACAGAGAAGGACCTAGATCGGGGTTATCGAGAGAGGATTCATCTATTAATAACTGCTTTTCTGGCGATTTCTTCTTTCCGGAGCTCCGATCTGGCGACGGCTTGGCGCGTGAGGATGACGGAGAGGGTGATGGGGGCCTGCGTTGCGCCGGTGGTGTTGATTTGGGGTTGATTGAGTCGGGAGTGATGCGGATTTGGTGGTTGTGGTTGTCTTCTGGAATGGAGATTCGTGGTGGCGTTTTGACGGAAACTAAACCGGCATGGTGGAGATGTGTTGATAAAATGCAGATCTGAAGTTATCGGTGAGTGTGGAGGTGAAGGGTATGGCGGTGGTGGTGGGGAGTGGTGGCAGCGGCGGCTGTGGAGGTAGAGCTGGAGGTGATTGTGGTTTTTAGTAAGAGAGAGGGTAGAAAGATTGGTGATTTTCTGCAACTTTTGAAGATGATGAGGTTTAGTAAGAGAGAGGGTAAAGATTAGTGATTTTCTGCAAGTTTTGAAGATGATGAGGAATTTATTATAAGTTAATTATATAAATTTCCAAAAACAAAAAACAAAATTACAAAAATACCCCTATGTGCCTTGCACATGATCAGATTTAACACAAAAATTTAACTGGGTTTGCCCTAAAGAACATAACGTGCAGGATTTTGAAACGTTAAGGACAAAACTCATCAATTTTAAAGGTAAAGGATAGCGCCTGAAATTTGGAACAAACATAAAGGACAAAACTTGTAATTTACTCTTAATAAATTTTTTGAAACCTAATTCCTTGAAGTTCATATTAATGTAGTTAACAGTTGGGGTTATGAACATTTTCATGTTGGCAAAAACCAGTCTACACAGCTTGGCTACTATACGTACATAAACAAATATTCTTTAGTTTGTGTACGTGTAAAGTGCATATTAGCAATAAATCATATACACTATATTTTTATAAACGCCTTATAGATAACATGCTCTTTCACTTCATCGTTGTCTTTACTTGCAACTCTTGTGGTGTTTGATGCTAATCACTAACACACATCTACGTTATTAAGTATCAAAATTTTGTCACGCCAACGCATTGCATTTAGAAGACCACCATGACGAAATATCACATGATCTAAAAGGTGTTTATGTAATTAATGCATACATTAAACAAAAAATTGACTGGAAACACAAAACAACAAAAACCCGATATGATCGATTTTTGGCTTCTTAGATTCATGCCTTACGATCGAGATGCGATATATGAGGTGTTAAATGGCGGGTTCCACCCAATACGAGCTTGAAAAATTGACTGGAAACACAAAACAACAAAAACCCGAATTTTGTCATGAACCCGGACATGACACGTTTTTATAATAGAAAGAGATTGTTCTTGTATTTTTATACATTTGATACACTTTCATATATGTCTATATATAGGCGACTACAAAAAATGAAACATAAATACAAGGGAGACATTTATGCAAATATACAAGGAAAATATTCTATTCCCGTATACGCCCCCGCAAGATGGAGGATCCGTCGGATACGCCAATCTTGGAGCGATTACATAAGAATGGTGCTCTCGTCAAAGGTTTAGTGAGCATATCCGCTAGTTGATCTTTGGAGTTGATGTGAAGAACACGAAGTTTTCCCACCGATACTTGTTCTCGAACAAAGTGGTAGTCGAGTGCACATGCTTCGTGCGGGAATGGTATATTGGATTTGCACATAGATATGTAGCGCCTATATTATTACAATATAAAGATGGGGTAACAGTGAAAGGTATGCCAAGTTCTTGCAATAAGTGTTTAGTCCATGCAAGTTCTGCGGAAGCATTTGCTAAGGCCTTATATTCTGCTTCAGTAGAGGACCGGGATACCGACTTTTGGCGAGTGGATTTCCAGGAGATGATGTTGGTGCCGAGATAGAGAATATAGGCTGTAGTAGACCGACCAGAATCATGTACACCACCCCAATCAGAATCAGAGAAGGCTGAGAGATCAAGAGAAGAGTTGCGATTTAGGAACAGTCCATGATGAATGGTTCCTTTGAGGTAGCGAAGAACACGTTTAAGGGCTTGCCAATGTGTTTGACGCGGGTTATGCATGAATTGAGAGAGCTTGTTAATAGCAAAGGAGATATCCGTGTCACACCCCAACCGATGGCGGAATCATCGGGGCGCGGCACTGAGCGAAACAGATTGTTCAGAAGTTTCCACAACAACTATCATACAATTCAGTTAAGTAACACGTCCCATACCGTGTCCCAAATAATAACAAGTTATCATAGAAATCAACTAAACAATATGGGAACTGTTCCGACAACTCAAATTCTTAGTTATTACAGACCGAAAGTAAATATTGTCTTAAGACTTCTAGACGGCTATCCGTAAATCTTACTGACTACAGGTGCCAGTGCAAGATCTACAGATAATTATGGCCCTGGAACAGATACGTGGACACTGTCCTAAGGTCACAGGCTCCTAGAAGCTTATTATTGCCTCGCTTCCCTAGCACGCTAGTAGCTTAAACACCTGTCACATACGTTAAAATAAAAGTCAATACATATAATGTAAAGGTGAGTACACAAGTTTGATATAGCATATAGAGTTCGAATAGTTTACGCATAACCAAGCACGTACACAAGGGCAAACGATGCATGTAAATTATCAACATGGGACCATCGATACCAACGACTTCGAGTTGACTGTCCGAGACAGTTCGCAATACATGATTACCACCGTAATCCATGCAAGTAATTGTCCTTAGCAACCCCCGTGTGAACGGGTGCTGAGTCCAAACTATAGTACTACGTTGCTAAAGCAGGTAGATAGCACTCCACGTGTAAACATAATAAACAGCAATCATTTAGACAAGTAATACATGCAAGTAGGTTAGCGTTCAAATAGATTGTGTTGTTTGTGAATTTGATAGATTACGTATGTAACACCCAAAAGTGCTGAAAGCAAAAAGGGATCGAGTATACTCACAGTGGTTGGTTGTGGATTGAAGGGAGCACTGAGAATAGGTTAGCCTGAATAGTTCGATAACACAACGATGAGTAACGCGGAAAAGTAAACAATGTTACTTGGATCGAGTAGGCCATTCGATCGGACAGCAGTTCGATCGAGTGGGCTGTTCGATTGGTTTGAAAGTCCGTTCGAACATCCATTCGATCGGCTGGCTGGCTCGATCGGTTGGTTTCTTCAAGTGGATTGTTTCTTCCTTTGATGTGAAGGATGTGTTTGTGTATGATGGTTTGTACTACCTTTCAAGTTGGCCGATCGAACAGCTGTTCGATCGGTTAGCCCAACCGATCGGTTAGCATTGCAGACTTGGCAAGATGTCACTCGATCGGTTAGCATGTTCGATCGGGTGACATTCCAATGTTTCAAAAAGTCTAAGTGTTTTAAAGTATAGTATCTCATGATTCGAGCAGTAATGATTACAATCGAGTGGCGTAGTCGATCGAACAGTACCTCGTCAATATTACACCTTGTGAGTTTGGGGGACTAAGTGCTAGTCGATCGGTTAGCCTAGCCGATCGGCTGGCATAGTCGTTCGGTTGGGCTGTTCGATCGAACAGCCTAGCCGTTCGGCCAGCTTCTCGATTCAGTTAACCTATCACTTAACACTTGCTTATTCCCGTGAGTTGTTGATGTTTTAGAGATATTTTGACTACGAGTTGAACCACAAGGCTGAAGTCCCTACTTAGTCCACTGACTCGAGCAGGAATCACCCAAACTCGGTCAGAGACGGTTTGGAAACCAAGTTTAACGTTTAACCCGGAATCGGTATATCTCTTGGTAGAACCCGAATCTTGAACCATGTGTTTGTTTGGAATGGTTTGTAAGTCGGTTCAAGTCTCGTTTTCACCTTTTTGAGTGTAAAAGAGTTGAAAGATAGATGAAAACCAATCTTCCAATCCTTTTCCACCGTGAAATGTTAAGATCTTTGGAAGATTTTAGGTTATTTATGTGGAAATCGGTTAGATCAAGCTTATTCATGGTTGAATGAAGTCAAGAACATGAAGTTCTTGATGAATACCAAGAACACCATGATGACATCACTCAAGAACACCTAGATCTTGGTGATTTCATGGTTGAAATTCAGATTTTGAAAGATAGAAAGATGGAGAATCGATTAATGAACAAAAACGTACAAGGATTAGAGCGAAATACTTACCGGTTTGAGAGAAATCTGGGATTTAGTGAGAAGAAGAGGCTGGTCAGTCAGAGCTTTTCCAAAAGTGGAAAGGTTGACAAAGACAGCCCTATTTATAGGCTTCCAAAAGAGGAAAGGGTCAGCTGATCGAACAGCATCCCTGATCGAGCAGCTGTCCGATCGAATATCCTGTTCGATCGGCTAGTCTGTTCGATCAGGTTGCCCTGTTCGATCGGCTAGCCTGTTCGATCAGGTTGCCCTGTTCGATCGGCTAGCCTGTTCGATCAGGTTGCCCTGTTCGATCGGCTTGCCTGGTTTTGAGTGTTTCGCGACGATTTTTGATATCTCGACTTCGATGAACGATGATTTGAGAATGGTGGAATTCCTAATCAAATTACTTTTAGTAGTAGTCGAGACTATATCTAACATACAAGCATCCTTACACCACGATTTGGATTCGATTTCGATTGAGTTTGATTCACCCTTGAGTCTTGATTGATTTCATTGATTCACCTCACACTTTAACATAAAAGTAAACACGCACAAGTAACACATAAGGCACACACACACGTATAAAAGCATTAAAATTATCCACGCTTGAGTTTGATGATTGATTCGATTCACCTTGGTTATTGATTGACTAGCTTTATTGCGTTGTTACTTCCTATCATTCACAGTCGGTCGTTGATTCACAGTTCGATTATCGGTCGATTAGTTTGATTATACAACACTTACTCCAAATAATATGAAAATCAAAATGAAACTAAAATGAAATTAATCTTTATTAATCTTTAATTCCAATAATAGTCAACACTTGACTTTGACTTTGACTTTTGGAAAACACGGGGTGTTACAGTCTCCCCTCCTTTAGGGAATTTCGTCCCGAAATTAGGCCGAGAACCGTACATCGCCGTGTGATTTTTACCAATTTGATGCTTCAGATCTATCTGAACAACTGCGGGTACTTGGCCTTCATGTCACTTTCGAGTTCCCAAGTGAACTCCGCGCCTCGTTTGCCTTCCCATCGTACCTTCACAATAGGAATGCGAGAGCGTCTGAGTTGCTTGGTCTGTCGGTCCATGATTTCGACAGGCTTTTCCACGAAGTGCAGCGTCTCATTGACCTGAAGATCGTCGAGTGGTATTATTGTGTCGTGGTCGGCTACGCATTTTCGAAGGTTTGAAATATGGAAAGTCGGGTGGACATTGCTGAGTTCCTCCGGTAATTCGAGTTTGTAGGCAACTTTACCGATCCTTTCCAGAATCTTAAAAGGTCCAACAAATCGAGGCGCAAGTTTCCCTCTTTTGCCGAATCGGACTACTCCCTTCCAAGGTGATACCTTTAGGAGCACGTAGTCGCCAACTGCAAATTCGCGGGGCCTGCGTCGTTTATCGGCGTACATCTTTTGTCTGTCCCGGGCCTTCACCAAATTTTCCCTTATTTGGTGGATCTTGTCAGTCGTTTCTTGCAGAATCTCGGGCCCAGTCAATTGTGAATGACCGACCTCGTGCCATACAATAGGCGAGCGACATCTCCTACCATACAAGGCTTCGAAAGGTGCCATTTCGATGCTGGAGTGATAGCTATTATTGTACGAGAATTCGACCAATGGTAGGTGTTTGCTCCAACTACCACCAAAATCGATAACACACGCACGGAGCATGTCTTCAATAGTACGAATCGTTCTTTCAGTCTGTCCGTCGGTTTGCGGGTGGAATGCGGTACTCAAATTCAGCGTCGTACCAAGAGCTGCTTGAAAGGTTTCCCACAATCTCGATGTAAACCGAGCATCGCGATCAGAAATGATGTCTCGAGGCGTACCATGATTCTTAATGATCTCGTCGGTGTAGATTTGGGCTAGCTTGGCCACCTTATAGTCTTCTCGTATTGGCAGAAAGTGGGCTGATTTGGTTAGACGGTCGACTATAACCCAAATACTGTCGTGACCTGATGGCGTGGTCGGAAGCTTAGTTATGAAATCCATAGCTATGCTTTCCCACTTCCATACGGGTATCGGCGGTTGTTCGAGTAAGCCTGAAGGTCTTTGGTGTTCAGCCTTGACTCTTGCACAAGTTAAACAGCTACCAACATATAAAGCAATATCCCTTTTCATCCCAGGCCACCAGTACTTGTAGCGAAGGTCCTGGTACATTTTGTCCGCACCGGGATGGATGGAATATCGGGATTTGTGGGCTTCGTTCATGATGATCTTTCGCAAATCTGTCCTCCTCGGAACCCAGATTCGGTCCAGATAATAGAATATCCCGTTGGCTTTGCTCACGAGCTGAGTTCCATCGTGATAGATTCGTTCCTTCTTCAACGTACGCTCGTTAAAGCAAGCGTGTTGTGCTTCGCGGATGAGAGCTTCGAGGTTATACTGAGCCTGGATGTTTCGAACACCTATCACGTAATTCTTTCTGCTGAGGGCGTCTGCAACTACATTCGCCTTGCCTGGGTGATAACGGATCTCACAGTCGTAATCGTTGAGAAGTTCTACCCATCGGCGTTGACGCATATTGAGTTCTCTCTGGTTAAAGATATGTTGCAGGCTCTTGTGATCGGTGAAGATCGTACACTTTGTACCATACAGGTAGTGTCGCCAAATCTTTAAGGCAAAGACAACTGCGCCTAGCTCGAGGTCATGGGTTGTATAGTTCTTCTCGTGGATTTTGAGCTGTCGAGATGCGTAAGCTATAACCTTGTCTCGTTGCATGAGAACACAGCCAAGTCCAAGGTTTGAAGCATCACAATAGACAACGAAGTCATCGCTTCCGTCCGGCAGTGTAAGAACTGGTGCATGGCACAGCATGTGTTTGAGGGTTTGGAAAGCAGTCTCCTGCGCGGTTCCCCACACAAAAGGCTTGTCTTTATGAGTAAGGGAGGTAAGCGGTACAGCAATCTTTGAGAATCCTTCGATGAATCGCCGGTAGTAACCTGCTAATCCGAGAAAAGAGCGAACTTCTGACGGATTCTTTGGCGTAACCCATCCCTTGACTGCCTCAATCTTTGCAGGATCAACGTGTATACCCCGACTATTCACAATGTGACCCAGAAATTGAACCTCCTCCAACCAGAACTCACACTTGGAGAATTTGGCGTAGAGTTGGTTTCCCTGAAGCAACTCGAGAACCAATCGCAAATGCTGCGCATGTTCGGCCCTCGATCTGGAATAGATCAGGACATCGTCGATAAATACAATGACGAAACGGTCTAAGAACGGTTTACACACGCGATTCATCAGATCCATAAAGACCGCGGGTGCGTTGGTCAAACCAAAAGGCATGACAACAAATTCGTAGTGGCCGTATCGGGTTCGAAAAGCGGTTTTGGGTATGTCTTCCTCTTGAATCCGCAACTGATGGTAGCCTGAACGTAGATCAATCTTGGAGAAACACTGAGCACCTTGCAGTTGGTCAAACAGATCATCGATTCTTGGTAAGGGGTATCGGTTCTTGATGGTCAGCTTGTTCAATTCCCGGTAATCGATGCACATTCGGAACGACCCGTCCTTCTTTTTGACGAAAAGGACTGGTGCGCCCCATGGAGAAGTGCTCGGGCGAATGAAGCCTTTTTCAAGTAACTCTTGGAGTTGGTTTGAGAGTTCTCGCATCTCAGATGGAGCGAGTCGATACGGAGCTTTTGCCACTGGGTTGGCTCCTGGAATAAGGTCGATTCGAAAGTCGATATCACGGCTTGGAGGTAATCCAGGAAGATCATCAGGGAACACCTGAGGAAATTCTCGGACAACGGGGACATCCTTGACTTCAACTTTCTTTTTCTTGTCCGTCTCTGCTACAACAATGTTGGCCAAGAAGGCTCGATATTCCTTGCGGAGGTATTTGCGAGCTTGTAGACAGGACATGAGCTTGAGATCTTTCGCAGTAGTTTCACCGTACACACATAGAATATCACCACTAGCTAACACAAATCGAATCATCTTATCGGAACACACAACTTCAGCACGGTTTTCACGAAGAAAGTCCATGCCTACTATGACATCGAAACTTCCGAGTTGCATTGGAATGAGATTAATCGGAAATATATGATTGTTGAGCTCGAGAGTACAATCACGGAGCACAGAATTGACAGCAATGGTTCTTCCGGTAGCGATTTCTACTTCGAAGGGTGTCGAAAGATAAGAGCGCTTACGTCTAAGAAGCTTCTCAAATTCAAATGACACAAAGCAGTTATCGGCTCCAGTATCAAACAAACATGATGCATATATACCATTCACAAGGAACGTACCATTGACCACGTTGTTATCAGCTTGAGCCTGGCGTGCGTTGATGTTGAAAGTTCTGGCGTGAGCGGCTTGTTGTTGAGGCTGTTGTTGTGGTTGCTGGGGTTGTTGGGCTTCTTGTTTCACCACCCTGTTCGGGCACCGGTTTGCAAAGTGGTTAGGGTCACCACATGCAAAGCAGGTCCGAACATTGGTTGTTGGGGCCTGTGCAGCTTGAGGAGCTTGAGGAGCTGGGAGTAGAGCTTGGTTGGCAGTGACTTGGGCTTGAGCTTGACGGGGACCATAGCGGCAACTCGCAGTGAAATGCCCGTAAACGTTGCAGTGGGCACAGAATCGGCAGGCCACACCCACCGGGTGATGATAAGAACATGTAGCACAGAGTGGGTGGGGGCCGGTGTACGCACGCTTCGCTGGCGGCGCATTAATCACTAGCGCAGTGCGCTGTGGTTGTTGCTGTTGTTGCGGTACTGACTGAAGAGGAGCAGCATTGGTTGCGGCGGCGCAATTCTTGTTCTTCTTTCTTCTTCTCGAAGACTTGGAGGCTTGAGTGGTGGTGTTGTCAGTTGATGCGGCGGTGACTTGATGCAGGGGCTTGACTTGCTTATCCCAGAAACCAGCCTTCACCCGCTTGTCATTAATCTCAGCGGCGAGTAGGTAGGTTTCCTCGATCGTTGCGGGCTTGGAGGCGTGAACAAAATCTGCGACACAATCCGGAAGAGCACGGATGTATTTCTTGATGGTCATGTCAGAAGTCTTGACCTGGTCGGGACATATGATGCTCAATTGCTTGAAACGGGCGGTGAGACCAGCATTGTCTCCCTCCTTTTGCTTGATACTCCAGAACTCATCCTCCAACTTTTGGCGTTCGTGGGGAGGACAGAACTCGTCCAGCATGATCGCTTTCAATTCTTTCCACGTCAGCTCGTATGCAGCGTCGTTCCCGCGCTTGTTCCTTTCTGCGGTCCACCAGTCCAAAGCTCGCGACTGGAAGACACCGGTAGCATTGAGAGTACGGAGATTATCTGGGCATCCACTTTGTCGAAAGGTGACTTCTATCGAGTCAAACCAGTGAAACATAGCCGTTGGGCCATCCTCGCCGGTGAACTCCTTTGGCCCACATGCCTTAAATTGCTTGAAGCTAAAAGCAGTCTTGCTGGATTCTTTCGGAGCATCAGCTTGTGACATCTCAGATGATTTGCTGGCGTTCTCATAAACCTCACTCACGGCCTTCGCCACGGTCTTAGAGATGATAGCAGCCAGACGTCGATCTCTTTTCTCCTGGCGGGTAAGACGCGAGCGTGATCTAGGTTGTCCAGATGACGACATGGTCTGCAATAGACATCGTCACAGGCTCAACACAACGAATTCGAGTCTCACACGTTCTTAGATCTCTAAAGCTTAGAATCACGTCGCATCTCTCGTCACGTAACACATATAATCACATAAGCACATAATCATAGAGGCACATAAGCACAGAAGCAATTAGGGCACATAAGCAATTAAGCAAATAGAGCACTTAATTTCCTAAACACGTACGAAATTTTATCACAGAGGTAGTCAGAAAACAGAAACCTATAACCACAAGTCGAGTGCCGTTCGTTTTGCGTATCGGATAGCACCACATTGTATCGTCTATCTTAGTCGTATAGCGTAGCATAGCACACTGGTTTCGTTTAGATCACATCAACAGGGATTTGAATCGAGATAGGATAGCAACAAAGGTCACGCAGATTGATAACAAATGGAGTAACCAACAAATCTTAAAACACGTAAACAGGTAAATCATATAAAATTCAACAAAACAACACTCAAAATCGGAAAACGGATTGTCTGCGGCTACTAGACTTTGACTAACCATGGCAATTTAACTATTCACAGTTGACTTGTCGTCACTTTCGACTCTAGGGGACATGTTCCTGCCTCGATTCTTGGGCATTACGCACGCGCATTCTAGGCCATACTCGTGAGTTCAGGTCGTTGGAGTCCGTCAATTGCCTTGGCGAGATAAAATAAAGTTGGAATAACTGCCAAGGTTAGGGTTTCACCCCTAGCTCAGCAATTTCTTCCTTGTTTTAAGAAAATTTAGAGGAAAGTTTTCATCAAATTAAGGGTTTCAGCCCTGATTTGGTATAATTCTCCCCCGTTTGTTGATAGAAGTTTGCACAAAGTAATTGGCAAAATTTGTAATCTAGGCAGGAATTCGCGGGTTTCACTCCTAATCCCGTCCAAATTACAAAATTTGGCTCGGAGTTCGGATGTAATGATAGAATAGAAGGAAACAACATAAAATAAACACATAAACTTGGTCTCTTGGTTCCTAACTATAGTCTAGGTCTCTAAGACAGCGATCCGGACTAGATCGTGTCTAACCTAATTCCCTATAGTTATGGCTCTGATACCAATCTGTCACACCCCAACCGATGGCGGAATCATCGGGGCGCGGCACTGAGCGAAACAGATTGTTCAGAAGTTTCCACAACAACTATCATACAATTCAGTTAAGTAACACGTCCCATACCGTGTCCCAAATAATAACAAGTTATCATAGAAATCAACTAAACAATATGGGAACTGTTCCGACAACTCAAATTCTTAGTTATTACAGACCGAAAGTAAATATTGTCTTAAGACTTCTAGACGGCTATCCGTAAATCTTACTGACTACAGGTGCCAGTGCAAGATCTACAGATAATTATGGCCCTGGAACAGATACGTGGACACTGTCCTAAGGTCACAGGCTCCTAGAAGCTTATTATTGCCTCGCTTCCCTAGCACGCTAGTAGCTTAAACACCTGTCACATACGTTAAAATAAAAGTCAATACATATAATGTAAAGGTGAGTACACAAGTTTGATATAGCATATAGAGTTCGAATAGTTTACGCATAACCAAGCACGTACACAAGGGCAAACGATGCATGTAAATTATCAACATGGGACCATCGATACCAACGACTTCGAGTTGACTGTCCGAGACAGTTCGCAATACATGATTACCACCGTAATCCATGCAAGTAATTGTCCTTAGCAACCCCCGTGTGAACGGGTGCTGAGTCCAAACTATAGTACTACGTTGCTAAAGCAGGTAGATAGCACTCCACGTGTAAACATAATAAACAGCAATCATTTAGACAAGTAATACATGCAAGTAGGTTAGCGTTCAAATAGATTGTGTTGTTTGTGAATTTGATAGATTACGTATGTAACACCCAAAAGTGCTGAAAGCAAAAAGGGATCGAGTATACTCACAGTGGTTGGTTGTGGATTGAAGGGAGCACTGAGAATAGGTTAGCCTGAATAGTTCGATAACACAACGATGAGTAACGCGGAAAAGTAAACAATGTTACTTGGATCGAGTAGGCCATTCGATCGGACAGCAGTTCGATCGAGTGGGCTGTTCGATTGGTTTGAAAGTCCGTTCGAACATCCATTCGATCGGCTGGCTGGCTCGATCGGTTGGTTTCTTCAAGTGGATTGTTTCTTCCTTTGATGTGAAGGATGTGTTTGTGTATGATGGTTTGTACTACCTTTCAAGTTGGCCGATCGAACAGCTGTTCGATCGGTTAGCCCAACCGATCGGTTAGCATTGCAGACTTGGCAAGATGTCACTCGATCGGTTAGCATGTTCGATCGGGTGACATTCCAATGTTTCAAAAAGTCTAAGTGTTTTAAAGTATAGTATCTCATGATTCGAGCAGTAATGATTACAATCGAGTGGCGTAGTCGATCGAACAGTACCTCGTCAATATTACACCTTGTGAGTTTGGGGGACTAAGTGCTAGTCGATCGGTTAGCCTAGCCGATCGGCTGGCATAGTCGTTCGGTTGGGCTGTTCGATCGAACAGCCTAGCCGTTCGGCCAGCTTCTCGATTCAGTTAACCTATCACTTAACACTTGCTTATTCCCGTGAGTTGTTGATGTTTTAGAGATATTTTGACTACGAGTTGAACCACAAGGCTGAAGTCCCTACTTAGTCCACTGACTCGAGCAGGAATCACCCAAACTCGGTCAGAGACGGTTTGGAAACCAAGTTTAACGTTTAACCCGGAATCGGTATATCTCTCGGTAGAACCCGAATCTTGAACCATGTGTTTGTTTGGAATGGTTTGTAAGTCGGTTCAAGTCTCGTTTTCACCTTTTTGAGTGTAAAAGAGTTGAAAGATAGATGAAAACCAATCTTCCAATCCTTTTCCACCGTGAAATGTTAAGATCTTTGGAAGATTTTAGGTTATTTATGTGGAAATCGGTTAGATCTAGCTTATTCATGGTTGAATGAAGTCAAGAACATGAAGTTCTTGATGAATACCAAGAACACCATGATGACATCACTCAAGAACACCTAGATCTTGGTGATTTCATGGTTGAAATTCAGATTTTGAAAGATAGAAAGATGGAGAATCGATTAATGAACAAAAACGTACAAGGATTAGAGCGAAATACTTACCGGTTTGAGAGAAATCTGGGATTTAGTGAGAAGAAGAGGCTGGTCAGTCAGAGCTTTTCCAAAAGTGGAAAGGTTGACAAAGACAGCCCTATTTATAGGCTTCCAAAAGAGGAAAGGGTCAGCTGATCGAACAGCATCCCTGATCGAGCAGCTGTCCGATCGAATATCCTGTTCGATCGGCTAGTCTGTTCGATCAGGTTGCCCTGTTCGATCGGCTAGCCTGTTCGATCAGGTTGCCCTGTTCGATCGGCTAGCCTGTTCGATCAGGTTGCCCTGTTCGATCGGCTTGCCTGGTTTTGAGTGTTTCGCGACGATTTTTGATATCTCGACTTCGATGAACGATGATTTGAGAATGGTGGAATTCCTAATCAAATTACTTTTAGTAGTAGTCGAGACTATATCTAACATACAAGCATCCTTACACCACGATTTGGATTCGATTTCGATTGAGTTTGATTCACCCTTGAGTCTTGATTGATTTGATTGATTCACCTCACACTTTAACATAAAAGTAAACACGCACAAGTAACACATAAGGCACACACACACGTATAAAAGCATTAAAATTATCCACGCTTGAGTTTGATGATTGATTCGATTCACCTTGGTTATTGATTGACTAGCTTTATTGCGTTGTTACTTCCTATCATTCACAGTCGGTCGTTGATTCACAGTTCGATTATCGGTCGATTAGTTTGATTATACAACACTTACTCCAAATAATATGAAAATCAAAATGAAACTAAAATGAAATTAATCTTTATTAATCTTTAATTCCAATAATAGTCAACACTTGACTTTGACTTTGACTTTTGGAAAACACGGGGTGTTACAGTCCGGGCGAGTAAAAGCTAGATATTGTAAAGTTCCCACGAGTTTCGTGTATGGTGTGGCGTCCACCGAAGGAGAAGAGTCGGAAGCGGATAATGGTTCGGTAGCACTTAGGGGAGTGGTAACATCCTTCACACCGTCCATGTGAAATTGTTCTAAAGTATCTTGAATGTAATGGTGATGGGATAGAAAGAGCCCTGTTGGTGTTGGAATGACCTCTACACTAAGAAAGTGATGTAGCATGCCAAGATCCTTGATAGAGAACTGTGTACCTAAGGCCTGAACAAGTTGATCAAGGAAGTGGGAGTCATTTCCTGTGAGGACAATATCGTCAACATAAACCATAAAATAACATGTGATGTGTTGATGTTGGTAGATGAAGAGTGAGGCATCAGCTCGGGATTTCCGAAATACAAAGCGAGTGAGAAATTGAGTGAGTTCATTGTACCAGGCACGAGGAGCCTGTTTTAAGCCGTAGAGAGATTTTTTAAGTTTGCATATGTGATGCGGGTAACGAGGATCCCCATAGCTTGGTGGTTGAGACATAAAAACGTCTTCATGAAGGGTGCCATGAAGAAAAGCATTGTTAACATCTAGTTGATGCAAGGGACAATTTTTGGATAGGACTATGGATAGGATTGTACGAATAGTAATGGGTTGTGTAATAGGGCTGAATGTGTTAGAATAGTCCTTCCCATGTTGTTGAAGAAAACCCTTTGCGACTAGACGTGCTTTATATTCGGCAATCGAGCCATCGGGATTACATTTGATTCTAAAAATCCATTTGCAACCAATAGGTTCTTGGGAACTGGGTGGAACTAGTTCCATGTTTGATTTTGTAGGAGAGCCTTAAACTCATAGTCCATAGCACGTCTCCACTGTGGATCCTTTGACGCTTGAGTATGAGTAGTGGGTTCAATGGTTGGTGGTAAAGGATGTATAGTGGTGTGGTTGACAAGGTTTGGTTTGTAATATTCTGGGTTTGGTTTTCTGGTTCGGGATGGCCGATTGGATTCAGTAGCGGAAGAGAAGTTGGGCTCGGTTGGGGAATGGGTAGAAGAGGTTGTTGCTGGTTCATGGTTGGATTGATGTTCGATGGTGGTGGATGCAGGTGGAGATGGATTAGTGTGTGAGTTTGATGATTGCGACTAAGGAGGTGAGGATGTAGTAGGTTCGGTGTAACACCCTGACTTTTCAGATCGTTACCTATCGCAATCATTTCTTCCGTAAACGCTTGTACTTTTAGGATTCGATTTACGCAATGGGTTAAACTATATTTTTAACGCATTTTAAATGCATATTACGACGCTTATTTGATCACAATTATCTCATTTTAACACTACTTATAACGCTCACTAATTAAACACATTTTATCGCATTTTACATCGCTTATCTAGACTAAACGCTATCGCAACGCAAATTCAACGTCGACTCAAAACGCGGATTTAATTATATTATATTATGTGTGTTATTTGTGTGATTAATTGTTGAATGTGATGTGGTTATCAACGTAACGTGTATACGCTTATACGCTCACTCACAACTCGACCAAACGCAACGCAACGCTTAACAAACGAACCAAAGTTGAAAAACTAACAAACACGCACACGGCCGTTCAAGTGGCCTTCCATCCGACCGCCCGGATGACCATCCGCCCGGATGACCATCCGTCCAGATGACCATCCGACCGGATGGAGCCATCCGAATGATGCCACTTGCCACCGACTTAACCCTCGCTCTCTCCCTATAAATGCTAGCCGTATACCCTCATTCTCAGACTTTGACACTCTCATCCGCTCCCCAAGACTCTGTCGCGATTCAAGGCCATTTTGTAAGCTTTTTCCCTCAAATCTTCTCTGATCGTCATCTCTAATAACCTCTACACAATCTTCTTCATCAAATCGCAACACTAACTTTTTTTTCTCGAAATCGCTGATCTTGGACCTCTCGAAGGTGAATTTCACTCGTTTTGCTTAGGCAAAAGGTTGTGGAACACCATTCAATCGAGATTGGTTTAAGATCTAAAAGATTTCACATTTTCAGCTAAGTTATGAAAGATTTCAACATTTTTTCAACTTGTCTTGAACTCTTCTTCGTTTTTACACAATATTGATGGAATCCGGACTCAAACAGACTCTCGCCTCGTTCCTTAATCGAAAGCCGGTTTGAAAACGGATTTCCACCGGAGAGATGGACCGATTAACGGATCAAACATGAAATTTCTTCAAGAACATCCGTTTATCAGAATGGGCAGAGCCCATCCGGACGAATGAACTGGATCTGGTACTTTTCCGTTGCTTGACACGTCGTCACACCATCTCCGTTAACCAAAAAAACCGTTGTTTAAAGAAAAGTTTTACAAAACTTCAACTACAGATCATCTGCCCGAATTGCCATCCGTGCGGATGACCATCCGATCGGATGACCCGACCCTTATAATCTCCCTTGTTTAAACGTTTTTTTTACTAAACTTCGAATTTTAACGATTCACAAACACCCACGCGCTGTTCGAATGGCCATCCGTTCGAATGGCCATCCGCCCGGATGACCATCCGTCTGGATGACCATTCGCTCGGATGACCATCCGTTTGGATGGGACCCATCCGTTCGTATGGACTGGTTGAACACTTAACCCGCTCGACATTCTGTTTACAACCATTCAGCCCTGAGGAAGACTTATGCTTCTGTTTCCGTGCACAGGCTGACTCAACGCGCTCCATTCAATCCAATCCAGATTGTGTTTACTTGCTAAACACACGCTGTGAGTATACTCGAACCCATTTTCGTTTAACGCACTTTTGGGTGTTACATACGTTCTATATCAAAACACAACACACAAAGCAAACACTTTATAAACGCTAACCACTCCTGCATGTTATACGTGATTTGTTGAATGCTTGTTACTATGCTTATACAGTGTTACACTCGACCGCCTCTAGCAACGATAGTACTATAGTTTGGACTCAGCACCTGTGTGACAGGGGTTGCTAGGGATCACATTACTTTACTTCATGTGTGCGCTTCGGTGAACATGTGCCGCGCACACTCTACAACGTAGTCTCGTGGTTAGGTTGTATCATTGTTGATAGTTATATGCTTCGCCCGTTACGTGTTATATGTTGGTTATGCGTAAACGCTTTTATACTATTATTATGAAAACTTGTGTACTCACCTTTAGTTTATGTATTGACTTTATTTTAACGTATGTGACAGGTTGATTTGGATGTTATGCTGGAAATCAAGTTAGGAAGTCTAGAAACCCACTAAATAAAATCTGAGTTGTCGGGATGGATTTGTTTTTGAGACTGAACATATGTAATGACTGTTTTTGCTTTATTTGTTTAATAGTATGGGATGTTAACCTTATAAATATTGTCATTTAATACTTGTTATGGATTCTCTTGGACAATCTGTTTCGCTCAGTGTCACGCCCCGATGATTCCGCCATCGGTTGGGGTGTAACATTCAGTGTGGTCAGATGTAGGTGTAGGGTTGGGCATGGGAGTGTGCGAAGGGGAGGCCGAGGGAGGAGGATCAGTTGTTGTTGTGGAAGGAGGCGATGAAGTGTGAGTGAATGATAAAGAGTCAGAGGAGTTGGTTGTTGGCTGGGAAGGAGACGAAGTAGTGGAGTGGTGTGGAGTTGGAATATCTGGTGGAGATGAGGTGCAAGTTTTGCGACTGGGAATGGGAGGCATAAAGGAGTCGATAGTAAGTAAGGGAAGTGGGTTAGGGCCACTTGTGGTTAAGGGAAATATGTGATCAATAAACTCTACGTGGCGGGAGTGGTAGAGGCGATGAGTGGTAGGATCATAGCATTTATAGGCGGATTTTGAGGACGAGTAACCAAGAAAAATACACTTGGCGGACCGTGGATGTAGTTTGGATTTAGCATATGGACGAAGCCATGGGAAGCACAAGCAACCAAACGGTTTTAGTTTGTTGTAGGATGG
The DNA here is from genome assembly GCF_002127325.2 of Helianthus annuus. Taxonomy (NCBI): domain Eukaryota; kingdom Viridiplantae; phylum Streptophyta; class Magnoliopsida; order Asterales; family Asteraceae; genus Helianthus; species Helianthus annuus. Next base: position 130,651,947 of record NC_035446.2, on the reverse strand, counting down.
AGGAGTTTTATACAGCTTTTTAAAAGGTGACGCGAAGTCAAGAATTGGTGTTGGAAGCAGACTGATTAGATGTACAACGATTTGAAACGCATGAGACCAAAACGTTAGGGGAAGATGAGCATGGTGCAATAGGGATAACCCGGTTTTGACGATGTGTCGATGGCGACGTTCGGCCACTCCATTTTGTTCTGGATTATGTGGTGGAGTTGTAAAATGGGAGATCCAGTGTTTTTGAAGAAAGGGGAGGGGACCAAGATATTCTCCCCCATTGTCCGAGAAAAAGGGACACTAACGGAGTACGAAAATGTTTTTCAACAAGAGTTTTAAGTTGTGGAAATAAGATGGAGACGTCCGATTTTCTTTTTATAGGATATAACCATGTATATTTGGTGTAGAAATCAACAAAAATGACGTAGTGTTTATAACCATCATTTGACATTTGTATGGGTCCCCAAACGTCTGAGTAGACAAGTTCAAGAGGTTTAGTTGTACGAAAAGAATTTTCACCAAAAGGTTGTTTATGACTTTTATTAATTTTGCAAGCATCACAATGAAATAAATCATTGGACATGTTAATATAATCAAAGCCTAACTTATTTAGTAAATTCTTTAGAACTTTGATAGATGGATGTCCGAGTTTGTGATGCCATGAAAGTAGAGAACTGGAGGTCTTGGTGCTTGAATTGAATTGTATCGGATGACAAAATTTGGGTGTCGCATAGTAGACGTCATTAATGTTGACTCCCCGCATGAGTCTCGCCCCCGTGCGAAGATCCTTAACAAAGAAATGAAGAGGAAAAAATTCAAAAGAAACTTGATTAGCTATGCAAAGTTTTGCTACGGAAATAAGAAGATTACGCAACTTAGGAACAAGTAAGACATTAGGTAATTTAAGGGAACGAGTAGGACTTTGAATAGAGCCGTGACCGGTATGAGTTATAGTGAGGGTATTACCATTGCCTAGAATGATCTCATTAGGCCCTTCATATTCGGAGAGATGGTGCACAAAAGTCTGATCGGCAGTGGCGTGATCTGATGCACCGTTGTCAAACATTAGGGAGGATGACGAAGTTGCCATGGTAGAGTTGACTGTCAAGTTTGTTGCTGGAGTCGCCAAGGCAAGGTTATTATTTTGTAGAAACCTTGCAAACTTGTGACAGTCCTTTGTATCATGCCCTAGAATGCTGCAAAACTGACAAAATAAATTGTTACGATTAGTGCGATAAGTATTGTAGAGCTATTGCTGTTTGCGGATGTGGTTTTTCGAGGCCCTGATGCATTGGGCCAATTTGAAAAACGAGCAGCCGAGTTGGGTCGATACTGATTGTGTGGTCCTTATCTTTGGGCTGTGTTAACAATAGTAAGAACCGGGGCATATTTGGACTCCAAGAGAGATCGCTCATGATCAATGAGTTTCTCATAGAGATCCGAAAAAGTAATGGAAGTATGTATCGTTTTGAGGGCTGCAGTGATTTCCTTGTAGTCTTCATCAAGATGAGCGAGAATGTGGACTGTGAGATCGTCATCATCAACGGGGTTTTGAGCCAAAGCTAATTCGTCCTCAATGGATTTCGTCTCATTGAGATATTCGGCTACAGGTCTGGATCCTTTGTTGGTGGTGGAGAGTTTGCTGCGCAGTGATATAATGCGAGAACGCGAGACACTAGCATAGCTCTCGGATAGATGTTGAAAAAGTTGTCTTGCGGTTTCGGCGGAGGATACGAGCGGTTGGATAGTGTCGGAGCAGCTTCAAAGAAGTGCCCCGAGAAGAATTTGGTCTTGGCGAAACCAGAGACGATAGGCGAGATTCGGTTTTCCTTCAAGTGTTTTTGGTGGTGGTTCGGTTCGACCATCAACAAACTGTTCGAGTTCAACAACCATGAGCATGGCTAGGACGTGTTTGCGCCATGAGGGAAAGTTGGTTGTAGTTAGTTTAATTGGAAAATAGGTGTGGGTTGAAAGTTCAATGATGGTGGAGGAAGACATGATGTGTCTGTTGTATGAAAAAAAAAAGGGCAGCAAGGGTGGTTTTGGACCGGAAAACTCAAAGCAGTTAGAGAGCTCTGATTACTATATAATAGAAAGAGATTGTTCATGTGTTTCTGTACATTTGATACACTTTTATATATGCCTATATATAGGCGATTACAAATAAGGAAACATAAATACAAGGGAGACATTTATGCAAACATACAAGGAAAGTAATTGACTGAGATTTGAACGCTGATGAAGATGATTGATACTTGAAATCAGGAAGGAGAGAATTATGCCTTGGAATATTCTATTCCCTTAGGTAGTATTTGGTATGCAAGAATGAGAAGTGGAATGGAATCAATGATTACAAGGGAATGAAAAAAAGTATGTTTGGTTGGTCAACTTAATGGAATCACCAATTACATAAGTTATTACATTCCCTCAAATTCATTCCATCCACTCCCTCTGTTTATTTTCATTTCATTCCCTCTCTCAGCCTACATCACAAACACCGCCCATCACCTCCACCATCTACCACCACCACCACCACCACCTGCCGTCGTCACCACCGGCCACCAACCTCCGCCGACCACCACCACCGTCCTCCGCCGCCACCGCCGCCCGCCGCCATCGACTACCATCGCTACCACCTGCCATCGCAAACCACCGCCACCCCGACCACTACCGCCACTCTCCGCCGACCACCACCACCATCCTCCGCTGCCACCACCCGCTATTGTCGACCACGGCCACCCATCGTTGTTGACGCCACCACCACCATCGACCACCATCGCCGCCGCCCGCCACCACCGACCATCGCCACCACGACCACTACCTCTACCCTCCGCCGGCCACCACCACCATTCTCCGCGGCGACCTCACGCTACTGTCGACCACCGCCACCCACCGTCGTCGCCGCCTCCACCATCGACCACCATCGCCACCACCCGCAACCACTGACAATCGCCACCCCGACCACTACTGCCACCCTCCGCTGACCATCACCACCATCCTCCGCGACCACCACCCGCTACCGTCAACCACCACCACCCACCGTCGTCGCCACCACCATCGCCGCCACCTTCCAACGCAGAACACCAACCCTGACCATCGTCGCCGCCACCGCTAACAACCGTCACCCACCAACCACCGCCACCCACCACTGCTACCACCGACCACCGCCATCCATTGCTGCTACCGCCACTAGCCGCCACCGATCCACGCCACCACCCATTTAATTCATTCCTCTTTTCTTACATACCGAACAACACAATGTAATGATTTATTCATTTCCTACATGGTAACCAAACAAGACTATGGAATGTAATGATCCATTTCATTACTTTGTCCATTCCATTACCTTGTCCATTCTATTCCCTCATCTATATCATTACGCCATACCAAACAAACAGACCCTTATAGTTTTTACGGGTTGATACGAACACAATTTTGTAAACCTAAAATTCTAATTTAATTTTCTTTCAAGTTTTAATACTCCAAGATTACAAGTTAGAAAAAAAAAAGAAATATATTAAAAACTAGTTGAGGATACCATTACATGGTAGGTCATCCTTACTTTTTGACCGATCTAGAAAGATGATGACCGACTATGAAATGCGAATCATAGAAAAGTTAGCCGCTAGAGTTACTTAAATTAGGGATGGCAAAAATATCAAAGCCTGACGGGTATATTCGAAACTTAACACAAATGGGATGGGTATACACGATACCCAACGGGTATTGGGTCGGGTATGGGATTAGTTTAAAAAATTTTGCAGGTATGAGTCGGGTATGGGATTAGGTGATACCCGACCCGATTACCTGAAACCACATACCCGTTTAACCGAACTATATACCCGATCATATATCCGATTTTTCTAATTTATATTTTTATTTTCCATGAACCATTGTCTATTGGTGATTTATTTTAGTATGTTTGTAAAGTAAAAAAATAATTTTTCTTTTGGCATATGCATTCGATAATGGTATTTACATTTTTTATATTGTGAAGTATATACTTATAAGTGTATAAATATTATAAAGTTATTATTAATTTATTATAAAATTTATATGTATGTAATGTACATTTTTAATTTATAATAGTTGTTGTATTAATAAATTATATAATAATTATAAAAGTAAAAAAATGTATTTAGAAATCCCAACGTATATCTTTTAACAAACTAATGGGTATACCCGATACCTGTGGGTATACCCGATACCTAACGGGTAATTACCCGACAAATACCCAATGGGTATTGAGTCGGGTATGGGACATGATTTTATAACCTGGTATGGGTATGAGATTACCAATACCCGACCCGAACCCGACCCATGATCATCCCTACTTAAAGTACTCTTCATTAGAAGTAAATTACTTTTTTGGCCTCTGTGGTTTAGCAAGTTTAACACTTTCAACGCAAAAAGAATCTTTTAACATATCCGACCTCGAGGTCGCATATTATAACGGTTTTGGCCCCAGACACTAACTTTGTTACTTTTCTACAGTTAAGTGTAAAGATGATTAGTTAATTATATACCTTAGGGGCTGTTTTTGATACTTTACAAAGTTCTTTCAATATTTAAGGGATTATTAATGCTATTATTAAGATTTCTTTTTATTATTTCGCTATTTTCACGATTATTATTTAACAAAATATGTTTTATATATACAAATAAATATGTATTTTCATTATGCGTCTGTTTTTTATAAACGTCATTTTAAAATATCTTTTTAACTTTTTTTAACCGTCTATCGTTTTTTAAATTAAACATTTATAAACCGCTTGTTTATTAAAATCTTTCTTTTTAAAATTGTTTATCTTTTAAAGTTTTTTTAAACGATTCACAATATACAGTTCTTTTTAAAATCTTTTTTAAACTTTTTTAAATATTTTTAAACAATTTGTTTTTTAAGTCGTTAATTTTAAAAGTGTTTCTTTATAAACCATTCCTTTTAGAATTGTTTTTGAAATCGTTCATTTTTGAAACTTTGAATTCAGTTTACTTATAGTCGTTAGAGAAAAAGAACTTAAGAAAACGAAAGATTTAAAAAAATCAAAGAAATCTAAAAACGATCGATTTTAAACGAACGGGTAGTTTAAAAACGAAGATTAAAAAAAGGACGTTTATAAAAAAACGAAACCTTAAAAAAATAAACTAACAAGTGTAAGGTACTAAAAAACGCACGAATTTAATAAACGAAAGGTTAAAAAAATAACGAATTTTGAATAAACAAACGGTTCAAAGAAAAAGATTTGAAAAAGAAATAAACTATTCTAATTTTTTTAAAAAAAATGAACGATCTTTGCAAACGTTTTATTAGAATTTTTCTTTTTATTCAAATCTTAGATTCTTTTGTTTTTTATACACGTCGTTTTGTGAAATTTAAAAAAATGAATGACTTAAATAGTGAGTTGTTTAAAAGTTTTAAAAATAAATGATTTTAAAAAGAATGGTATAAAATGAAGTGTTTAAAGAAACTTTAAAAGACAAACGACTTTAAAAAGAAGATTTTTAAAAACCAATGGTTTAAAAGGGAATAATTTAAAAAACAATAGATGGTTTAAACAAACTGTAAAAAAATAAATTATTTTTTAAAACGACTTTATAGAAACAAACAGTTAATGATAATACATATTTATCTGTATATTTAAAACGTATTTAGTTAAATAATAATTGTGAAAATAACGATATAATAAAAAAAAACTTGAGTAATTACATTAATAATCTCTTAAATATTAAAAAAAAACTTTGTAATTATCAAAAAAAACCCTAAGGTATATAATGATCTAATTACCCCTTACACTTAACTGAAAATAAGATGCAAAGTTAGTGTCAGAGGTTAAAACCATTATAAAATACAATCTATGTTAAAAAATTAATTTTTGATCTGAAATGATTAAACTGGCCAAAAGAGTAATTTACTCCTTTATTAATTACTCCTTTATTAAATTATGACAAAAAGAAGCGTCTCATTTGGTTGAGAAAAAGTCAACCATGGTCAAAGTAAACCGTGGTATGATTTTCTTCGTTTAATAAGTGAAATTACACCGCATCTTCGTTGATCTATAAAATGTTGAATCTTCTTAAGGTTTCTGCTATGATCAATCCTTTACGTAACAAAAATATGAAGCAATTTCAAGTTTTTTATATACTTATTTTGATTTTAATAGCAAAATCATCAGCAGAATATTATCCTGATGATTACGCCAAGAAAGGATGCAACGTTACATGTGGGAACGTGTCGATTCCATACCCTTTTGGGATCGGAGCAACTTGTTCTGTCAACAAATGGTACGTTATTGATTGCAACTCCTCCATACCTTATCTCTCTGCATTCAACAACATGGAGGTGTTGGGTGTAAGCTTGGAAGAACAAACCGTCACTGTTGACGTCCCAGTAATCTCTCGTTGCCGGAGTTCAGCCCCAAATAGCAATCACATCCCAAGCGTCGACCTTGGTGACAGTCCCTTTCTTTTTTCTGCATCATATAACACACTCATTGTTGAGGGGTGTGGTTATGCTGCTATCTTGGGTTATAAGGGACAACTGATCACTGGATGTTCAACTATTTGCGCTAATAACACTACCAATGAAAGTGGTTTTTGTTTTGGGCTTGGTTGTTGCCAAAATACGATTCCCTACAATTTAAAATCGTACAGTGTGGATCTTACTGGCTTGAAAATGCTGGGTGAAGATGGAACTTGTGGGTCTGCCTTCTTGGGTGACGAACGATGGTTCCCTTCACAGTCTAGCCCGTACGACCATCCCAAGACGATGAATACCTCTTCTTTTCCAATAGCGCTTAAATGGTTCCTAACAGAAAACGATTTCAATGAAACTTTAAATTGTTGGGAACGACAGAGTAAAGAGTATGGACTGTGGTTGGATGATGGTTACATTCCTATAAGAAAGTGCTACTGTGGTATCGGGCGAGAAGGAAACCCCTATTTGCACTATCAGTGCGAAGGTATGCAAATTTGTATTCTTTTGGCCTTTAGTATCTAGAAATTTACCCATTATACTATGTGGTTTTAGAATCTCGAGATTGTAGAAAATGCCGGAAATCTGAAGGGATCTGTCACTATGAACAACCATATATTGATGAATTTGAGAATTGGTTGTTTAGTTGTGAGCCTAAAGTATATTACACTCAAATTTTCAGAAGAAGCAGCAAATCACCACTAGGTGTTATTCTTGGTAAGCAATATGTCATTACCAAAGACAAGTTTCTCAATACAATCGATTTGCTCAAATTTGTTGTGGTTCATTACTACATAAATATATCTATTTAGATTCATGAGTTGATTATTCTGCATGTATTTGCCTCTTTTCAGGTGTTAGTATTTGCATGGGATTGCTTTTCCTTGCAAAATTCATCTATGAAATGCACAAACTAATCAAGAGAACCATAGCCAAGAGAAAGAAAGAAAAGTTTTTTAAACGCAATGGTGGCTTACTTCTTAAACAACAAGAAGCAAATAAAGAGGGTTTAGTTGATAAAACCATACTTTTCACCTCCGAGGAGTTGGAAAAAGCCACCGACCATTTTAACGAGAATAGAATTCTTGGACGAGGAGGTCAAGGTACGGTGTATAAAGGCATGCTAGCGGATGGAAGGATTGTAGCAGTTAAGAAAGCAAAGATTGTTGACGAAAGCCAGTTAGAGGTATTCATCAATGAGGTTGTGATTCTGGCACAAGTCAATCATAGGAATGTGGTCCAGCTATTGGGATGTTGCCTAGAGACTGAGGTTCCTCTACTTGTCTCTGAGTTCATCCCAAAAGGCACCTTGTATGATTATATTCAAGATGATACCGATGAGTTACCATTCTCGTTGAACATGAGATTGCAAATTGCAGCTGAGGTTGCAGGAGCAGTTTCTTATTTACATTCAGAGGCTCCCATTCCAATATACCACAGGGACATAAAGACCACAAATGTACTTCTGGATGAAAAGTATAGAGTCAAAGTTTCAGATTTTGGAACTTCTAGGTTGGTATCAGTAGATCAAACTCACCTAACTACCTTAGTCAAAGGGACGTTTGGTTACTTTGATCCAGAGTACTTCCAGTCGAGTCAGTTCACCGAGAAAAGTGACGTGTATAGTTTTGGAGTTGTTTTGCTCGAACTTTTTACAAGTGAGAAGCCTATTTCCTTAACTAGATTTGGTGAACATAGAAATTTAGCTACACACTTTATGTTTGCTATGGAAGAAGGTCGTGTGATGTCTATATTTGACCCAGTGCTTGTACACGAGGATTCAAAGGGTGTGGTTTTGGAAATTGCCAACTTGGCAATGCGATGTTTGAATTCCAACGGGAAACATAGGCCAACAATGAAAGAAGTAGCCATGGAGTTAGAAGGCATGAGAATGTCACAAGTGCCTGCTACAATTCAAACTAGTTACGGACACACTAATCATAATGAAGATTTACCCATGTTTACGGATGACGAGTCAACACCAACAACAGTGAGTTTCAAAGACAACATTAATGAGTAATTGGGCGCGTTATTATTTTAAGTTTGTGTTTAATGAAATCTTGATTTTTCCTGGTGTGATTCCTCGTTAGCCTTCTGTGTTTGGCATTTCAGTTCTGTTTTGAGCAGTATAATTCAAGTATATTAATAATGTTTAATTGGTCTTTTGTGGGTAACATTTTGGTTTTGATATCTAGGCGTAATGTTCTCTGTTAACCCAGTGCCGATCACCTTCACGACCAGAATATTAAGCTGCTGTATGTGAGCTAGGGCCGAAATTATTATAACCCAAATATCATTGGCATCTGTAGAAACAGATGGTATCGAACAATACACAAGACCGAACACACAGAAATAGCGATAAAACGGTGACAGAAATTTTATTATTAACCCAAACCAAAAAACTCCCAACCAAACCCTTGATCTTACACTTAGTAAGATCTTGTTAACAACAAGGTTCAGATCGACTGATATATGCAATAAGCCGATCACAATACAAGCAACAAAAAAAAACTAAAGTGTACAGGGAAAGAATACAACCAGATCTAAGACTATCTCACAGGCGAGATGATGAACACAATCAGTTCCGATACTATCTCACAGGCGAGATGATGAACAGCGCACAAGATGCAATCTGATCACCACAGATCAGAGAAAAGAACTAACCAGATAACAGGTGGGAGTGAACGAGCAACAACAGAACCATCTGGAACAAGAGCCTCCTTTTTATACCAGCATCTTCACAAATAACTCTTTGCCCCCTGAACTTTGCAATAATTCCACCGCCTTTGCAACATACTTCACTTAAGTCCCTCTAGAGTTACACAGAGCCCCTTCAAGTTACATTTCCGATATACCAGCACTAAACAACCACATTAGAAACGCAAATAGTATAAATGCAATATGAATGATATTTTAGATGTCACCCTTTTAACATCCCCCTTCATTCATATGGGAAAACCAATTTACAAGATTCATTTTTTCACAAAAAAAAATCGTGTTGTGTAATACCCAAACCTTTTGTAAACCCATCCGTGAGTTGACTTTCAGAGTCAACATTTGTAGTTTCAACAATACCAGCTGCTACCTTTTCTCGCAAAAAATGTAGATCTACCTCAAAGTGTTTAGTTCGTTCATGAAAGACAGGGTTGGCTGTAACATTCCTATTTTTATCATGTAAATTATAAGTATGGTTAAATTTATTAACCACTAGTAATTAATAACTAGTTTATTTTTAATATAAATATTCAACCCAAATAGTTTTAAACACTATTTTGTAAAGTTGGTTGAAATATTATTGGCCGTATATGGGTGATCTTCTAATAAAATAAAAGTCTATAAAAACTTATATTATTAGACGAGTAGATTATGGGTAAGTTGACTGTAAGAAATATGAAGTGTACCTGGACGGGTCCAGGAACCGTTTACTAACCAAACTTACATTGTATTTTGAACCTACTCTATTTTTAATAAAACTTAGACCCAAATGTAGACAAAAATATTCTCGTTCTAATAACATAATTATTATTTTATAAAACGTTATATTTTAGAACCTATACACGCCAAATAAGTAAAACAGGTAAATTAATTATAATATATATAAAGTATTAAATTAAAAATAACTAAATTAAGTTTGAAAAAGATAGACATTTCGAAATTCTATGTCTGACATTTTTTTAGGGTGAACGGGGCGCAATCGGTGAGGTGATCGGTGAACCATTTCCCCGATCGGGAACACCGCCGCCATCCCCGCGGGGTCCCGAATCGGGGGTGAAGATGGGCATGGACTCACCGATGGAGGAGGGGGGAAGTTTGGTGGGCCAGCCTTGGATCCATCCAATCATAGATTTTCTTTGTTTTTTTTTTTTTTTTTTTTGAATAAAAAAATAAGGGGAGTTAAGAGGGGAGTGGCGCCATCAAATGGGGGTGTTAGGGGAGTTTAAGAGGGGAGTTGACGTGGCACACGGGGATTGGTTTGGCGTAAGAGAGGGCACTCACCTATTAGGTGTGCACCCCCTTCACCCTTACACTATCAAAATATTTGAAAAGTTTAAGTAGACATGTGTCATACCAAATAATAGAAATTGGAAAGGTGGTGAACAGGTGTCTTGTTGTGATAAAAGGTGTCATAAGGAAATGAATAGAGTTTTCGTAGCCACAAAGCTACTAGGTAATATAAATAGGAGTTATCACCAAATTCACCATTTTCATACAGAGTCTCGTCGCCTTTCCCTTTTGTTTATATATATATATATATATATATATATATATATATATATATATTTTTTATTATTATTATTAGTATTTACACTATAATAATAATAAGGCTCTACCCCGTTTTAGGTATTGTAACTCCCGATCACCGCTACCCTTTTCCGATTGATCTGAGTCCCATAACGCATGTCAAGGCTCTGCCCGACTAAGTTCGTTTGGATTCTATCTCGGGACTTCGGGACAAGGTTAAATTAGGAGTACTATACTTAACAAAGTGCCTTATATATTTTCTAGCTCAAAAAGTTATACCCAAAATTTATACCAGGAGTCCTTCTAGTTGAACCCTAAAGTTACACAGGGGGTCCATTCCTTTTTATTCTCTTTTTGTGATTTACCCAAAACTATTATTTATTATTTTATTCTCATAAAAAATCATGCCTATTATTTTAATTACCCAATAGGGAACCATAGTTGAAACACCCAAGTAATCCTGCACAACTCCTAAAAATTTTCATAGCAATCAGAATCAGGATCAGGGCCCTAAAACTCAGGGGGGTATTTCCTACTTAACGATTATCCTTATATCTCGCTGTCTAAATTGAAAATTATCGTTCCGTCGACTCAGCAGGCCTAAGTAGGTGACGAAGCAGGCCTAGCCTACTTTGGATTCCCCCGCGACACGCGACAGATCCCGGGGATCCTGTCGCGACACGCGGGCGGTTCCAAATCAGGCTATAAATAGAGGGCAGTGGGACTTGCAATTGTGCGTTCGTTCGACAATCAAATTCAAATTATACTCCGAGTTATAGTAGAAACAGTCTCCCAATCACTAATTAGTAGAGAGGGGTGCTGCTACGATACAGGGTATTAACTCGATCGCTATTACGATTCATTTTCCGGGATCAATATATCCAAAGAATGTCTAAGTGCCGCCCACTTTGGGTTATACTTTGTCGTTTGTCGTTAATTCGATAAATGAGTTGAAGTATTATACTTTGTCGTTTGTCATCAATTCGATAAATGAGTTGAAGTATTGCACTTTATCATTCGTTGTGAGAATTTGATCTCGTGAGTTATCGTAATTGTTGTATTAAGTTACCTACCTAGTTCGTATGCACTAGGTTACAAGGCTAAATCAATAAACTAAGCTCTGCCTGTGTAAATCTGCAATATATCAAGGCTTATCTGTAAACTAAACTTTGGCCGTATGAATCTGCATGATTATAATGTGAGTCATTCTCTTTTTATCAATTATTTTACAATACTCCAAATTATTTTCAGAATTACAATTACAGTGATTAAGTTGATGTAATCACCAAATTACAGCCAGTATGTGGGGTATTGTGCACATTACTACAGTTTAAATCATTTTAGGTGGGCGAACCTAATTTAATTGATTTACGTCATTCATTGGGGCAGCCAATGGTGATATGACCACTGTCACAGATCCGGTCGAGTGACAAATACTGTGGGTAGTTGGTTGATATCAGAAACATGCGTAAAAGATCTTAACACTGTGGATAATCATAAAATGTGTCATTTTCAGTAACTAGAATAATTCACTCAGTATTTCCCGCTGACAAAACCTTTTTAAAACGCGTTTCAGGTACTTACAGTAGATTGGAGTAAGGATTGGATCCGGCACTAAAAGACTTCAAGAAGTGGCTTACTTTCAAATTAAGAAATATTGTTTTTATTAAAAGCTACCTTTGTAAAACATGGAATTTATTCCATCTATTTAAATAAAAATCCGGTGTTTCTAAACTCTGATATTTTCCTAACTCACGGTCCTGATGAAATTTCCGCTGCAATGTTTTTTTTTAATATAATCACCGGTACCACTGGACTGCTCACGGCACCGATTCCGGCTAGATGGGGTCGGGGGTCGTGACATTGGCTGCTATAGATATAGCTGCCTTACTATCGCAATATAACTTCATAGGTAAATCACACTCAACTTGAACTTCTCTAAGCAAATTTAACAGCCACATAATCTCACAAGTTGTCGAGCACATAGCTCTATACTCGGCCTCCCCCGCTGACATAGACACTGTACTTTGAGTAACTTACAAACTTTAGTTTCATCTTGTGAATAATAACCTGGTGGCAAACACATATAAACATCTTCACTAATAGTACCATATAAAAAGGCGTTATTAATATCAAGTTGAAATAAGGGCCAGTCATTCTGTACAGCAAGTGTAATAATACACCTAACAGTAACCATTTTCACAACCGGCGAAAATGTTTCACCAAAATCCAAACCTTCCCTTTGATTAAACCCTTTAGCAACTAACCTAGCTTTAAATCTCTCTATCTCATTACTGGACTTATATTTAACTTTGTACACCCACTTACAACCTATAGGCTTTCTACCAGGTGGTAAATCAACAAGAGTCCAAGTATCATTCCTAAACAAGGCATCCATTTCCTTGTTCATTGCTTCTACCCACCTGGGATCTTTAACAGCTTCATTATAACTAACAGGTTCAACGGTTTTATTTAATGTACTCATAAAACAAAGATTATCACCAGACAAACAAGCATAGTTAACAGTTCTATCAATACCATACTTAACCTTCCCATCTAATACAAATTCCTCAAACCTTTTTGGAACAACTGAAGTTCTAACAGATCTCCTAAAATTTAAAACAGTACCCTCAGACAAGTTATTGGTCTCATCATTTGGTATGCCATTGTCCTCTGCCCCGCCATTGAACCCCTGTTCACTACTACCTACAGGCCCAGTTGTCGACTGTTGACAATGGTCAGCAGTACTGGTACTGGCAGATGTTGAGGGTTCTAATGGCTGCTGATCATCACTAGAAGTACCATGTGAGCCATTATTACCCTCTTCATCATTGGGTGTTTGTGAAACTTCAGATGTTTCTGTCTCATAACAATCAAAAAACGTTACATGATTCAAACTTTTATTTAAAGAATCTTGGTCAATGAACTGTTTGGTTTTAAATGGGTAAGCATTTTCATAAAATTTCACATCTCTAGAAAACAAAACTTTTTTATTATCCAAACTCCACAACTTATACCCCTTCTTAACATTGGAATACCCAATTAAAACACACTTATCAGCATGATAAGTAAATTTATCAGATTCATCTAATATGGTACTAAAACACAAGCATCCGAAGCTTCTAAGATGTGACAAAGAGGGTTTAAAACCAAATACAACTTCATAAGGACTCTTACCTACTAACACAGAGGAAGGTAACCTGTTAATCAGGTAAATAGCAGTTAGAATGCAATCAGACCAAAATCTCAGTGGAAGACCACCCTGAAACATCAAGGCTCTGGCTATGTTCAAAAGGTGCCTATGTTTACGTTCTACCACACCATTCTGCTGTGGTGTATAAGAACAAGTAGTTTGATGTAAAATTCCTTTACTTTTAAAAAAACTGTTCATTTGATTATTCATAAATTCAGTCCCATTATCACTTCTAAAGATTTTTACCTTTCTCTTAAACTGAGTTAAAATTAATTCATAAAAACTGGTTAAATTTTCAAAAACTTCCATTTTATTCTTTAGAAGATACACCACACTGACCTTGAATAATCATCAACAACGGTTAGAAAATATCTAAACCCTTCATAACTAGACACTTTATACGGACCCCACAGATCTAAATGAACTATACCACCTATCTCTTTTGTTTTATGTTCATTTAAAGGGAAAGGAACTCTTACTTGTTTTGCCTTATGGCAAATTTCACAAGGACCATGATCAACACTTTTAATATCTAGATTACCTTTTAAAACAGCCAGAGAACATGATCAGACGGATGGCCTAATCTACTATGCCACATACTAGACTTTAAGAAACTATTATAACACATATTTACGGAATTACCATTTTTCCTAACAAAGTATAACCCATTGTCCTGGCAACCAGTCACCAGGACTTTCTTTGACCTCAAATCCTGTAACAAACAATCAGTTTCATTAAACACAACTGCTATCTTATAATCTTTAGCCAACCTAAAAACAGATAACAGATTTACACTATACTTAGGAACATAGAAAACATCTTCCAGAATAACAACATCAATTAACTTTAGTTTCCCAATTTTAAACACTTTAACATTAGTACCATTTGGATGACCAACCTTTAAATCAAAATCAGATACGTCAACCCAATCAAACATATCCCTATCAGACTTAACCATATGTTGATTCGCACCGGAATCAACAATCCAATTATATTCATAACCATAAACATTTGAACTAGAACAACTAACAAACCCAGCAGTAAAACCACAAGTGACTGAGGACTCACCTCCCATATTTGATTTAGACTGCTCACCACCAGATTTCTCACCAACAAGATTCAACAATTTTGAAATCTGTTCAGAAGTAAAAGGCATAGAAGCACCAACAGAGTTCGAAGACCCAACAGTTACACTAGACTTATTATTATTATTATTATTATTATTGTTATTATTATTATTATTATTATTATTATTATTATTATTATTATTATTATTATTATTACTACTACTACTACTTGACACATTAGACTTAGCAAACTATCCCCCTGGTCTTCTCCTAACACTAGGAGGATAACCAATTATCTCAAAACATCTGTCAACTGTGTGACCAATCATATTGCAGTGAGAACATTTTAGGTTAGGATTAGGACCACTAACATTTCTCTTTCTAGAATCAAATGTTTGACCAGACTTAGACACAAAAGAAACATTCTGACCCTTTGAACCACTAGAAGCCATCCTATGAGACTCTTCTCTAGATATTATAGAAAAAGCTACTTTAACTGAAGGGAATGGTTCTCTTGTTAGTATGTTTGTTCTTACAGGCTGATAAACATCATCAAGCCCCATAAGAAACTGCATCAATTTAATGAGAGTTGAAAAATCATTATAATCCTTAGCAGCCTGACAAGAATAGGAAGGAAGATGCACCATAGCATCAAATTGCTTCCACATTGTTGTCAGTCTGTTATAATACTCAGCAACAGTGCTTCCATTTTGAGAAATTCCATTTATCTTTTTATATAAGTCATACACAATAGAACCATCCACCTTATCAAATGACTCTTTCAAATCAGTCCAGACCTCTGAGGCAAGTTTGGAAAAAACTTGCCCCAAAAATAACTCCTCAGATATAGAATTCAAAAGCCAAGTAATAACCACTGAATTACACCTATCCCACTGGTTTGTTAAGACCTCATCATCTTTTGACTTCACACACTTACCATCAATAAAACCATATTTATTTTTGGCCTCTAAAGCAAGTCTCATAGCATTTGACCAAACTGGATAGTTTTCAGTACCTTTTAACTTTATACTAACAATGGTTAAAGTGCTAGAGTCACTAGGATGAAGGTATAAAGGATCACCTATATCAAGTTTGCTAATGAGAGTAGCAGAAGTACTAGTGTCATCCATATTAATCACAACAATAGCAAGTAAACAATTAACAATCAATCAAGAGAATAACAACAAATCAGCTGTCTGTGACAGAGGCCAGATTCCAGGTTCGTCACCCTGTAGGTGCCTGGACAAGCTTATCAACAGAAGCAACAAACAACTCAAGACCAAGAACAAAGCAAGTAACAAACAATCACGGCCCAAAGACTGAAACAGAGAAATAACAAGAGAAAGTTAGAACACCCTTACAGAAGCGTATAACTCCCTAATATAGCAGATCTGATCTGTAACCTTCAAGTGTTACACGATCAAGATCAGAAGACAAGCAGCATGTAACACCCTAGTGTTTCGGAAGGCAAAGTCAAAGTCAAGATTGAAGTCAAAGGAGGAAAAGATTTCTAATTGTAATATGTCCCTCCTTGCTCAATCCCTGTTTTGACTTCTTTGACTATAGTTAGTCTATTTTATGTTTTACGTTAGTTGTATTATGTGGAGTAATTAATTACAATCACAGTAATCGAATGTTTATCGCTACGAATCGCTTTACGACTGTGAATAATAGGAAGTAACAATGCGATAAAGTCAATTAAACGCTAATCGAACTAATCTAATCATCATCGCACTCGCAAACTCGAATATCGCAATTGTGGTGTTTTATACGTGTGTGTGTGCCTTATGTGTTACTTGTGCATGTTTATTTATAATTTGTATGGTAATCAATCGAATCGCAATCGAACTCAATCGCAATCGAATCGCAATCGCAAAACGAATACGAAATAAGGATGATTGTATGTTGATATAGTATAATAATTAGTGGAGAAGAGATAGTGCGAGATATGAGTGGTTGGGATTAAAAGTAATTTGAATAGTAAACTCTATCGCATTCGCATCACTCGCAATCGAAATCGAAACAGCAAAACTCGTCGCACCGAACACTCGAACCAGGCGACCGATCGATCAGCCAACCAGCCGATCGACCAGCCGTCCGACCGGACTGCCGTCCGATCGGACAGGCTGTCCGATCAAGCTGCCTGGCCGATCGGCCAGCCCTTTCCTCTTTTGGAACTCTATAAATACTCCTGTCACTTTCATTCTTTCTACTTTTGGAAACCCTCTGACCGACCAGCTCGTGCTCCTCACCTTTTCTCAGATTTCTCTTGATTCCGGTAAGATATCGTCCTAAATCTTGTACTTTCTTGATCTACACGCACTCCTACACCTTTCTATCTTTTGAATCTTAACATTTAACCGTGAAATCACTAGATTTGAGGTGTTCTAGGATGATGTCATCATGGTGTTCTTGAAGAACTTCATGTTTTGGCCTCAATCCATCAAGAACAACTTAGATCTAACCGATTTCCACAAAAAAACAACAAAGATCTTTCATAGATCTAAACATATTCACGGTGAAAAAGGATTAAGAGAATGTTTTCTAAGTTTCTTTCAACTCTTTTACACTCAATGCCCTCAAAACCGATAGAATCGGAACTTGTGCCGACTTACTACCCGATCAGTGGTCGTGATAGCTCAAGATCCGGATCCTATCCACGAGGTTTACCGATATCGGGATAAACGTGAACCACCGTCTCGAACAGTTCACTAATCGGATTTGGGTGATTCCTGTCCGGTCAGGAGAACCAAGTATTGACAAGGTTCCTGTTGTTTGACTTGTTATCAAAATACCTCAATAAAACGACAAACAATCAAAAACAATCAAGTAAGACGAACGGGACGACCAGGACGGGGTGCCGTCCGATCGGACTGCTGTCCGGACGGACAGCCACCTGAACGGCTGGTCAGCCGAACGGCTTGCACTATGGGACCCACACTTAATCAACTTTATCTGAAGCTTGAGTATTGAACGAATTGCTAACTGATCGGACTACCATCCGATCGGATTACCCTTCGGATCATGAGATACTTGGACTTTAACACTTAATCGATTTTTAACATGTTCAATGCACTAGGAATGCCACCTGATCGAACTGCCATCTGATCGAGTGACATTCTGCTGAGAACTTGTTCCCACTAAAGTGCCAGCCGAATGGGCTGCTGACCGATCGAACGACCGTCTGATCGACCGGCCTGAAAGGTAGAGATACTTCAATGTTTTCAAATGCTACAACAAAAACTTCAAAAGTCAAGCCATCATACACAAACACATTCTTCTCAAAGGAAGAAACAATTCACTCGAATGGCCATCCAATCGGACAGCCGTCCGAACGGATTGTCACCCGCACGACCAGCTGTCCGATCGGACTACCGTCCGATCGACCGTCTGTTCGACCCATCGACACTTGTTTTCGTTTTACGCATCACTGATCGTTATTCTATCGAACTATTCAGGCTAACCCTACTCTCAAGCGCTCCCTTCTATCCATCAACCGCTGTGAGTATACTCGATCCCGTTTTGCTTTACGCACTTTTGGGTGTTACATACGTTACTTATACAAAATCACAATCGAACACACTACGCAATACTTTAAACGCTAACCGTTACCGCATGTTATATGTGACTTAATGAATGCTTGTTTGTTATGTTTACACATGGAATGCTGTCTACCTGCCTTAACGACGATAGTACTATAGTTTGGAGTCAGCACCCGTTCACTCGGGGGTTGTTAAGGACAATTACTTGCATGGATTACAGTGGTGATCATGTATCGTGAACTGCCTTGGGCAGTTAACCCGCAGTCATTGGTATCGATTGGTTCATGTCGATAACTAACATGCTTTGTTTTCCTCTGTGTACGTGCTGGTTATGCGTAAACTATTTCGAACTCTATATGCTATTATCAAACTTGTATACTCGCCTTTATACTATGTGTATTGACTTTATTTTAACGTATGTGACAGGTGTTTAGGATGCTTATCTGCTAGGAAAGCGAGGCTAGAATAAGGCTCTAGAGGCCAACAAATAGTTGTCTGTACAAATGAAATCAAGGGTCTCTAGAAGCAGATAAACAATTGGGCTATTTGAAAATCTGAGTTGTCGGAACAGAACTATTTTCCTAGATTTTGTCTGTAATAATTTGTTTACCTTTTGAGACATGGTATGGGACATGTTATTTTAAATTGATTGGTAATGATAATTGTTATGGAAACTTCTGGACAATCTGTTTCGCTCAGTGCCATGCCCCGATGATTCCGCCATCGGTTGGGGTGTGACACAGCAAAAGAAGAAAAATCTGGTTAGTTTGCTTTGTGATTATAGATAATCACAAAGACCAACGCAGACCTTCACTCCACCAATCAAACGTCAAGAAGATCAATAACAGCCTCCGATTAGGGTTTCTAAGCCCTAATTTGATAACACACCCAAGATCGCTCCTCTAGGGTTTCTTGAGTCCAGAAACCCTAACAATAACCTACACAATCACAACAAACCAGAGATAATACCAGCAGAAACAACAATCAAGAGCAATAATTGCTCTGATACCATGTAGAAACAGATGGTATCGAACAATACACAAGATCGAACACACAGAATAGCGATAAAACGGTGACATAAATTTTATTATTAACCCAAACCAAAAATCTCCCAACAAACCCTTGATCTTACACTTAGTAAGATCTTGTTAACAACAAGGTTTAGATCGACTGATATATGCAATTAGCCGATCACAATACAAGCAACAAAAAAAACTAAAGTGTACAGGGAAAGAATACAACCAGATCTAAGACTATCTCACAGGCGAGATGATGAACACAATCAGATCCGATACTATCTCACAGGCGAGATGATGAACAGCGCACAAGATGCAATCTGATCACCACAGATAAGAGAAAAGAACTAACCAGGTGGGAGTGAACGAGCAACAACAAAACCATCTGGAACAAGAGCCTCCTTTTTATACCAGCATCTTCACAAATAACTCTTTGCCCCCTGAACTTTGCAATAATTCCACCGCCTTTGCAACATATTTCACTTAAGTCCCTCTAGAGTTACACAGATCGAGCCCTTCAAGTTATATTTCTGATATACCAGCACTAAACAACCACATTAGAAACGCAAATAGTATAAATGCAATATAAATGATATTTTAGATGTCACCCTTTTAACAGCATCTACTATCAACGGCGAATCCAGGGTTCAAGCATTTGTGTCCTTAACTTAGTTGAGGCAGGAAAACATACGGGTCGAGTGGGTTGGGTGGTGAACAAGTTTAGTTAATTAAATCGCTTAACAGGTCAAGTTTATTGGGAAATGACCCGCGAATCCAGGATCCAAGCATGTGAGTGCTTAACTTAGTTAAGGCAGAAAATAAACGGGTCAAGTGGGTATGGGTTGGTAAATGACCCGGGTCAGTAGAACCATTTAACGGGTCAAGTGGGTTGAGAAATGACGTGGGCTTGTAAAAAACAGGTGGGTGGGTTGGGAAATGACTCGGGTTGTTCATTTGAAATTTGGGTAAATTACTTTTTGAGTCCCTGTATTTTAGTAGTTTTAACTAGTTGAGTCCAAAAGCAAAAAGTTTAACGACCTGAGTCCCTATAAGCATTTTCTTTAACCATTTGAGTCCTTTTGAGTCCAAATTTTAACATTTTGAGTCCAATTGTTTGGACTCAAATCGTTATAAAATGAACAAAATTGGACTCAAAACGTTATAAAATAAATGGATAGGGACTCGGGGCGTTAAACTTTTTGATTTTGGACTCAAGTAGTTAAAACCACTAAAACACAGGGACTCAAAAAGTAATTTACTCTTGAAATTTATTTCAAAGGTGGTCCCCTAAAGCCAATATACAAAACATAATCTCTTTTAACATTATGTTTGCACTAATCTCTTCAAATTCAAATAAGATAAATAATTAACAGATTATGTAATTGACAGTTGTTTAAATTCTTAGTTTGAGTGACAAGCTCACCAATAAACTAATTATCAGCTGAATAGATTATCATTTAACCAAGTCAAATAAAATTAATCGATAGGGTTAAAAACATAAAACATAAAACAATTGCAATTTCACATGTTAAAGACTTTAATAAAGGGGAACAACAATTAATAAATTTTTTGAAACCTAATTCCTTGAAGTTCATATTAATGTAGTTAACAGTTGGGGTTATGAACATTTTCATGTTGGCAAAAACCAGTCTACACAGCTTGACGTAAATAAACAACTATTCTTTAGTTTGTGTACGTGTAAAGTGCATATTAGCAATAAAGTATATACACTATATTTATATAAACGCCTTATAGATAACATGCTCTTTCATTTCATCGTTGTCTTTACTTGCAACTCTTGTGGTGTTTGATGCTAATCACTAACACACATCTACGTTATTAAGTATCAAAATCCTGTCACGCCAACGCATTGCATTTAGAAGACCACCATGACGAAATATCACATGATCTAAAAGGTGTTTATGTAATTAATGCGTACGAAAAATTGACTCGAAACACAAATTAAACAACAAAAACCCGATATGATCGAGTTTTGGTTTCTTAGATCCATGCTTTACGATCGAGATGCGTATATTTGAGGTGTTAAAAAGACGGGTTCCACCCGATACGAGCCTGAAAAATTGACTGGAAACACAAAACAACAAAAACCCGAATCTTGTCATGAACCCGGACATGACACGTTTTTACGGGTTGATACAAACACGATTTTTTAAACCCAAAATTCTAATTTAATTTTCTTTCACATATTAATACTGCAAGATTAGAAATTAGAAAAAAAAATATATTAAAAACTTGTAATATATATGGAGTTATGGAGGATGGACCATTACATGGTACGTCATCCTTACTTTTTGACCGATCTAGAAAGATGATGACCGACTATGAAATGCGAAATATAGAAAAGTTAGCCGCGCTAGAGTTATTTAATTAAGAGTAAATTACTATTTTGTCGGTTTAGCAAGTTTAATACTTTCAACCCAAAAAGAATATTTTAATATATCCGGTCTCGAGGTTGCATATTATAACGGTTTTGGCCCCTGACGCTAACTTTATTACTTTTCTACAGTTAAGTGTAAAGGTGATTAGGTAATTATATACCTTACGGCTGTTTTTGATATTTACAAAGTTTCTTTTAATATTTAAGTGATTATTAATGCTATTACTAAGTTTTTTTTTATTATTTCGTTATTTTCATGATTATTATTTTACAAAATATATTTTATATATGCAAATAAATATGTATTTTCATTAAGCGTTTGTTTTTTATAAACGTCATTTTAAAATAATTTCTTTTTTAACCATTTTTAACCGTCTATCGTTTTTAAAATTATACATTTTTAACCGCTTGTTTATTAAAATCGATCTTTTTAAAATTGTTTGTCTTTTAAAGTTTTCTTAAACGATTCATAATATACCGTTCTTTTTTGTAGGTCCTGTTTTTCCGGTGGATCGATAACGAAAACATATCCTTGTTTATCACAAACACGGTAACGGGTGCGGAATCCCCGTGACGGTGCAAACCAAAAAAAGTGTAAAATAAGAACACGCGTAACCAAAAGATTCAATATCTATTGATTAGGGATGAGAACGGATACAAACATATACAAACATATACAAACAATGTTTACAGACTCTCTCTCAAAGTCTCACACAGCTCTCGTCTCGTCCAAGTTTCACACAGAAACTATGAGAGCTATTTATATTAAAACAGACACAGACTATGACGAAACACAAAGGACTCGGCGAAACACCTTTGGGCCAGAGATTGGGCCTGAAGAAGCCCAACAGGCGACGAAACAGGGACACCCACGTCGAAACACCCTAGTCGACGAAACACATGATGTTTCGTCGACAATGTACATACAGATTGAATATTTTCACTAATTTTCAACTACATGACAAAACTAGTGACATCATCATGACATCATCATGATGACGTCATGATGATGTGTCATCGGGAAATGTCGCGGCTCTCCGTGCTTCGCGTGTCGAACTCTGGGGCGCACGATGGAGGAATGTCGTGACGTCGGGCTTGAGTCGGACCTAACCGAGTCGAAACCGAGTCGAACCGAGCCGAGTCGCGTCCACACAAAGTGTATCAACGAACTCCCCCTTGGACGCTACTCGTGATGGTTCGTCTTCTGTGATGGTTCGTCTTCTGTGTCTTTCATGTCGGAGGATCTTCAGAGTCTTCACGCGTCGAAAGAAGAAAGTGTATCAACAAACTCCCTTTTCATTTAGGAAGTGTGTTAACAAACTCCCCCTTAGATTGAACTCTCCATTGAGTCATGCTCGTGAATCTTTTGATCGTTAATTCTTCAGATCCTTGTGGTGTTGATGAAGGGTCAGCGGCAACTCTATCATCATTATCATTTGAGTGCCTTCACGTCGTGTCTTCATTCCGAAGCTTGTCATCGAACATGTTCTCCTTGCCTTTAGCATCTGCACATGTAAGAAATCTAAACGCATAATGAGAACAATCGCTTGGAATATAGTTTCCATAAACAAACGACACATGTGTGACCATATTTCAATCAACTACTGACCGATAACAGTTTGAAAGTTTAAAAATTGATCAGTTTTAATCCTTTAACTTTTAAAACCTGTTAACTTCGAATTTTTATGAAGATGCAATTGATTTCCGGCTTACGATCAGGATTTTGGGTAGGATAGACTCGAGTTCCAATATCGGTCAATCAAAAATAAACTAGAAGCAAAATCTTTTTGGATTTTATAAAGTTTATATTAAAACACACCTAAAATCTTTTTGGTATTTTTCATTTTTCAAATGTAAAGACGGAAAAGAATAAATAAATATATACGAAGATTCTGAAACTAAAATCAGTAACTAAATATTTACAGACATTCTTTTTGCGAGTTTCGAGGGTAAGAGAATCATATCAGTGTACGGTCATGTCAAAACGCTCTTTTTGTTCAATTTGTTAACATTTAGATAAGCATCCTATAACAATTATCGGTATTGTTGTCCACTTAAGCTCAACTTATCAGATGTAATCATGGCGAGGGGATACGATTAGGTATGAATTATACTTACAGACCGGTGTTCATCCACACACGACACATTCCCATATCAAGGTATGCACGAGGGTTCATCTTACCGGTGAGTATACCGATTATCATCTGTTTGACCGTATATGATGTGAGAAACTCACTTATTTGATTGAAAACAAGCCCTATGTGATAGAATCACTTATTGATGAGGAACTTGATTTTCATATGCATGAGGGCACATGAGCAAGTCCGTGAACAGGTCAGTACTTTCATACAGCAGAGAGACGAATTTGACTCCCGGATAAATGTGATATTTTATCACTTATTTGAGGGACATGTGATTGTTGATCACTTATTGAGGTCGAATGCAATATGTACACGTATGTATAGTATCATGGAAGATCTAGACTTGCGTCCCCGTTATTTTTTGGTAAAAGATATAACCATGATACCCAGATGATAAGCAGCATAAAGACCGAATATCTCTGAACCTCGACAATCTATCAAACGAAATTTCGGTACTAAGACCATATGCCAATGAATGGTTCCCACCTAGTCTTCAGTCGATTTAAGATTTATATCGCCCTACACACTTTAAAATGATTGTGAGCCTACCGATACATCTTATATAGAGCTGCTTAAACATTTTTCATTTTGCATTTCAGTTTAAAGAGGTTTAGACAGACCACTGATGTGCTTTCATTTTCTCTTTTTCTCGCCAGGAAACTCATTTTTGATTTTCTATTGTTTTTGTGTTTTTGAAATTTTTCGATTTTTTTGGATTTTTAAAATTTGGATTTACTCCCCCTAAAATCAACAAACTATGATAAATTTTAAAAACACAAAGGTATTTACAAAAACGATTTTCCGATGATGGTTAAATCATTTTTTACCTCAATGCCGTTTACCAAAAATTAATTTAATCATACATGATTTATCGAAGAGTGAATTTCAAGTTTTGTCCTTTATCTTTAGGCCACTTTGCAAGTTTTGTCCTTTATGTTTAAATTTGACGAGTTTTGTCCTTTATGTTTAAAAATCAAGCATGTTTTGTCCTTTATGCTTGATTTTTAAGGACAAAACGTGCTTGATTTTTTAAACATAAAGGACAAAACATGTTTGATTTTTAAACATAAAGGGTAAAACGTGCTTGATTTTTAAACATAAAGGACAAAACTTGCAAAGTGGCCTAAAGATAAAGGACAAAACTTGAAATTCACTCTTTATCGAATTTTGGAAAAATGAGTTGGCACGTCGGTAAGCGGTGCGGACCATGACAACATTGACGAGTTTCATAGTGAAACAATCACGTGTGAGGTGATATTTGAGTTCAACGTGTCAGGCCAAAGAGTGCTGTACGAGATACTAATTCAAAAAGTAGCTTAAATATCGACAAGTATAGGAGAGATTAGAAATTCAAAACCGTATCCTGCAACTGCTTGATGCATTGCAATGAATCTGAGTGCTCTCCCAAACTGGATATCCACCCGGTGTGGACTTCAAAGATGATTTTTGGTAGCTACTGAGAAATCTCTTCACAGCAACAAGATCATAAACCTCCATGTCCGGCTGGTCTTCCACATTGCACCAACGAAGGTCTTTGTCTTTATCTTTGAGAAGTAGTGTGCGGTTGTTCAATCCACGCCAAGGCATCCGCACACCCGGTTGGTTTGTTCAACAACACATTTTCTTCAATCACACCGCGAAGAAATGTATACTGCACGTTCATTTTGTTGATTGTGAACTTCAGACGTGCTGCACGTGCGTACATTTTGATTTGAATCTATCCTAGGGACCCGATCAAAGCCTTTAACAATCACACTTTGAAATGATTTTTCATTTTGTCGAAGTTATCACTTTCTTTCAACAGACAACTCTGTCTTCTTTTCTTTTTCTCTCCATCAAAGGCAACAATTTCTTCTGTCGCCTATCTTGTGCAAGGACGTTCCACTATCAACAATCTTATGACTATCGAAAGTTCCTCCTGGAACATCCTACACACTCACTCAGAGATTAGTTGGAGAGGGGGACCCAAGCCTTCATAGACTTGGGTTGCCCCTGAGAATCAAGAAATGTAATTTCAATTTCCTGATGATTTTCAAACACAACACCTCCCCCTGAACTTTCACCCGATTTAGGTCTCCAAGCTTGTTTCCGTTTACCAGATTGTGTATTATGTACAATTTCTGGTTTTAATGGTTGTGACAAACTAGGTTTCCTTTTAACCGTTTTGACTTCAGATTTTAAAGCCTTTTCAACAGCTTTAGCTTTGATGTTATGACGTCGTTGTTTCGTTTCTTGTTCCTTAACAGTTCTTTTATCATGTTTTGGAGAAACAGGACGACGTTGTGAGTGACCTTGTTCAGAAGGGGTTCTTTCAACAAAATTTGGTTTGGGCGAGTTTGTGCAGTCTTTAATGATGTGCCCAAACTTCCCACATTTGAAACAAGTTCTCCTTTCAACAAACTTAGGAGAATTTGATCGACTAGCAGATGTGGAACCTGTAGAACCTGAGGTACTTGCTCTTTCATCACACCCGTTTGTGTGGTGGGTGTAATTGTTATCGCTATTACGTTTCAAAATCTTGACTTGTTGTACAAAATCGGTGTTTGATTTGTTTTCAAAAGTCTCAATTTTATCCGTACCCTTTGATGCTACAAATTTGACATTACTGTTTTTCTTCTGATAACGAGCTCCTTTTGTTTCAAATTTTGATTTAGAAACGTTAGGCCTTTGAGCTCGTTGAACTGGTTGTTTGTGTCACGGCTCCCCGACCCACCCTGGACGGAGTCGGGGCCCGCGAGGCAGTTCCCGTGGTATTTAATTTATGCGGCAACGGAAGTCTTTTTACAACAGGATCTTTTCACCGTAAAATGCTCGTTTAATATATTACACCAAGTTTAAGGGATAAATCCCATAATTTACAATAAGTTGATTTCACACAGAAATCTTTATTTTTCAAAACACGTTTTATTGGTTTATTTACACTGAGCCACTTCTCTGAGCTTGATAGTGCTTTACTGCACTTTTCTTGGATCACACAGATCACCTGAAACATGTTTGAAAAAGGTTTTGTCAGCGGGGAAATACTGAGTGAATCATTCTGTTTTCTAAAACGACCCGTTAGTTATAATTTACAGTATTAAGAGCGATTACAATGTTTCTATCAACCAATTATCAAGAATGGGTATTTGTCACTCGATTCATTTCTGTGACTGTGGTCATACCACTATTGGGTCCCGTTGCCCTAATAGTGATGGTGTACTCACACAGAGTAATAATAACTCACATAGAGTAATATTCACTCACATAGAGTGATAATAACAGTAATGTGCACAATACCCCACATACCAGCTGTAATTTGGTGATTACAAAGACTTAATCCCTGTAATTATAACCTTGAAAATAATTTGAGGTATTGTAATACTTACTCACAAACTGTGAGAAAACAATTTAAAAAGGAGAATAACTCACATTGCAGATTAACGAGCAATAGATATAAGCCTACTGATTAGCCTTGATTACACCTAGTTTAACACAATGCACACACAGACAGGTTAGTAACTAATACAGCAGTTACGTCAATTCACGAGATTAAACCTTCACAACGATTAATCAGTGCAATACTCGATAATTCAATCAGATTCACAACGAATAACAGAGCATAGTCCGAATTCGAACAGCACTCTAATATTCAAGTCGAAATCACGACGAATAATCAAAGTACAAGCTCAATTGAGCAGCACCCGGACTATCGTTGGATAGTTATAATCGATCGGACGTTGAATCGTAATAGCGATCGAGTTATTACCCTGATTGCGGCAGCGTTTCGATAATTGTGTGTGTGTGTTGGACTGTTTCTGTGATAACTTGATCTACGTAACTCGGATTTACGTCGTTCCAAAGACAGAATTCAAGTCCCAACCCCCTCTATTTATACCCGAAATTTGACACCGTCGCGTAGCGCGAGGGGTACCCCCTATAGGCGTCGCGCTACGCGAGTGGTAACCTATGTTCATAGGGTAGCTACGTGTGTAACTAGGCTTGCTGTGTTGACAGTTTTATCAAATTCGATTTTGATTGAAAGTTATGAAGATAATCGTTGGCTAGGGTTTATCCCCCCCTGAGTTTTAGGGGCCCTGATCCTGATTCCGATTGTTCTGGAAATTTTAGGGTTAGTGCAGAATTACTTGGGTTTCTTAATTAGGGTTTCCTTAATAGCTAATTACCATCCTAATTATGGATTTTAGTGACAGTTGTTACATCCTCCCCACCTTAAGAAAAATCTCGTCCTCGAGATTTACTGGAATAGATGAGGGTACTTTCGCTTCATTTCCGATTCCAGTTCCCAAGTGTATTCTGGTCCTCTCTTGGATTCCCATTTGACTTTTACTAGCACTAGTCGTTTGTGCTTGAGAAACTTGACTTTTCTATCTTCGATCTGTAGTGGTTTCTCTATAAACTTTAATTTTTCGTTCACCTCTACATCTTGAAGAGGTACTACCAGGGATTCGTCTGCTAAACATTTCTTGAGATTGGATACATGAAATACATCATGTACTCCAGCCAATTCTTCTGGTAGTTGTAAACGATAAGCAACTGGTCCGATTCGTTGAATCACTGGGAATGGTCCAACGTACCTTGGACTTAGCTTTCCTTTCTTTCCGAATCGTACTACTCCTTTCCAAGGAGAAACTTTTAAAAGTACTTTATCTCCTACTTGAAATTCTAAAGGCTTACGACGATTGTCTGCATAGCTCTTTTGACGATCTCGAGCCGTTTTCAATCTTTCCTTAATCTGAGTTATCTTGTCAGTAGTTTCTTGTACAATTTCAGGACCTGATAATTGACTTTCTCCGATTTCTGCCTAACATACTGGAGTTCTGCACTTACGTCCGTATAGTGCTTCAAATGGTGCAGCTTCGATGCTTGAATGATAACTATTGTTATAGGAGAATTCAATTAATGGCAAATGGCTATCCCAATTACCACCAAAGTCAATTACACATGCTCGGAGCATGTCCTCTAGAGTTTGTATTGTCCTTTCACTCTGTCCGTCTGTTTGTGGATGATAAGCAGTACTTAGATTTAGTCGAGTTCCCATTGCTTTCTGAAAACTTGTCCAGAAATGAGATGTAAAACGACTATCTCTATCCGATACGATGGAGAGCGGGACTCCATGTAGGGATACTACCTCGTCCACGTAGAGTTGTGCTAACCTTTCCATGCTAAAGGTTTCTTTCATTGGTAGGAAATGAGCTGACTTGGTTAATCGGTCTACGATTACCCAAATCGCATCATTACCTCTTTTGGTTTTGGGTAACTTTGTAACAAAGTCCATTGTTATAAGTTCCCATTTCCATACAGGCATTTCTAATTGTTGTAGTAGTCCTGAAGGTTTCTGGTGTTCAGCTTTAACTTGTGAACAAGTTAAACATTTGGATACGTATTCGGCTATATCCTTTTTCATTCCTATCCACCAGAAATTATTTCTTAAATCTTGGTACATCTTATTATTTCCTGGGTGCATGGTATACCTAGATTTATGAGCTTCTTCTAAGATCTTATTTCTTAATTCTCCTTGCTTAGGTACCCAAATTCGCTTCTTATGGAATTTCCAAATTCCATCATTTCCTTGTTCTAATTCTTTTAGGTAACCTTTCATTTCTTCAGCATCGTCTTGGATTGCTGTTTTCTGAACTTCTTTAATTTGTGCCATTAAATCTACTTGTAGATTTAACCTCAGGGCACGGACTCGTTTCTGTTTCTCATGGTACTTACGACTTAAGGCATCTGCAACTACATTTGCCTTTCCTTCGTGATATTGGATATCACAGTCGTAATCACTTAGCATCTCCATCCATCTTCTTTGCCTCATGTTTAATTCTTTTTGCCCAAATATATATGTTAAACTTTTATGATCTGTATAAACAGTAAACTTATTTCCATACAGATAATGTCTCCATATCTTAAGGGCAAAAATTATGGCTCCTAATTCTAGATCATGAGTCGTATAATTTTCTTCGTGCTTTTTCAGTTGTCTAGAAGCATACGCAATTACCTTCTTGCGTTGCATCAACACACATCCATAGCCTAATTTTGAAGCATCACAATATACTTCAAAATCTTCTGTTCCTTCGGGTAAAGCTAAGATTGGTGCATTCGTCAACCTATGCTTTAAAATCTTAAAGGCTTCTTCTTGTCTAGGTCCCCATTCAAACTTAGTAGCTTTACAGGTTAACTTAGTTAATGGTACGGCTATTTTAGAAAAATCTTTGATAAATCGTCTATAGTATCCAGCTAAGCCTAGAAAACTTCTTATTTCCATAGCTGTTTGTGGAACTTTCCACTTCGTAATTGCGTCTATCTTAGCAGGATCTACATGGATACCTTCGTGATTTACCACATGACCTAAGAATTGTACTTCTTGTAGCCAAAATTCACATTTCGAGAATTTGGCATAAAGCCTTTCTTTTCTTAACAAAGTTAAGAGAACATGTAAATGCTCACAATGTTCTTTTTGGCTTTTGGAGTAAATAAGTATATCGTCAATGAAAACGATCACAAATTTATCCAAGTATGGTTTACAGATTCGATTCATCATGTCCATGAATGCTGCTGGGGCATTCGTTAATCCAAAGGGCATGACTGTAAACTCATAATGACCATACCTAGTTCTGAAAGCAGTTTTAGGTATGTCTTCTTCTTGTACCTTCAACTGATGATATCCAGATCTTAAATCTATCTTAGAGAAATACCTAGCTCCTTGCAATTGATCAAAAAGATCATCAATCCTAGGTAGTGGGTATCGATTCTTAATCGTAACCTTATTCAATTCTCTATAATCGATACACATTCTCATCGATCCATCTTTCTTTTTCACAAACAGTACTGGTGCACCCCAAGGGGATGAACTAGGTTGTATGAATCCTTTGCTTAATAATTCATCTAATTGCTTTTTCAATTCTAGCATTTCGGTAGGTGCTAATCTATATGGTGCTTTAGCTATTGGTGCAGTACCTGGAATTAAATGAATTCTAAACTCTACTTCTCTATCAGGTGGTAATCCAGGTAATTCTTCTGGAAAAACGTCTGGGTATTCTGACACTACCGGGATGTCCTGAAGTTCCTTATCCTTAGTGTTAATGATTACTGAAATCATATACACCATTTCCTGTTTTCTTGAATAACTAGCCAATTTCATTACTGAGATAAATTTCAGTGGCTTTCGAGGTTTATCTCCAGTAATTAAAATTACTTCTCCTGTAGGTGTTTGAATTTCTACAGCATTTTTGTCACATAGGATTCGTGCATGGTTGGCTATTAACCAATCCATTCCTAATACTACATCGAATCCTGCTAAATTCATTGGTAACAAATTTGCAGAAAACTTATGGCCTAATAATTCTATTTTTCCTTCTTGCCAGATTTTATCTATTTTTACAGAATTTCCTTCTGCGGTTTCTACTGTGAAGTTTTGCCTAAGAGTGGTTAATGGTAACTTAAGATCTTGGCAAAATAAAGTATTTATAAAACTTTGGTTCGCACCAGAGTCAAATAATACTTTTGCAAATACGTTGTGAACTAAGAACGTACCAGCTATCACATTTGGAATGAGTTCGGCCTCTTGAGTGGTCAGCTGGAATGCTCGCGCATTTCTTTTGGTTGTTCCTTCAGCTGGTTTGGCTTGGTTAACTACAGGTTTAGCTAGCTTAGGACGTTCAGATTGAAAATGACCTCTTTCTCTGCAATTATAACAAATTTTTGTTTTCTTCCTGCAGTCTTCTTCCCTATGTCCTTTCATTTTGCAAAAATTGCAAACCATGTTGCATTGTCCATAATGCTTCTTTTTGCAAATTTTGCAGAAAGGAGATGAGGAGGATTGCCCGGTTCCTTTTTTCTTGAGATTACCCACACGAAATCCTTGGGTAATCTTTTGAGCTAATTCCTTCTTGCGATCTTCTTCTCTTGTGCGTACCAATTCATCTGTTAGGGTATTAGCTAATTCTACCGCATCGTCAATGGTACGAGGTCTCGCAGCTTTAACGATGTTTCGGATTTCACTAATTAAACCCCAGATGTAACGAGAAATAAGTACCGGTTCTGGCGAAGCCAGTGATGGTACTACCCTTGCGTATTCAAAGAATGTCGAAGTATATCCCCGACAATCTACTCCTAGCATACGATGACTTAGGAACTTGTTTGCCATTTGTTCCTTCTCGTATTCGGGACAGAATTTTCTTTCTACCAAACTCTTAAATTCTTCCCAACCTATGGCGTAGGCTATCCTTCTTCCTTTTGCCTGGAGGACCGTGTTCCACCATTCGAGTGCTCCTTCTTTGAACAGATTTGATGCATACATCACTTGATCCTCTTTGGCACATTTGCTTATTGCAATTACTGCCTCGGTTTTCTCTAACCAACGCAGTGTTGCAGTTGCCCCTTCGTTACCTGCAAATTCAGCGGGTTTGCAAGCAAGAAATTCCTTGTAAGTGCAACCAGGCGTTGCAGCTTTCATTCTTTTAGGGAGTGGGGCCTGTTGCGGATCATGATCGTCATGATTGCCGCCTCCATTTATGCTGTTACTGCCGTTATCTTCTGGAATACGTTTACTAGAAATTAATTGTGGTTCGGCAGGTTTCTGAACAGCAGCTACAATTTCTGGAATAGCATGAGCTATCCCTTGGGCGATAAAGTGCTCGATATCTTGTCGAGTTATATATTGATCTTCCTGTTCTTGCTCAGATTGATTTACTTCATTAATTGGTTCATTGTTGGCGTTTTCCATCTGCTAATTTGGTAAACTTATTAGGGTCTAACTTATCAATGACAAAATTCACATAGATACACATAGATTATCACAACATACGAATATAACCAAAATTGTTGATTTCTCGACTTTTACTTTGTTATGTTAGATTGTATATGCATTCATACACACCGTATCTTACAGAGTTTTATTGCCCATTTTACAGAATTTTAAGTTACTATCATACAATATGGCTTTCTGTGGTTTAACTGACGGTTCTAGTAACGATGCTCCCTCTCATCGTACTTCCAAGTTAGATGCTCTCCCATTTCCCTGATCCTATTACTTGTACCTATCAGTTCTTCACCGAACTGACGAAGTTCAGCTAGGTTTTCATTACTCATGGGAGGATTTGGGAGTGGTTCTGGGTCAAATTGTGGAAGGAAGCTATAAGGACTATTAACTATATTTTGGAATTGCCAGTCATTAGTCCACCATTCCTCCATTTGGCCTAATGGTCTGGTATGAACTAGTGGGTCTGGAATAGCTGGTCCTAGGTTTAGTGGGAATTGAACTGTAGCCGGGTAAGAAAAGAGATTATCGTTGATAGGTTCTAAAACATCACAATTTTCCAGTAGGCGATCTATTTCGTCCTGGAACGTAATTTCCTCAGACTGTTTAGAGCTTTCGCCAATCTCTATTCCCTTTTGTTTCAGATCTATTCCTATTTCCTTTTCGGGTGATTTCAAACCTTCTCCAGTTTCTATTTCCTTTCCCTTGTTCATGATCACAGGATTTTCTATTTTAGGGAGTCTCCTAGTGGCAGGTTTCCTACGGCGCACTTTCCTCCACCCTACGTATCTTCTCTTCTTTTTAGGTTTGGCTTTTTCCAGCGGTGGAGCTTTGAATTCCACAGGTTCTTCTATGTCAGCAATGTAACCAGTAAAGTCGTGAGAGACTTCGATAGGCACTGGATATAAGTTGAGATTCTGGAATGCTTCCGACATCTCATTCATGCTGCATAGTATATATGCAAAATGCAATGTTAAAACTTTGGAACAAAGTTTAACAAACAAACACTGAAGTTTTATTGCATATTACTTTTTGTACAGAAATAACGGAAATAAACACACTGGAATTTTATTTATTTACGGGATTGTGATTTTTCTTACTAGCCCCAACTTATTGGATATTTAGAGATTAGTATTTTCTGCTACAATAGCTAGCATATAGAGATTTGCCCATTTCCCGTCTATTTTATCTTCCCAAGGTGCACTATTACCCAACTCTTGGACTTCTGGGTTACACCTAACTCTCTTGGTTCGGGGTTTCTTTGTCTCCTGACTCTTTTTAAGTATCGAATCCCTTTTCTCTGGGGAAAGTGGATTCTCATAGTTTGCCTTGCGGACAAAGATTCCTTCTTCTAGGTTTACTGGGTTTCTAGAAGAAGATGCCACATCTAGTTTGTGGTAGAAAGCAGACAGCTTTTGCTTACCCATACTGTAACTAAAAATAGCCAGTTAATAAAACATATAATCACCGAATAATAATTAGTAAAATTAAGCATTTTTCCAAATGCTTAATTTAGGCTTAATCAGTGGCTCGATCAGTGGCTCAATTTAATTATTAGCTCTGATACCACCTTCGCTGTCACGGCTCCCCGACCCACCCTGGACGGAGTCGGGGCCCGCGAGGCAGTTCCCGTGGTATTTAATTTATGCGGCAGCGGAAGTCTTTTTACAACAGGATCTTTTCACCGTAAAATGCTCGTTTAATATATTACACCAAGTTTAAGGGATAAATCCCATAATTTACAATAAGTTGATTTCACACAGAAATCTTTATTTTTCAAAACACGTTTTATTGGTTTATTTACACTGAGCCACTTCTCTGAGCTTGATAGTGCTTTACTGCACTTTTCTTGGATCACACAGATCACCTGAAACATGTTTGAAAAAGGTTTTGTCAGCGGGGAAATACTGAGTGAATCATTCTGTTTTCTAAAACGACCCGTTAGTTATAATTTACAGTATTAAGAGCGATTACAATGTTTCTATCAACCAATTATCAAGAATGGGTATTTGTCACTCGATTCATTTCTGTGACTGTGGTCATACCACTATTGGGTCCCGTTGCCCTAATAGTGACGGTGTACTCACACAGAGTAATAATAACTCACATAGAGTAATATTCACTCACATAGAGTGATAATAACAGTAATATGCACAATACCCCACATACCAGCTGTAATTTGGTGATTACAAAGACTTAATCCCTGTAATTATAACCTTGAAAATAATTTGAGGTATTGTAATACTTACTCACAAACTGTGAGAAAACAATTTAAAAAGGAGAATGACTCACATGCAGATTAACGAGCAATAGATATAAGCCTACTGATTAGCCTTGATTACACCTAGTTTAACACAATGCACACACAGACAGGTTAGTAACTAATACAGCAGTTACGTCAATTCACGAGATTAAACCTTCACAACGATTAATCAGTGCAATACTCGATAATTCAATCGGATTCACAACGAATAACATAGCATAGTCCGAATTCGAACAGCACTCTAATATTCAAGTCGAAATCACGACGAATAATCAAAGTACAAGCTCAATTGAGCAGCACCCGGACTATCGTTGGATAGTTATAATCGATCGGACGTTAAATCGTAATAGCGATCGAGTTATTACCCTGATTGCGGCAGCGTTTCGATAATTGTGTGTGTGTGTTGGACTGTTTCTGTGATAACTTGATCTACGTAACTCGGATTTACGTCGTTCCAAAGACAGAATTCAAGTCCCAACCCCCTCTATTTATACCCGAAATTTGACACCGTCGCGTAGCGCGAGGGGTACCCCCTATAGGCGTCGCGCTACGCGAGTGGTAACCTATGTTCATAGGGTAGCTACGTGTGTAACTAGGCTTGCTGTGTTGACAGTTTTATCAAATTCGATTTTGATTGAAAGTTATGAAGATAATCGTTGGCTAGGGTTTATCCCCCCCTGAGTTTTAGGGGCCCTGATCCTGATTCCGATTGTTCTGGAAATTTTAGGGTTAGTGCAGAATTACTTGGGTTTCTTAATTAGGGTTTCCTTAATAGCTAATTACCATCCTAATTATGGATTTTAGTGACAGTTGTTACAGTTTGCCCTTAGCAGCAATAGGTTGTTGTTTTGTCGGTGATTTTTGATTTCTGAATTGTTTCCTGATTTCAGCTTTTGGAATTGGATCACATTGTGTTACCACAACTCCGGGGATGGTCTTTCCCAAAAATTTATTCGTGTTGTCTTCAAAAACTTTATCAATCAAAGATGGATTGACATTCTTAATTGGAAAATCATTGTCCGAATAAATTTTAGCATCACCGACCAAAGTATACAACACGTTATTGCTCTTAACAGCAAACACACATTCTTTGTCATCCTTGACATTCTTGACAGGATCTATCACTTGCTTGGCAACAGGTTGCACAGTAGGAGTAGGAGGATCACACAGAATATGATTCTCAACTAGAATTTCTACTCCTTTCGTCTCATCAAGTGATTCATCCTGGTCACTTACATCTGATTCATCATCTGAAGAATCATAGTCCTCAATGGTTTGAGGACTTTGATTTGAAGCACATGATGACTTTTCTTTGTTATCAGATGAGCTCTCCGATGAATTGTCCGGTTTGAACCCTAGGCCAGTAGTAACTTCCTCATAATCAAGAGGCACACTGGGTTCATACCGAGGCATATCCTCTTCATCGGGCATTTTGGTATAGTTGTGTCTCAAAGGGGGTGGACACGCCTTATACCCTACGCCTTTCACGTTCCCTTTCAGTTGTTGAACGTCAATTATGTGATCGAGCACAAATCGGGAGTTAGAATAACTCTCCAATTTTTGCTTGATAGCATCATGCTCGCATATGGCAATGGCTAGTTCCTTTTTGGTTTCCTCAACGATGTTAATGTAATCGTTAATACTAACTTGTTCATGATAAACAACTTTGTTCACTTCGGAAACACTTTTCTTTAAGGTTTCAATTACAGATTTAAATTCCTTTTCGTTTCTAACTAAAGCCATATTTGCCTCTTTGCACTTTGACAGTTCAATAACCAAACTCTGATTGTGACTATGAACCATTTCAGATTCACGTTTCAATTCATCACATTTATGTTTCATATCAGCACAATGACTACATATGCTAGGAGTTTCAGATTTTACATGACTTGTAGAAGCTGAGACATTAGCCATAAAGGCAGTCTGAGAAGAGAAAGATCCATCTTCAGTGAGAATCTTCTCCATTTCTTCTGATGTAGCATCAGCTTTCTTGATTAAGTCAGATTTTTGATATTTCATCTCCTTGGCACCATTCGACAAACTATCACCTTCAGAATCAGTTTTTTCATTCAAATTCGATTCTTCCTCCGAACTGCCACTGTATCCCGAACTATCATCTTTTCCTGAAGATTCACCATCATTGACATTCTTGACAATTTCAACGTAAAACGCAGTTCTTGTTTGATCACTGTTTCCCAACTGTATGGGTGGACCACAATCGACACTTGGATCAAATTGAGGTTGTGTTGTGGAAACTTGGGCTTGTGGTTGGGTTATGGATTACGACATATAAGCACTTTGATTCCACTGTGGTTGGGCTTGATTGAACTGTGGAAATGGATATGAGCTTGTGTTGGACACAAACGCTGTTTGAAGCTTCGGTTGCTGAATAGAACTAGCTGAAGGACCAAAACCAGATAAATACATTTCTGTGTTTTGAGTAGGTGCAAACCTTTTAGCTTTCCGAATTTCCTCTTCGTTCTTGTGCTCCAACTTCTGAATGAATTAATAGATATTAACATTGACAACATCTAAAACGCCCATATGCTTTAAAAGCTCAATGAATGGGCCCCACTTTGGAGGTAGAGCATCAGCAAACCGTGCTACCATTTCCTGTTGAGATGCAAGAACACCAAAATAATACATTTCAGTCATCAAATGATAATAACGAGTAGTTATATCATTTAGGGTTTCATTCTCTAAGAAATGAAATGATTCGAACTTCTTCTTCAACAGATCATGACGTGTCTTTCTAGTAGCTGCATTTCCTTCTCCTCTCGCTACCAATGCATCCCATAACTCTTTCGTGGTCTTATAATAGGAGAACTGATGGTAGATGTCTTTGTGAAGTGCTTGAGTGAGAATAGCATATGCCTTCTTCTCCAGATCATATGCATTTTTGTCGTTTTCAGGCATATTAGTAAAACCGGCTGAAGTTGATGCTGCTACTTCGAGGGCAGGGTTGCATGCATTGATGAAACATGTCCAAAGTTCGCTGCTTTGCCCTTGAACGTATGTGTGGAAACGACCCTTCCATGATGGATAGTCGTTCATGTGATTCAACTTTGGCGGCCGATTGTTGCTACCCGTCTCACTCTCACTAAGCAATAGACTTTGTATGCTCTGGTTTTGATTCGACACCAATGCCCATTGACTTGCACTTATTGACTGTTGTTGTCGAGGTATGGTACTCGCTAAATATTCGGCCATCGAAGTCGGTTTTTGAACTTGTTGTGAGTCCGTACTCCAATCCCACGGACTTGTACAACTCATATTTGATGTATGAATGGAAACCCTGGTCACACACAGCTGATAATCTTAATCAGCCGACAACCTTATAAATTTTGCGAACACCAACTTCTAACAAATTTTGTTTATCTAGACCAATTATCACGAAGCCCCAACTTCTAATTCTTTTGATGCACTCAGATGGGCTTTAAAGAAAATAATAACCCACTATCAGATATATGTCTCTCTTTGAAAGTGCCCACACCTTGATAAAAACACTTTATAAACCACTTATAAAAATCAGCCCAATGTCCACTTTAAATTGTTGAGCCCACACGAAGAATATAGGCCTAAATCACTACAAAAATAAATCTGAAAGGCCCAAAAAGAAATAGTTAATGTCTGGCCCAAGCACACGAAAAACTTAGATGGCCTTTAACTTTTCAGCCGACAATATGTATAGCTGTCAAACATCAAACCAAAATTTGGTTTCCTTTCCCAACTCTGTTCTCTCTTATCTCTTCGATACAAGTATCCAGAAGTCAAACAATCCTCAACAACCCTTCTCTACTTATCTCTTCGATAACCAGCAACAGTAGATGGAACCAAAACACCAGAAAAAGATACAATGATCGGCGAAACAGATGTTGATGTGATTCAGATCCGACGAAACTGGATGATGTGTGATGATCGACGAAACAAATGATGAAAGTTATGCGACGAAACTGAAATGTATAATTTAGTTCGACGAAACTGGTTGGTTTAATTATGTTGACGAAACTCAAATAATTGATCGGCGAAACTGTAATGATGTTGATCGACGAAACGACATGGATCATTAATGTCGACGAAACACTATGATTGAAACTTCGACGAAACAGATGATTATTTTAAAACCACGAAACAGATCATAGTTGTCGACGAAAATGATAATGAACAACGAAACTGATTGTGAAACTTGGATGACGAAACTGGTTTGTGTGCGATGAAATGGAATTCTGACGAGGTCTAAAGTTCAATGGTTGGTTTTGACGAAATCAAATGGAGTTACGAAATCTGAATTTAATATGATTTGTAGGTTAATGAAGTTGGTGAAATCTGAATATGTGTGTGATATACTTTAACTTGATTGGACCAACAGGGGACATCAACCCATGCAATCTGATAAAAAAAATCGACCCAGCACATGCAATTAATTATCCATATATAAGATGAAAGTGGATAATTTGGCCCAATCAGAATGTATTTGAAAGTGGATTTTTGTTTGGCCCAATCAAAAAGAACTTTGTGTATGGCAAAACTGATTGAAGATGATATCGACGAAGGTGAATATGATTTAAATCCTGGTCAACGAAAATGAATTGTGTCTTTGTTGTCGACGAAACACAATGATGACTTGATTGATTTGTATTGCGACGAAACTCAAAGAGTATGTGCTGCGACGAAACCGAATGTAATACCAGGCGACTTTGAGAAACGACGAAAAGGAAATTGAATGATGTTTTAATGTGCGACGAAACTGATGTGTGAATGGATAAGGTTTGGGAGTTGGTGAGTTTGGTGAGATTTTTCAAAGAAAACTTATCCTTTTCTGACAAAGGACACAATTTTTCAAACTTTCAGCATGTCTATCTTACCAAACCGTATGGTGACACAATATTTTAATAACCAAACCTTTTATCCTTTAATTTAAATTCATCAACAACTTAAACAGTAAATTCACCAAAGATCAAAAAGGTGAAATATGAAGAACAACTTGAAGTTTACTGAAGAACAAGATGAATGTTTGAAGATTCCGGTCACCGAATAATTTTCCGAAACCCGAAAATGCACAAAACTTTTACTAAAAACCCGGTGTATCACAAGAACAATCAATTTAACAAGGTTTTTGATAAAACTTTTGGCAAAATAACAAGGTTTTCACTGATTTTAGCCACTTTTTCAGAAAATATATGAATTTTTCAAGAACAACTCGATAAAAACCGAAACTTGTTTGGTTTTAAACAAGGATTAGAGCCAAATCTCTGATACCAATTGTAGGTCCCGTTTTTCCGGTGGATCGATAACGAAAACCTATCCTTATTTATCACAAACACGGTAACGGGTGCGGAATCCCCGTGACGGTGCAAACCAAACAAAGTGTAAAATAAGAACACGCGTAACCAAAAGATTCAATATCTATTTATTAGGGATGAGAACGGATACAAACATATACAAACAATGTTTACAGACTCTCTCTCAAAGTCTCACACAGCTCTCGTCTCATCCAAGTTTCACACAGAAACTATGAGAGCTATTTATACTAAAACAGACACAGACTATGACGAAACACAAAGGACTCGGCGAAACACGTTTGGGCCAGAGATTGGGCCTGAAGAAGCCCAACAGGCGACGAAACAGGGACAACCCACGTCGAAACACCCTAGTCGACGAAACACATGACAAAACTAGTACATACAGATTGAATATTTTCACTAATTTTCAACTACATGACAAAACTAGTGATATCATCATGACATCATCATGTGATGATGTCATGATGATGTGTCATCGGGAAATGTCGCGGCTCTCCGTGCTTCGCGTGTCGAACTCTGGGGCGCACGACGGAGGAATGTCGTGACGTCGGGCTTGAGCCGGACCTAACCGAGGCGAAACCAAGTCGAACCGAGCCGAGTCGAACCGAGCCGAGTCGCGTCCACACAAAGTGTATCAACATTTTTAAAAACTTTTTTTAACCTTTTTAAACAATTCGTTTTTTTAACTCGTTAATTTTAAAAGTGTTTCTTTCTAAACCATTCCTTTTAGAACTGTTTTTGAAATCGTTTATTTTTGAAACTTTGAATTCAGTTTACTTATATTCGTTAGGGAAAAAGAACTTAAGAAAACGAAAGATTTAAAAAATCAAAGAAATTTAAAAACGATCGATTTTAAATGAACGAGTGGTTTAAAAAACGAAGATTAAAAACAGGACGTTTATAAAAAAAACAAAACCTTAAAAAAATAAGTTAAGAAGTGTAAGGTACTAAAAGACAAAAACGAATTTAATAAACGAGAGGTTAAAAAAATAATGAATTTTGAATAAACAAACGGTCCAAAGAAATAGAAGATTTGAAAAAGAAATAAGCCATTCTAAATTTTTTTTTGAGAAATGAACGATCCTTTGCAAACTTTTTATTAGAATGTATCTTTTTTCAAATCTTACATTCTTTTTTTCATACACGTCGTTTTGTAGTATTTTAAAAAATGAATGACTTAAAAAGTGAGATGTTTAAAAATTTTTAAAAAATAAATGATTTTAAAAAGAATGGTATAAAATGAAGCGTTTAAAGAAATTTAAAAGACAAACGACTTTAAAAAGAAGATTTTAAAAACCAACGGTTTAAAAAGGAACAATTTAAAAAATGATAGATGGTTTAAACAAAATGTAAAAAAAAAAAAAAATTATTTTTTAAAATGATTTTTATAAAAACAAACAGTTAATGAAAATACATATTTATCTGTATATTTAAAACGTATTTTGTTAAATAATAATCGTGAAAATAACGAAATAATAAAAAAAAAAACTTGAGTAACTACATTAGTAATCTCTTAAATATTAAAAGAACTTTGTAATTATCAAAAACAACCCCTAAGGTATATAATGACTTAATTAACCTTACACTTAACTGCAAATAAGTAAAAAAGTGAGTGTTAAAGGTCAAAACCATTATAAAATACAATCCTGATAAGTTAAAATGTTACTTTTTAAGTGAAATGATAAAACCATGGTCAAAGTAAACCATGATAA
Organism: Helianthus annuus; assembly: GCF_002127325.2. Lineage (NCBI taxonomy): Eukaryota > Viridiplantae > Streptophyta > Magnoliopsida > Asterales > Asteraceae > Helianthus > Helianthus annuus. Next base: position 130,609,855 of record NC_035446.2, on the reverse strand, counting down.
AATACAATCCTGATAAGTTAAAATGTTACTTTTTAAGTGAAATGATAAAACCATGGTCAAAGTAAACCATGATAAAATACAATCCTGATAAGTGAAATGTTACTCCTTCATTAAATTGTGACAAAAAGAAGCGTCTCATTTGGTTGAGACAAAGTCAACCATGGTCAAAGTAAACTGTGGTATAATTTTCTTCGTTTAATAAGTGAAATTACACCGCATCTTCGTTGATCTATAATGTTAAATCTTCTTAAGGTTTCTGCTATGATCAATCCTTTATGTAACAAAAATATGAAGCAAATTCAAGTTTTTTATATACTTATCTTGATTTTTACAGCAAAATCATCAGCAGAATATTATCCTGATGATTATGCCAAGAAAGGATGCAACGTTACATGTGGGAACGTGTCGATTCCATACCCTTTTGGGATCGGAGCAACTTGTTCGGTCAACAAATGGTACGTTATTGATTGCAACTCCTCCATACCTTATCTCTCTGCATTCAACAACATGGAGGTGTTGGGTGTAAGCTTGGAAGAACAAACGGTCACTGTTAACGTCCCAGTAATCTCTCGTTGCCGGAGTTCGGCCCCGAATAGCAATCACATCCCAAGCATCGACCTTGGTGAGAGTCCCTTTGTTGTTTCTGCATCACATAACATACTCACTGTTGAGGGGTGTGGTTATGCTGCTATCTTGGGTTATAAGGGACAACTGATCACTGGATGTTCAACTATTTGCGCTAATAACACTACCAATGAAAGTGGTTTTTGTTTTGGGCTTGGTTGTTGCCAAAATACGATTCCCTACAGTTTAAAGTCATACAGTGTGGATCTTACTGGCTTGAAAATGCTGGGTGAAGATGGAACTTGTGGGTCTGCCTTCTTGGGTGACGAACAATGGTTCCCATCACAGTCTATCCTTCCGTACCACCATCTCAAGACGAGGAATACCTCTTCTTTTCCAATAGCACTTAAATGGTTCCTAACAGAAAACGATTTCAATGAAAGTTTAAATTGTTGGGAACGACAGAGTAATGAGTTTGGTGTTGGACTGACTTTGGATGATGGTAGTTACATTCCTCTAAGAAAGTGCAACTGTGGTATCGGGCGAGAAGGAAACCCCTACTTGCACTATCAGTGCGAAGGTATGCAAATTTGTATTCTTTTGGCCTTTAGTATCAAGAAATTTACCCATTATACTATGTGGTATTAGAATCTCGAGCTTGTAGAACATGCCGGAAATCTGAAGGGATTTGTCACTATGAACAACAATTTTTTGATGATATTGATAAGCCCTGGTTGTTTAGTTGTGAGCCTAAAGTATATTACACTCAAATTTTCAGAAGCAGCAGCAAATCACCACTAGGTGTTATTCTAGGTAAGCAATATGTCATTACCAAAGACAAGTTTCTCAATACAATCTATTTGCTCAAATTTGTTGTGGTTCATTACTACTTAAATATATCTATTTAGATTCACGAGTTGATTATTCTGCATGTATTTGCCTCTTTTCAGGTGTTAGTATTTGCATGGGATTGCTTTTCCTTGCAAAATTCATCTATGAAATGCACAAACTAATAAAGAAAACAATAGCCAAGAGACAGAAAGAAAAGTTTTTTAAACACAATGGAGGTCTACTTCTTAAACAACAAGAAGCAACTAAAGATGGTCTAGTTGATAAAACCATACTTTTCACCTCCAAGGAGTTGGAAACAGCTACCGACCATTTTAACGAGAATAGAATCCTTGGGCGAGGAGGTCAAGGTACGGTGTATAAAGGCATGCTGGCGGATGGAAGGATTGTAGCAGTTAAGAAAGCAAAGATTGTTGACGAAAGCCAGTTAGAGGTATTCATCAATGAGGTTGTGATTCTGGCACAAGTCAATCATAGGAATGTGGTTCAGCTATTGGGATGTTGCCTAGAGACTGAGGTTCCTCTACTTGTCTCTTAGTTCGTCCCAAAAGGCACCTTGTATGATTATATTCAAGATGATACCGGTTTGTTACCATTCTCGTTGAACATGAGATTGCAAATTGCTGCTGAAGTTGCAGGAGCAGTTTCTTATTTACATTCAGAGACTCCCATTCCAATATACCACAGGGACATCAAGACCACAAATGTACTTTTGGATGAAAAGTACAGAGCCAAGGTTTCAGATTTTGGAACATCAAGGTTGGTGTCATTAGATCAAACTCACTTAACTACCTTAGTCAAAGGGACATTTGGTTACTTTGATCCAGAGTACTTCCAGTCGAGTCAGTTCACCGAGAAAAGTGACGTGTATAGTTTTGGAGTTGTTTTGCTCGAACTTTTTACAAGAGAGAAGCCAATTTCTTTAACAAGATTTGGTGAACACAGAAATTTAGCTACATACTTCATATTCTCCATGGATGAAGGCCGTGCTATGTCTATATTTGACCCAGTGGTTGTAAACGAGGATTCGAAGGGCCTGGTCTTGGAAATAGCCAACTTGGCAATGCGCTGTTTGAATTCCAACGGGAAACATAGGCCGACAATGAAAGAGGTAGCCATGGAGTTAGAAGGCATGCGAATGTCGCATGTGCCTGCTACAGTTCAAACTAGTTTTGGACACGCTAATCATAATGAAGATAGACCGATATTTACATATGACGAGTCAACACCTACAACACTGAGTTTGAATGACAGCATCAATGAGTAACTGGACACGTTATGTTTTATGTTGGTGTTGAATTATTAAGTCTTGATTTCTCCAAGTTTTCTATTTTTGTTAAATTAGTTGTATGTGAAGGCTAAAGAAATATATATATGTTCTTTACTCTTCTATGTTTTGCATTTCAGTTCTGTTTTGAACAGTAGAAGTTTCATGTACCTGAATAATGTTTGGTTAATTGTTAATTAACAACTTAACAAAAGTGGCCAATCTTTTGTGTGTAACGTTTGTTAGAATATATAAACTATACTTTTATGTTATTATGTTATATTATAATCTTAGATATTAATTATATCGAATTAGGAGGAAAGTCGAACCGTTATTCCTTACGGTTACGTCGGTTCAGTTTTAGGGTTATATATACCCTTCTCATGTAAACATAATCCACACTTTTGGTTGTATCTTATTACGGTAGTCAATAAAACGGTTCCTTCCTTCGATCTCTGCATATCATATGATCCTAATGTTCTTCGGATTCTGTTGTTGATTTCCAACATAGTGGTATCAGAGCATCAGGAAACGATCCTAGGGATTTCGAAACGCTGCGCAAACCGGAATATCAAGAACAATCAATGAAAGAAAGACGATTCAACACAAGATTGTTGAAGAGGAACGATTCCAAACGCTAAATCAAATTTCAATCCAGGGAGGAACAGACACTAGTGAGCGATAACGGAAGAACATCCAAGATACGGTTGTGGTTTAAAGAGATCGAAGGAAGAGATAGGAAAACACGGTAACAAAATCAGTTTTTTATTGATCACTCGTATGGTAAAGAAATCAGATATGCAGGGAATTTAGATCAAACGATCAACCAATAGTCAATCTATCAGAAAAGAATTAAGAATTTATGAAAACGACCCAGAATTAGTGTCGAAGAAACAAGAATGAAAATATGTCATCGCAGGGAAGAAGTAAAACTCAAATATGAGAAAGAAATTAATGCGACGGAAGCGATGCATATCGAAATAAAGGAACAAGAACTCGAAAAATCATATCAATATTCAGAGCGTGGTTACAGAGATGCATAGCATTAAGTAAAAGACGACTCCGCATGGTGTTGAGTAGAAGATGACTCCGCATGGCGTTGAGTAAAAGATGACTCTGCATGACGTTGAGTAGAAGAGAGACTCCACGTAGCGTTGAGATTAAGAATGCTTTAATGTAACAGTAAGCAAAAGAATTGCTCCGACTATTCAAGAGATGAAACAATCGGCCGACTATGAGAAAAATGAAACAGAGGAATTCATCGCAGAAAAGGAATTAGGAAACGGGATTAATTTGATTCATATATGACACCGAGTTTATACTCTCATATATGGAAAAAGGAATTAATCGGATTCATATATGACACCGAGTTCATACTCTCATATATGAATGGAAATAATACGAACGAAACAGAAAAGAGACAGGAGCGATGATGAAGATAAATACGGAAGAACAAACAAGAGACGGTGATAGGCGGGGCCGAGATAGGGACAGATCTGTTGACAGCGGAACGGAACAGAAGTGATAATGAAGATGGTAACGATAGGAGAAGAAAAGACCAAGCAATAATAAGAACAAGATGAAGAGGATGAAAATCTGCATGGTATGAAGGGGCTTACGTTCAGAAGTCCAGTTGCAAATGACAATGTAATTTGCCACAAAACAACGTTATAGAGACCGGTTTCGGCACCAGTTTGCAACAATCTTCACCTGTTGCAACGCAAGAAGTGACCGGAGAGGATGGTTTCATTGATGGGATTATGCAGAAATCAAACATATTCATCACAACCTATGGTTCAGGAAGAAACAAAAGAATGAAGACTTCAACTCAATCCTAAACTAGTTACATAAAAGTCTAGTTTAAGGGAGGATGTTAGAATATATAAACTATACTTTTATGTTATTATGTTATATTATAATCTTAGATATTAATTATATTGAATTAGGAGGAAAGTCGAACCGTTATTCCTTACGGTTACGTCGGTTCAGTTTTAGGGTTATATATACCCTTCTCATGTAAACATAATCGACACTTTTGGTTGTATCTTATTACGGTAGTCAATAAAACGGTTCCTTCCTTCAATCTCTGCATATCATATGTTCCTAATGTTCTTCGGATTCTGTTCTTGATTTCCAACAACGTTTTGCTTTTGACCTCCAGGCTTGATGTTGTTGACCCACTGATGACTTCATGGGCCAACTGTCATTGTCATGTTGCGAACTAAGGCTATAGGGTGTGGTTATGACCCTCTTGACCACCATGACCCTCCATGTTAGTGCCATGTAACTAATCTTTAATCCACCATCCAAAACCACTACCCTAAGGGTATGGTCATGACCCAAACCATTAGCCCCTTATTTATTATCTTTGTCAAAACAAAAAGGAAAGGATTTGTTGAAAAATGGAAAGGAGGACCATGGTTGCCATGGTTTAATCCGTGCAAACCATGGTGGATCAATCAAGGGGGTGGTGTAGCCTTTCATTCATGTTCCTAGGTGGTAAATCATGTCCCAACCATGATCCCCACACCCTATAGCCTAATACCATTTAACAAAATCAGCAACCGATTTGGTTTCATGTTAATATTTTTGTTGAGCTTTTTGTGTTTAATCATATGGGTTGGAGATGAATATTGGGGCTTTTTTTTAATTTGAAATTTATTTGGGCATAGTTTTATGTAATTAGGGTGTGTGAGATCCCCAACTGTTGAATAGTGTCATATGGGCAAGCAATAGATGTATAGAGAGGAGCTTCATTGTTTAACCGCGCTTGCATCGGATGTCATGATGCAGGTGGAAACATATTACAACCTGTGAGTGAGTTCCTTCAATCAATAAAAAAAACCATAATCAACAATCTTATCAACTCTCATGCTTTAAGTTCAGTGTGTTCTTCCAGGGTGCAACTCTGTTTCTCAAAGATCTTCAAAGGTAACCAAAATCATCAAGATTTTATTTCTGTAACTAGTAATTGTATTGTCAAGTCAATAGTTTATCCATCATGGGATTGTACTTTGGCAGGAATGGCCAATGGAATTGATACCGAAGAGGAAATTTACCGAATAACATATTATGTGAAGGGGAGAATGCTTGTAAGTTTTATCTTCAAATAACAGTGAGCACTGGGTTGCATACATGGTGTGTTGATAAACGCCCCACTTGTAGTATGCACATATAATGTATATATGTGTGGGCGCTCAGGGGGCAAAAGTGAAAGTGCACTAATTTTAACGTTATTTTACTAATTTCGTGAAAATAATGTTAAAAGAGGGGGATGGTTAATCATGCATCATGTGGTGGTGTTGGTAGCCGAAAGACAAGGGAGTACATGCACTAATTGGCCTTTGTCTTAATTGCCGAGTGTTATGTGCCTTATATCCAAGGCTTGATACAAAACTACCATCGAGCCGAGGGTCTCACTGGAAGCAGTTTCTCTGTTCCTACGAGGGTAGAGGTAAGGCTGTCTACATCTTACCCTCCTCAGACCCTACCTTAGCTTTGGTATAGGTGGGATTTACTGAGTTTGATGATGATGATGACATGGTGTGTTGATAGTTACGTGGTTCATGCAAGGAATCAGAGAGATGTGTACGCCGAGAGTTCAATGCACATTTGGAGCTCGTTTACAGGAAGATGGAATAAGACTTTTGGCTGATTTTGTTAAGTCACAAGCAGATCAAGGATGGCCAACCATAGTAAATAGTGGAGGCGGTTCTGTTGTCAGGTGTCGGGATAGTTTTTCTAGGGCAATTGTCGGTGAATTGTCACCAAGTTTAACTGGCTTTTTTTTTTTTTTTTTTTTTTTTTTTTCGTTTAGATCATTCTTACTTTGTTTGAAGAGGTTATGTTCTTTGTTAATTTAGATTATATTTTTATTAATATCTGGTCAAAGAGATTGGTAGTTGAAAGTTTAAACTAATTATAAAGAAAACATATTAACAGTAGTTTGAAGTTTTCCATTTACTTATCTTGACTTTATTCACCGGTTTGGATTATAAAAAGAAGGTACAAAGCGTTTTATTTGGACCATTTGGTTGAGAGACAAAAGTCAATCATGGTAAAAGTCAACCCTGGTATGAAATTCTCCTTTTTAATAAATGAAATCACACAGCATATTCATTCATCCATCCATTAATGTTTAACCTTTTTCAGGTATTCGCCATGTTCAAATCTTCACAAAACAAAAAAATGAAGCAATTTCAAGTATTTTATACACTTATCTTGATTTCCACAGCAATATCATCAGCAGGAGCTGTTGATTATGCCAAGAAAGGATGCGATGATACATGCGGAGGCGTGACGATTCCATACCCTTTTGGAATCGGTGCAAATTGTTCCGTCAATCAGTGGTACGCTATTGATTGCAACTCTTCTACACCTTATCTCTCTGCTTTCAACAACATGGAGGTTGTGAATGTACGCTTGGAAGACCAAACGATCATTGTTAACGTCTCAGTAATCTCTCGTTGCCGGAATTCAGTCGGGAATAGCAATCACATCCCAAGCATCGACCTTGGTATGAGCCCCTTTGTATTTTCTGGATCACATAACAAATTCATTGCTAAGGGTTGTGGTTATGCTGCTATCTTGAGTGATGGAAAAGTAATCACTGGATGTTCAACTATTTGCACTAATGACAGTGCTCTCAATGGAAGAGATGGTTGTTTTGGCCTCGGTTGTTGTGCAACTACATCTCCCTACGATTTAAAGTCGTATAGTGTGGATCTTACTGGCTTGAAAAGGCAGGGTGAAGATGGAGCTTGTGGGTACGCCTACTTTGGCATTGGAGCTTGGTTATCTTTTAATGGGAACACCACGTTTTTTGCTATTACACTTAAGTGGGTGCTAACAGACGACGACTTCCAGGAAATACCAAATTGTTGGCAACGAATGAGTGAAGAACCATCTTACCTTTTTTTACCTAACCGTAGTTCCATTGCTCAAAGAAAGTGCTCTTGTGGTATTGCCCGTGTAGGAAACCCGTATCTGTACTATCAATGCGAAGGTATGCAATCGTGTACTCTTTTTGCCTTGAGTTTTTGCAGGAAACTTACCCATCAAATTGTGTTGTTTTAGAATCTGAATATTGTAGAACATGTCGTGAGTCTGGGGCGACTTGTCAATACAAACAAGCATATCCGGATGAAATTGATAGTACCTGGTTGTTAAGTTGCAACTCTACGGTATATTATACTTCAATTTACAGAAACAACAAATCACCACTTGGAATTATTCTAGGTAAGCAATACTCTAGTTGCACGGTTTAATTATTTCAGTTCTAATGCATTGAGTGACTTTTAGGTGTTAACACTTCACTTAACTATAAATTGAGAAATTTACATCATTCAATTCCTACGTCATTACCAAAGAATATTTTCCAGTTCAATCGAATTGCTCAAATTCATCAGCGGTGTCAGTGTCACTGCTACATACATATATCTATTGTGAGAAATGTAATTGTATTATACTCATTCAATCTGAATACTGATGAATATTGAACTTTTTAAATTCTTGAGTTTATTTTTCTTCATTGTATTTGCCTCTTTTCAGGGGTTAGTATATGCATGGGGTTGCTTTTTCTAGCAAAGTTCATCTATGAAATGCACAAACTAATCAAGAAAACCATAGCCAAGAGAAAGAAAGAAAAGTTTTTTAAACGCAATGGTGGCTTACTTCTTAAACAAGAAGCAACTAAAGAGGGTTTAGTTGATAAAACCATACTTTTCACCTCCGAGGAGTTGGAAACGGCCACCGACCATTTTAACGAGAATAGAATCCTTGGGCGAGGAGGTCAAGGTACGGTGTATAAAGGCATGCTGGCGGATGGAAGGATTGTAGCAGTTAAGAAAGCAAAGATTGTTGACGAAAGCCAGTTAGAGGTATTCATCAATGAGGTTGTGATTCTGGCACAAGTCAATCATAGGAATGTGGTCCAGCTATTGGGATGTTGCCTAGAGACTGAGGTTCCTCTACTTGTCTCTGAGTTCGTTCCAAAAGGCACCTTATATGATTATATTCAAGATGATACCGGTGAGTTACCATTCTCTTTGAACATGAGATTGCAAATTGCTGTTGAGGTTGCTGGAGCCGTTTCTTATTTACATTCAGAGACCCCCATTCCAATATATCACAGGGACATCAAGACCACTAATATACTTTTGGATGAGAAGTATAGAGCCAAGGTTTCAGATTTTGGAACATCAAGGTTGGTATCAGTTGATCAAACTCACTTAACTACCTTAGTCAAAGGGACTTTTGGTTACTTTGATCCAGAGTACTTCCAGTCGAGTCAGTTCACCGAGAAAAGCGACGTGTATAGTTTTGGAGTTGTTTTGCTCGAACTTTTTACAAGAGAGAAGCCAATTTCCTTAACTAGATTTGGCGAACACAGAAATTTAGCTACACACTTTATGTTTGCTATGGAAGAAGGTCGTGTGATGTCTATATTTGACCCAGTGGTTGTACACGAGGATTCAAAGGGTGTGGTCTTGGAAATTGCCAACTTGGCAATGCGATGTTTGAATTCCAACGGGAAACATAGGCCAACAATGAAAGAAGTAGCAATGGAGTTAGAAGGCATGAGAATGTCACAAGTGCCTGCTACAGTTCAAACTAGTTTTGGACACACTAATCATTGTGAAGATATACCAATGTTTACAGATGACGAGTCAACACCAACAACAGTGAGTTTCTAAGACAGCAACGATGAGAAACTGGACACATTATGTTTTTAGTTATTAAGTCTTGATTTCTCCAAGTGTTATGTTTTTTTATAACAAGTTGTATGTAAAGGCTAAAGGATATATTCATATTCTTCTCTGCCATTCTGTGGTTAACACTTAAGCTCTGTTTTCAACTATAAAAGTTTCATGTATTACCCAAAGTTCCAGTCTTTTGTGTGTTGAGGTTTGTTGGTGCACTTGTGTCTGTACTTTGTCTGTATTCGGTCTGTATGTAAACGATGTCCAAAGTTAGTCTGTAAGTTGACCAAGTCAACTATCCTCCTAGTTTGACTTGGCCAACAGTTAACATATGTTTGATATGTGTGTCGATGTCGAAGGATAGACTCGAAGGATTCTGTTGATCCTTCGAGGTGATCGAAAGATAGGCTTCGAACAATAGACCTCGAAAGGTGATCTTTCGAGGTCCTTGCAAATCCTTCGAAAGCTTTCTATCCGAAAGATGATCCTTCGGACCATCTATCGGATCCTTCGACCAGGCATCATGAGCTGGGTATATATATACCCATGCAGTGTAGTGTGAAAGGTAGATGCACACAGACAAGAGTTAGAGAGCTTGAGAGCATTCTGCTGGAAACACACACACACACTTGAGAGTTTACATCTTTGGTTTTGTAAACATTGTGCTTGTAACCGTAAACCTTCATACGTATTAATACAGTGGTGTTAATCGGTGAAATCTTGTGTGCTTGTTTCTCTACTTGCTTCATCCCGGTTTGCCTACTAGCTTGGATTCCGCACTTGCTAGTGGGTTAGTATAACAAGGTTTAGGTTTGTTCTCGATCCTCCGAGAAAAGGGACCTACAAGTGGTATCAGAGCCTCGCTCTTTACCTTGTTTAAAACCGGTTTGTTCGAGTTCTTTGGTGTGTTTGGACACTTGGTTTAGCACTCGTTTTTGGTAGTTTCCTTGCATATTGAAACTGAAAAACGGATACTAAACCTATCGGGAGTGTTCGGGGTCGGTTTGGGTAACATAAAAATCGTTTTTGTGAAACTTTGAACTTTCCGGCCATACTTCCGGTTTGTCTCCGGTGACTGAACTTGAGGATAAGGTTGCCTATTTTGGTAAACTTTTTGAAAGTCAAATAGTTGGTGGAAAAGTTGGTGGCAGAACATCCTTTCTGCCGAAAGTTGGTACACCAACCTGTCACTTTTCTCACCAACCCATCAGTACTTTTGTCAGTGTGTCAGCCGTCGAAAGATAACTTTCGAGCTCGAAGGATCATCCTTCGATCAAGGAGATTCGAAAGATAACCATCCTTCGAACATCTTTCGAAGTCAGTGTGTTATCCTTCGAGTCAAGGAATCTTTTCGATAGATACATCCTTCGAGTTACTGTTCACTACGAAAGATAAGGATCCTTCGTGTTGGGTGAATCTTTCAAGGTTATCTTTCGAGGTTATTGTTCGAGCCATCAACAGTGATCCTTCGAACACTGTTGATTCTTCGAACAAGTGTCATCTTTCGAGACCTGTGTTCGAAACATAGGGAGAATCTTTCGAAATTATCTTTCGAAAGATAAGGATCCTTCGTATAAATCAATCTTTCGAAGTCATCCTTCGAAGTTTTTGTTCGAAACTCAACAAGGATCTTTCGAACCCTGTTGATCATTCGAACAAGTATTGATCTTTCGAACAGGTTGCATCTTTCAATTCATATCTGTTTTTGGACTTAACAGTTTGTGGTGTGTAGGTTTGATACTTATATTTGATCAAAATGAGCTGTACAAGTCCATGGGATTGGAGTTTGGACTCACGAAACAATCAAGAGTTAGTGACTGCTGCAGATTGGGCAAAAAGCATGGTTCCACAGCCATCAATCAGTCCAAGTCAATGGGCTTTGGTATCCAATCAAAGTCAAAGTCTTCAGAACCTTCTGATTAGTGAAAGTGAAACTGGCAGCAACAATCGTCCACCTAAGTTGAACCATATGAACGATTTTCCATCTTGGAAAAACCGGTTTCACACATATGTTCAAGGGCAAAGCACTGATCTTTGGACGTGTTTCATCAATGCGTTCAATACTAATCTTGAGACTGCTGCGTCAACTTCAGAGGGTTATGCAAATATGCTTGAAAATGACAAGAAGGCTTATGAGTTGGAGAAAAAGGCCTTTGCCACACTTACTCAAGCACTCAACAAAGACATCTACCATCAGTTCTCTTATTGCAAGACCACGAAAGCATTGTGGGATGCCTTAGTTGCTAGAGGAGAAGGCAATGCAGCTGCTCGAAAATCTCGGCATGATTTGTTGAAGAAAGAGTTTGAATCCTTTCAGTTTTTGGAAAACGAGACTCTGAACGATATGATCACACGTTTCTATCATTTGATTAGTGAGATGTGTGCTTATGGAGTTGTCGCTACTCAACAAGAAATGGTGAGTAGATTTGCTGACGCCTTACCTCCAAAGTGGAGTTCCTTCATTGAACTGTTGAAGCATACTGGAACTCTAGATCAAGTCAACATCTATGAGTTCATTCAAAAGCTGGAACATAAAAATGATGAAGAGATTAGGAAAGCAAGGCGTGCTCCAGCTCCTCAGAATACGGAAATGTATCTTCCAGGATTCGATGTTTTGGCAAGATCCGCTGCAGCTCAGCAACAGCAACCTAAGCTGCAGACTGCATTTGTGTCCAATACAAGTTCAAGTTCCTTTCCGTTTCCTCAGTCAACAGCTGCTCCACCACAACCTCAATTCGATCCAAGGTCCTACATTCCTGTTCCAACACAGCCACAACCACAACCTCAACAACAACAACAGCAAGCTCACTATACAAGCAATCCTCAACCTCAACCTCAAAGTCATCACACAATCCGAGTCGACAACTCAAATCTTTCACACCTTAGTATTGAAGTTGCTAAGGAACATATGGAGATTATCAACACCATGGTCAGTGCTTACTGTGGTTTGGTAGCAGGTCAGCTTGGAAACATCAACATGACCAATGAAGATTATGATCAGATCGACAAGGAAGAAATGGAGTTGATGGATATTAAATGGGCTTTTGCTAGTGCGGTTAGAAGGGCAAAAGATTTCATGGCACGAACTGGAAGAACTTCGTTGGAAGGAAAGAAAAACACGAAGTATGGGTTTGATATTAATGCCGTCACGTGCTTTAACTGTGGCGAGAAAGGGCACTTTAAACGTGAGTGCACTCGACCAACGAAACACGGCAATCACAACCCTTTCAGAAACCAGACGAATGTGAATGCCCAACAAGAAAACCGTGAACGGAGGATGGTGGCAGTGAACAACAATCAGGGACAGCCTGGAACTACCAATCACAATCGGGCTTTGGCTGTTCAAGCTGATGAAGGATGTGACTGGTCAGTGCAGTTTGGTGAAGGTGATCAAGGAAGTGGAACTGCATTGTATGCTAAAGTCATCGAGCAGGTTCATAAAGAAGAATCTTCTGGGAGCGATGACAGTTCTGGTTATTCTGGCAGTTCGGATGAAGAAGGCTCTGTTTCTGGGGATAATCACTCAGAGCCTGATGTGAATGAAGAAGGAGATGATGATATTCAGGAGCTACTGAATGAAGCTGATGAGCTTAAATGTCAGAAATCAATTCTGATTAGGAAGGCTGCTACTGCATCAAAGGAAATGGAAAAGCTATTCTCTGAAGATGGAGCTTTTTCTTTTCAAACTGCCTTTATGGCAAACGGCTCAGCCTCTACTAGTCAGGTAACTTCTGAACCCCCTGCTCCTAGTATTTGTAAATCATGTGCAGAGATGAAGCTTGAATCAGAAAAGCTTCATAGTCATAATCAGAGTTTGGTTATTGAACTATCGAAATGCAAAGAGGCGAATATGGCTTTAACCCGGAATGAAAAAGAATTTAAATCTGTAATTGAAACTTTAAAGAAAAATGTGTCCGAGGTTAACAAAGTAGTTTACCACAAACAAGTGAGTATAAATGAGTATATTAACATTGTGGAAGAAACTAAAAAGCAATTAGCCATTGCCCAATGCGAACATGATGCGATCAAACAGAATTTGGATAGTTATTCTAACTCCCAATTTGTGCTTGATCACATCATCGATGTTCAACAACTAAAGGGAAATCAGAAAGGCATAGGGTATAACAAATGTCCGCCCCCGTTGATGAACAACTATACCAAGATGCCTGATGAGGAAGAAATGCCTCGGTATGAACCTAGTGTGCCTCTTGATGTTGAGGAGTTTACTACTGGCCTTGGGTTCAAACCGGACAATTCTTCAAACACAGCCTCTAAGGAACCAGAAACTTCACCATCCATGAAGCAAAGTCCTCCAATTATCGAGGACTATGAAACATCGGATGATGAATCAGATATGGCTGTAAGTGATCAGGATAAATCACTTAGCAAGATGAAAGGAGTAGATATTCCACGAGAGAATCACATCCTTTGTGATCCTGATACTCCTGAGGTTCCATCTGTTAAGAAGGAAGTGATTGATCCTGTCAAGGTTGATAAGGCAGATGTGTCTACTGTTAAAAGCAGTAATGTGTTGTACACTTTGGTTGGAGATAATCAAATCTACTCAGATCATGTTTTTCCAATTAAAAATGTAAATAAATCTTTGATTGATAAAGTTTTTGAAGACAATACAAACAAATTTTTGGGAAAAACACTTCCGGGAATTGTGGTAACACAATGTGATCCAATTCCTAAGGCTGAGATTAGGAAACAATTTGGTAATCAAAAATCTCCAACCACTCAACAACCGACTGCTTCTAAGGGTAAACAACAACAACGAGCTCCAAAGCCAAAGGCTAAGGTTGAATCAAAAGGAGCTCGTTACATGAAGAAAGGAAAAGATGTTAAGTTTGTAGCATCAAGAGGTACAGATAAAATTGAGACTTTTGAAAACAAATCAAACACTGATTTTGTACAACAAGTAAAAATTTTGAAACGTAACAGTGATAACAATTACACCCAACACACAAACGGGTGTGATGAAAGAGCAAGTACCTCAGGTTCTACAGGCTCAACATCTGGTAGTCGATCAAGTTCTCCTAAGTCTGTTGAAAGGAGAACTTGTTTCAAATGTGGAGAAATTGGGCACATTATCAGAAATTGCCCAAATGCTCCAAAGAAGAAATTTGTTGAGAAAACCTCACCTGAAACAGTTCACCCTCAACGTCGGTCAGTTTCACCTAAACAAGATAAACGAACTGTAAAAGAACAAGAAACTAAACAACGACGTAAGAACATCAAAACTGTTGAAAAAGCTTTAAAATCTGAAGTTAAAACAGTACAAAAGGAACCAAGTGTGTCACAACCTGGAAAACCAGAATCTTCAAAAACTGGTAGGCACAGACAAACTTGGTTACCTAAGTCGGGTGACAATTCAGGGGGAGCAGTTGTTCTTGAAAACCATCAAGAGATAGAGCTTACGTATCGTGATGCCAAGGGACGACCCAAGACCACTAAGGCTTGGGTCCCCATTCTCAACTGATGTGTTTATTTGACATGTGCAGGATGTTCTAGGAGGAACTATTAATAGTCATTGGATTGTTGATAGTGGAGCATCCAGGCACATGACTGGCGACTTACGGCTCCTGTATGACGTGAGAAATATTAGAGGAGGGTATGTTGCTTTTGCGGGTGATAAAGGCGGGTACATCACTGGAGAAGGAAGTATCTCCAATGGTATCGTGTGCTTTGATAAGATCAATTATGTGAAGCAAATTGATCACAATCTTCTCAGTGTGTCGCAAATCTGCGATAAAAAGTTCTCAGTGATTTTTGATGATGCTGGCTGCTATGTGCTGAAACCTGGATTCAAAATTCCACAAGAATGGATTCTCTTATCGGCTCCGAGAGTTAATGATCTTTATATTCTCGACATGAGCCAAGCGATTACTACATCTGCACAAGTCACTTGCTTTGTCTCAAAAGCCACAGAAAAGGAGTCTATATCTTGGCACAGAAGAATGGGACACATTCACTTGAGAAAGATGAACCATTTGGTGAAGAATAATCTTGTGAATGGCGTGCCTGTAAGAAGTTTTCATTTGCAAGATATCTGTGTCTCGTGCCAAAAGGGGAAGCAAACAAAGAAGTCTCATCCTTTGAAGAAAATCAACACTGTCAGCATGCCTCTCGAACGTCTTCATATGGACCTTTTTGGACCTATGAAGCACAAGACAACGTTTGGTGATGCTTATTGTTTAGTAGTTACTGATGACTACTCTAGATTTTCTTGGGTATCTTTTATGGCACACAAGAGTGAAACTCCTGGCATCCTCAAGGATCTTCTTACAATGTTGGAGAATCTCTATACGTTGAAAGTGAAAAGGATCCGAAGCGACAATGGAACTGAATTCAAGAATCAAGTTATGGATGAGTTTTGTACTTCTAAAGGCATTCTTCATGAGTACAGTTCTCGTTATACTCCACAACAAAATGGTGTCGCTGAGAGGAAGAATCGAACTATTATTGAAACTGCAAGAACAATGTTAGTAGAGTCGGAACTCCCTATTCAATTCTGGGGGGAGGCTGTATCGGCTGCATGCTACACGTTGAACAGAGTTCTTACAGTTAAGAGACATGGCAAGACTTGCTTCGAACTCCTTCAGAAAAGGAAACCGGATCTTTCTTACCTTGAACCGTTTGGTGCTCCTTGTACCATGATTGAGCCAGATGGAAAGTTTGGTGCAAGAGCTATCGAGGGTTTCTTCCTTGGATATGCAACTCCGAATTTTCGTGTTTGGAATCTAACTACCAAAAAGATTGAGCTATGGAGCGAAGTTAGGGTTCAAAGGTACACGAGTCCTGTTAGGGCTCCGGGTGATCCGTGGATGTTCGATTATGATGGGCTCTTTGACTCCTTTAATCTGCCAACCTTTGACGAAGAATCAGCAGCGGCTCGAATGTTGTTGGAAAGTGACAACGCTGCTGTCTCGCCATTGGTTAGACCTATTGTTGTTGACCCTCAAGCTTCTTCGTCAGTCAACAATATGGTTCAAAATGAGGTTTATGAAGATGCTGCTGATTATAATGACTCTTCTGAAGATGATGAATATCATGATGCAGCCGAAGGATCTTCAGCTCCAGCTGCTCCTGTTCAAGGTGCCTCTGGTGATACACCTCATACGCAGAATATAGATACTGCTGAAGGGAATGCATCCACCTCTAACCACATTCCTGGTGTGGAGTTGGTTGTTGATCTTAATCTGAATAATTTGGGTATCAATGCTCGTGTACCGGATAATCCTGAAATGAGGATTCACGATACCCATCCCCAGCAGAATATCATAGGAGATGTCCATCGCGGTGTGCAGACGCGTAATCAGCTGAGAAACAACCGGAATGCTGGTTTGTATTCAGCTATAAGAGAATCTGGTCAACAAAATGACTGGTCCTTCGCGTGTTACGTGTCACAAGAAGAACCAAAGTCGTGGAAAGAAGCTTTGAAAGACAGTGCCTGGGTTGAAGCCATGCAAGAAGAATTACAGCAATTTCACAAGCTGGGTGTTTGGAAGCTTGTTGAAAAGCCTGAGAATTACAAGAAGATTGGCACTCGATGGGTCTTCAAATGCAAGAAAGACGACCGTGGAGTGGTTATTCGAAACAAAGCTCGTTTAGTCGTTCAAGGTTTTCGTCAGATAGAAGGGATCGACTATAACGAAGTCTATGCACCTGTTGCACGTCTGGAAGCTATTCGGATCTTTCTGGCTTATGCCTCATTCAAAGGATTCAAGGTTTACCAGATGGACGTCAAAAGTGCATTTCTACATGGTGTGGTTGAAGAAGAGGTATATGTCGAACAGCCTCCAGGTTTTGAAGATCCTGTTCATCCCGATCGGGTTTGGTTGCTCAACAAAGCTCTATATGGTCTTCATCAAGCGCCACGAGCTTGGTATGCAACCTTATCTACATATCTGCTGGAGAACGGTTTTCGAAGAGGTCTTATCGATTGTACTCTCTTCATCAAAGAACAAGATGGAGATCTTCTTCTGGTTCAGGTATATGTTGATGATATTATTTTTGGTTCTACTAATGATGTTTTGTGTAGGAATTTCGAGCGCATCATGCAGGATAAGTTCGAGATGAGTGCTATGGGGGAAATGAATTTCTTTTTGGGCCTACAAGTGCAACAAACGGAGTCTGGGATATTCATCCATCAGACTAAATATGTTGGAGACATCTTGAGCCGGTTCCAGATGTCCGATGCAACGCCCATTGGTACCCCATTGCCAACTAATCACGGAATAACTCCTGACTTGAAGGGTGAACCTGTTAGCCCTTCATACTATCGCGCGATGATCGGATCCCTTATGTACCTCACAGCATCAAGGCCAGATATAATGTACCCAACATGCCTGCTTGCCAGATATCAAGTTAATCCGAAGGCCTCACATCTTGCAGCTGTCAAAAGGATTTTTCGTTATTTGAAGGCTTACCCCGACACCGGTCTGTGGTATCCTAGGGATAATAACTTTGACTTGGTCGCATTCAGTGATTCTGATTTTGGCGGATGCAAAATCGACGGCAAATCCACAACGGCTGGATGTCAGTTTTTAGGAAATCGCCTAGTCACATGGCAGTGCAAGAAGCAGACATGCGTCGCTACATCAACATGCGAAGCTGAATACATTGCTGCCTCAAGTTGTTGTTCACAAGTTCTTTGGATCCAACAACAATTGCGGGACTACGGTTTTGAATTCCTAACTACTCCTATATACGTTGATAATTCTGCTGCTTTAGATATCACTAAAAATCCTGTGCAGCATTCAAAGACCAAACACATCGAAATCAAATATCACTTCATACGTGATTGCTTTGAGAAAAGGCTAATCGATGTTGTTAAGGTCCACACCGATGACCAACGTGCCGACTTATTTACCAAAGCTTTTGACAAATCTAGATTTGACTTCTTATTATTGGTAAATGGCATTAAGGTCAAGCAAGAGTAAACCAACATCGGAAAATCATTTTTGTAAATATCTTTGAGTGTTTTTAAATTTATCTTAGTTTATTGATTTTAGGGGGAGTAAATCCAAAACTCAGAAAATACAAAAACATCGAAAAATTTCAAAAACACAAAAACAATAGAAAAACAAAAATGAGTTTCCTGGCGAGCAAAAGAGAAAATGATAGTACATCAGTGGTCTATCCAAACCTCTTTAAACCTTAAATGCAAAACGATAAGCAGCTCTATATAAGATGTATCGGTAGGCTCACAATCATTTTAAAGTGTGCAGGGTGATATAAATCTTAATCGACTGAAGACCAGGTGGGAACCATTCATTGGCATATGGTCTTAGTACCGAAATTTCGTTTGATAGATTGCCGAGGTTCTGAGATATTCGGTCTTTATGCTGCTTATCATCTGGGTATCATGGTTGTATCTTTTACCGAAAAATAACGGGGACGCAAGTCTAGATCTTCCATGATACTATACATACTTGTACATATTTACATACTGCATTCGACCTCAATAAGTGATAAACAATCACATGTCCAAATCAAATAAGTGATAAAATATCACATTTATCCGGGTGTCAAGTTCGTCTCTCTGCTGTACGGAAGTACTGACCTGTTCACGGACTTGCACCTGTGCCCTCATGCATACGAAAATCAAGTTCCTCATCAATAAGTGATTATATCACATAGGACTTGTTTTCAAATCAAAATAAGTGAGTATCTCACAATTTATACGGTCAAACAGATGATAATCGGTATACTCACCGGTAAGATGAACTCTCGTGCATACCTTGATACGGGAATGTGTCGTGATGTGGATGAACACCGGTCGGTAAGTATAAATCATACATTAACGTATCCTCTAAACATGATTACATCTGATAAGTTGAGCTTAAGTGGACAACAATACCGATAATTGTTATAGGATGCTTATCTTAATGTTAACTAACTGAACAACAAGAGTGTTTTGGCATGACCGTACACTGATATGATTCTCTTACCCTCGAAACTCGCAAAAAGAATGTTTGTATATATTTATTTATTTACTGCTTAACTTTTATTGTTTCTTTTAAACAGTTTCGTCGTTTGGTGCATATCAGCACGACATTAGCGGTGATGTCGTTTGATAACACTCAAAGGATTTTAAATTGTTGTCTTTTACTTTCAAAAATACCAAAAAGATTTTAGGTGTGTTTTAATATAAACTTTATAAAAGCCAAAAAGATTTTATTTCTGCTTTATTTTCGATCGTACGATGTTGGAGCTCGAGTCTTCGTTACCTGAAACCTGACTGAAAACCGAACTGACTAAATCTTCATAAACGGTCGAAATTTGCATGTTTTGAAAGTTAAAGACTAAAATTGAAAAATTTATTAAACTTTCAAACTGTCGGACGGTGTTTGATTGTGACATGGTCATTCGTGTGTCATTTGCTTATACTATGTTCCAGGCAGTTGTTCTCATTACGCGTTTAGATTTCTTGCATGTGCAGATTCTAAAGGCTAGGAGAACATGGTCGATGACAAGCTTTGGAATGAAGACACGACGAGAAGGCGCTCAACTGATGAAGATGATCGAGTAGCCGCTGACCATCCTCAACACCACAAGGATCTCACTTCATAAAGATAAAGTCCATTCACGAGCATAACTCAAGGGGGAGCTTATGTTAAGGGGGAGTTTGTCAACACACTTCCTACATGATACGGGTAGTTTGTTGATACACTCTCTGCTTTCAAGACGTGAAGACTTTGAAGATCCTCCGACATTGAAGACTTGAAAGGACATCAGAGTTTTGGTAACTCGAAGACCAAAGACCGTCGAAGTTCAAGACGAGTCTGCAACTATAGAAGATAAAGACAAAGCTACAGCCAAGGGGGA
This sequence comes from Helianthus annuus, assembly GCF_002127325.2. NCBI lineage: Eukaryota > Viridiplantae > Streptophyta > Magnoliopsida > Asterales > Asteraceae > Helianthus > Helianthus annuus. Next base: position 130,589,641 of record NC_035446.2, on the reverse strand, counting down.
GTTTGTTGGTGCACTTGTGTCTGTACTTTGTCTGTATTCGGTCTGTATGTAAACGATGTCCAAAGTTAGTCTGTAAGTTGACCAAGTCAACTATCCTCCTAGTTTGACTTGGCCAACAGTTAACATATGTTTGATATGTGTGTCGATGTCGAAGGATAGACTCGAAGGATTCTGTTGATCCTTCGAGGTGATCGAAAGATAGGCTTCGAACAATAGACCTCGAAAGGTGATCTTTCGAGGTCCTTGCAAATCCTTCGAAAGCTTTCTATCCGAAAGATGATCCTTCGGACCATCTATCGGATCCTTCGACCAGGCATCATGAGCTGGGTATATATATACCCATGCAGTGTAGTGTGAAAGGTAGATGCACACAGACAAGAGTTAGAGAGCTTGAGAGCATTCTGCTGGAAACACACACACACACTTGAGAGTTTACATCTTTGGTTTTGTAAACATTGTGCTTGTAACCGTAAACCTTCATACGTATTAATACAGTGGTGTTAATCGGTGAAATCTTGTGTGCTTGTTTCTCTACTTGCTTCATCCCGGTTTGCCTACTAGCTTGGATTCCGCACTTGCTAGTGGGTTAGTATAACAAGGTTTAGGTTTGTTCTCGATCCTCCGAGAAAAGGGACCTACAAGGTTTGGCTTTTACCTCGAGGCTGTTGACCCACTGCTGATGGTCTTCAGCACCATGTGAGGACATATATTAACATTGGTTTATTATCACAGATGGTGAGCAATCAGTGGCGAATCCAAAATTTTAAATCATGTGGACAAATGATTTTATAATGGCCTGGTCGGCCCCTTACTAATATCATCTAACTAAGTTGTATCATTAACAATTCAGCAACTGATCTGGTTTCATGTTAATCAATTTGTTAATGAACACTTTGTGTTCATTTTAGGAACCAAATCCGTGATTTTCCCAAACCACATGCTCCATCTGTGTAATTTACACGTATACTGCATCATTTTCTTCAATTCATCTCAATTTTTTTACATTCATTTTATTTTTCTTCCTTCTTGAACTTAAGTTCTTTTATTTTTAGAATATAACTTGTCCACAATATTATTTCAACAATACCAAAACCATCAATAACTGCTGTCAAATTTGCAATAGATCAACTTAAATTTCCAGTTAGTTGTTCTGGTGAAAAGTTATAAATTTTTAGTAATTAGGGTCCAGCAGATCCCCAAATGTTGCTAGACATGCTGGTTAAACAATTATATTATTATTATTTTTATGCTTAATAATATCATATGGCCAAGCAATAGATGTACTACTATATATTTAGCCGTGCTTACATCAGGTGTCATGATGCAGGTGGAAAAATAATATAACCAGTAAGTTTCTTCAAACAATAGTTCAGTGTTAGCTGTGGTAGCCAAATTAAGTACTGATATCTAGTTAAAAGACCCTAAATAATAATCTTATCAACTCTCATGCTCCAATTTCAACGTGTTCTTTCGGGGTGCAACTTTGTTTCTATAGAATCTTCAAAGGTAGCCAAAGTAACAAAGATCAATTTATCCACCCTGGGAATTGCGGTGTTCTGTAAAATGATTGTACTTTCACAGGAATGGAGTTGACCACAAAGTGGAATTATATGTATAACATATTATGGGAAAGGAAGGATACGTGTAAAGTTCATCATTGTCACACCCCCAAAATACTACATGCGGAAACCCGCGAGGCGTGTGACGTACCAGGATCTAGCCACTAAGGGTGGAGGGAGTGGTCACCCAAGGGGGAGCGTTTAAACAATTTCTAGCCAATAATATAATGTCATGTCTGTTTTGGTCAAAAGTCTGATTAACGATAATGTAACCAAACTTTGAATATGAGGTAGAGTGCTTAATGTGTTGAACGATTGTATGAACAAGTACTGAATGTAAATGACACCGAACACAAGGATTTATACGAGGAAAAAACCCTTGATCAATGAATGATCTCCGACATAAAAAACCTCGGGTGATGGAAACCACCGATCACCAACTATATTCAACAATAAAGGTTACAACTTTCGATGATATTGAGCTTGTTACAATGAAAGTTCTAGTGTGTTTGAGAGCTGTGTTCGAGAGAATGTATGCGAGTGTGTGTTGTAAAAGCTGATAACTATTCAAGCTCAATACCCCATAAAATATGTAACTAATCCTAACCAACTAACTATCCGAAAATTAAGCTAGCCATCCACGTTCATCTATAACGGTTATCAACCTCATGCACGTGCACAAATGGAAGCATATTCCCCGACATTCCCGGTTGGAACAAGTCCACTTCGAAACGTACCTGCAAAATAAGGCTAATGAAACAAGGAACAATTGTTAGTTATTTAGAATAACAATGAGGATCCGTGATCCTTAGTCATCCTGCACCATTTCTTAAGGATCCAAGATCCAGGCTAAACTTAGGATACATGATCCATAATTGTTAAAATTTCTATCCCTAACAATTGCCCCCAAATACAACGAGTTGGATGCGAATCGGATAAGTCATATTTCATTATCATGGTTGGATATTGGTTAACGTTGCCTTGTTTAAGCATGGTTGTTCGGTCCATACCTAAGTAAGGCTAGGCTACCTAATATCCGCCCCTGACAGTAAACCTAATCCCTAAAAACAATACTAACACTACTACTAATAATAATACTAATATTAACTACTAATAATAAATAATAACTAACTAAACATAAACTTAAACATACCTTAAAACTTTGTATGGCACGTTGATGTAGAGTCTCCCTACTCGTGCTCCAAAAACGACTACTAACAACACCCAAGGAGGTTCTTAGTGCAGTTTTTGTGTCCGCTTTTGTGCGAATAGATTAGATTACATTTTAAGCTGATTATGTAATAGTTTGTAAATGGTCAAACAAATGTATTTAGACCCATTCATTTGAAGTCGTCAAACGAAAGGGTTCTTTCGTTTGACTTTGAGCATTTGCAAATGAACTTCACATGGAATTTTCAAATGAAGGTGGTGCACCTATAAATACCTATCCATAGGTCATTTGTAACTAAGGTTTTATGTAACACCCCGAAAATATAAAAACTTTATATTTAATGAGGCCGGTTATACAAATACACTAATCGTACATTATGTACGCTACAACAACAACCGTCGGATCATCTCATTTAAAGCGCGTGTTTTACTATTAAATATATCAAATTAAAATTAATAAAAGAAACCGCCAAGGTTAAAATCGTCCAATTGCGAGATCAAAACCCTGATAATCAGCACACAAATAACTCACAATCATACCGTAAACCCAAAATCAAACATTGCATTCTCCTTCTCCAAAAGTTCCCTGCTACTCTCCGTTGCGATTTCAACTAGGATCATGAATATTGAGAAACGAAGCAAAGCAAACAACGACAGACCACAAGCGAAGAAGATGAATCCAAGTATCGATTGACATTTGCGAAATTATAGTGGAATACACAGGAGTTTATAGTCAAATGCGATTTTGTTTGTTTATTAACCTTTTAACTGAAACATATAGTTTTATAAGATTACATATTGTTCGCAACTACAAATTTTGCTAGGGTTTATGACTGGTATTTGATATTTATTAGGTTTTGCATTATTATCCAGTTTTCTTAATGATACCTGATAGATGTGCGATATCATATAGGGTTTTGTGAGGGTTTTGTATGACATTTGTGATTTCATATGATAAAATATTGTTTGTTGAACGTTTTTTTAGGTTAGATTAAACTTGCGAATTGATATAAAGGCACATGTGATTTCATATGATAAGTTAGTTTTAGTGTTTATGATTTATAAACATTGACTATTTTTGGTAATGCTTAAGTAACAAATGCGAATTCATAACTCATATATGCCAATTCATAACTAACACATGCGAATTGATACCTAACACGTGTGAATTGATGACTTAGTGTACATGATTAAATGATAAATGCGATTTTGTAAGTGTTTTTTTGACTATAGCATGCGATTTTCTAGAAATAGAATCTGATGATGACTTTGAAGGGCCAATATCAACTCTGATAAAAATTAACAAGAATAGAAAAAGGATAGTTGAAAGTTCTGAAGAGGATGAATTTGTTAAGCCACCCACAAAAAAGTAAAAAAATGAGAGGAATTCAAAGATACAGAAAAAAAACTTTCAGAAAAAGTTAAACCACATAAAACAGAACATAGGGAGTTCTTCAAATACAGCAATGAAGCAATATTGCTGAGATGCCAACCTAACTCATACATGGATACTGTGAGAAGATTTTCAAAAAAACAGATTGATGAAGTGAGGGATATGGGATTTGGAGCTATTCTGGATATCAATATCAACCATATTTCGACACGATTGGCATATTGGCTAGCCAGAAACTTTGACGAGAAGTTCGATACGCTAAACGTAGGAAAACACCAAATAAAAATAACATCAGAGACAGTTTACGAGGTATTTGGAATACCAAAGGGTCCAAAGAAGGTTGAAATAATAGCCGATAAGAGAAAAGTCAAAAAGCAGGAGAAAATTGAAAAAAGTCAAGAACCGGGAAATGTTTTCAGGGATACATTCATCCGCCAGTGGGGGGAAACACGAGAATTACCCATGGCTTAATTGCAAATACAATGGAAAATCAAAGAGACGGAGGGAGCCTGTTTAAATTAAATTTCCTTGTATACTGGATGACCTTCTTTGCAGAAATTACAAAGGCAACACTTGCAAATGATAGATGTTTGCTTGGTGTAGAAGATGTTGAGGAAATACAGAATCTAGATTGGTGCTCATATCTACTCGACACCTTGCATCGTACACGAGCGGGCTGGAAGAACTATAAAATACAGTTCGTGGGACCTGTTGCCTTTCTTACGTTATACATTACTACATTTAATAACATATTTGAAATACTAGTTTGTTTTGTTAAATAATTAAATGATCTTGCGATTTATACAGCTTCTATACACGCATGAGTACAACAAAAGGCTTAACCTGTTTGATAAAGCCGTGGAGATACCGGTTATTCGTTATATCACATCTTCGAAAATTGATAAAGTCGAAGATCATATTTCGGATAACGGACCTCTATGGATATCAAGTGAGAGTGAAGAAGAAAATGAAGAAGAAAATGAAGAAAAAAATGAAGAAGAAGAGGGTCCTTCGACGGATGATTATACACTACGACCACCGGTTGACACCACAATAAGCTACAAAAGAAGGACTGGGCGTGCAGTACAGAACAAAGAAACCGGGGAAGAGCCAAAAGATAACGAGAACATTGATGATTTCATGGATTTCAGTTTTGAAATCCATGAAATGTCTCAGTTGAATCTTGAGTTTGGAGTTGGAACACAGACACAGAAAATGATGGATTATTGCAACACTCCTGCTCAACTTTCACCATCGGTATTCTACGACACAGCCCACGAACGAGAACTAGAGGCATCGAGAGCCAACAAAAAGGTAAGTGCAAAAAAAATTAATTTAACTTAATCAATTATATTTAACTTCTAGATTGATAGTATCTTAACTCGAAAAATATTACAGAATCTGTTGAAAAAAATGAAAGCAAATGTCAAAAAATACCTTAAAATGGTTCAAGATGTTCAAGTGATGAACAACTTAGTTTTAGAAGCAAAAACTAAGTGTTTTTGGGATCCGGAGATTATGAAGGCTTGTAAGGAGTGGGATGAGACGCTTCAGAATAATCCCATTTGTGAGCCAGCTGATTCGGTTCAAGAGCATGAAAATGCAGCCTCTCCTGTTCATCAAGAACCTGAAAATCCAGCTTGTGAAGTTCATCATGAAGTTACTACAAACGAAGAAGGTAGAGAGGATAAAGAAGCTCAAAAATTAATATCCACTGTTTTGGTGTAAATGGCATCGGAAGGTAAAACATGCGAATTCATTATTAACACATGCGAATACATGTAATAAATTCACTAAATTTTATGCACATGCGAAACCTATAAAGAACACATGCGATTCTACCAAAAACACTTCAAATTTGATTTCGCACACGATGTCATGTATACCCCTGTGATTTTGATTCTACTGTATTAAATTAAATAATTTGTATCTATAAGTATACTGCAACCAGATGATGGAGGAGTTACAGACACCCTTATTGCAAACATTCAAACTGTGGAACCGGGTGTATACGCTTACCAAACACCTGCCAAGGGTAAGAAAGCACTTTATGTTAGGAGAAAAATTAAACATCACAAATTATTGTATTTCTTAAATTACTCTGGCATGCAGAAACTGGTGAAAATGAAACTGTGATCGAAGAAACAGTGAACTTGGCAGAATCTACACAAAACATCCAACAAAAAGTTCAAGAAAAAGTGCCAGAAAAAGACCCTCAACAACCCGATACGGAACTTGAAGTTGAGAAGGAAAAGGAAGTTGAATGCCCTCAGGTAACGGCTGAGGAATTGCATTCAGTTGAGTTGGTTTTGAGCCTAGTGTAACAACTCTCATTAAAATCCGTAATTAGAATAATAATTACTCAATAAGGAAACCCTAATTGAGACACCCAAGTAATTCTGCACTTACCCTAAAATTTTCGAAACAATCGGAATCAGGATCAGGGCCCCTAAAACTTAGGGGGGGTTAAACCCTAATCGATATTATCCTTATTATTCGTTGTCTGAATTGAATTAAGCAAAAGTGTCAACTCACCCAAGCTACTGGACACGAAACCTACCCTACCCTAAATTGGCATCCCAGGCGATACGCGGGAGGTTCCCCGAGTTCTTCCGCGACACGCGGGAGATGCAAATTTTCAGTATAAATAGAGGGCCTTGGGACTTGAATCTGGGAGTTGGAACAACGTAAAATCGTTGTCTGTACGTCGAGTTAAGGTCGTTTTACTACAATTAAACACACACACTGTTATCAAATTGCTGCCGCGAAACGGGGTAATCACTCGATCGCTATTACGATTCATTTTCCGAGATCAATATATCCAATGGATGTTTAAGTGCCGCCCACATTAGGGTTATACTTTGTCGTTCGTCGTTAATTCGATGAATGAGTTTAAGTATCGCACTTTGTCGTTCATTGTGAGAATTTGATCTTGTGAGTTATCGTAACTGCTGTATTGATCACTAACCCTGTTTTGTGTGCATTATTGTTGAAATTAGGTTAACAGGGCTAAATCATATTCTATCCATACTAAATCTGCAATGTGAGTCATTCTCTTTTTATCAACTATTTTACAATACTCCAAATCATTTTTCAAAGTTATAACTACAGTGATTAAGTTTATGTAATCACCAAATTACAGCCGGTATGTGGGGTATTGTGCACAATATTATTATTATTATTATTATTGTTTCCTTCACATTAGGTGGGCGAGCCTAAAGTGATATACGTCACTCATTGGGACAGCCAATGGTGATATGACCACAGTCACAGAGCTGGTCTGTGACAAATACCTATTCTTGATAATTGGTTGATAATAAACATATGTAAAAACTCTTGATACTGTAAATTATAACAAATGTGTCGTTTTCAGTAAATAGAATGATTCACTCAGTATTTCCCCGCTGACAAAACCTTTTTCAAACATGTTTCAGGTGATCTACTGTAAATCAGGAAAAGTTTTGAGGAGCATTTCAAGCTTAAAATAGTGGCTCAGTATAAAATAAAGAAATATGTTTTGAAATAAGGATTTATCACTAAAACTTATGCATTGTAAATTATCGGGGTTTATCCCGAATTGTGAAATAAAATAATCGGGAAAAGTTTTAGCTTTACAACGATCCTGATGTTAAAATTTCCGCTGCTAAAATCACATAAATAAATATCACGTGATTTCTGTCCCGCGGCTCCTGAAACGGGTCAAACCGGGTCGGGGGCCGTGACAGAAATAAGGTGGTATCAGAGCCACTGAGTTAAGCTAATTAAGTATTTAACAGATACTTAATCTTTCCTGATTACTGTTATGTGATTATGTGTTTTTAATTGACTATTTGTTAGTTACAGTATGGGTAAGCAAAAGTTGCAAGATATCTACCTTAAACTAGATAGGTCAGTCTACGAAAAGGGAAGTTCATCCAAAACTAAATTTTCAAAGCTCCCTACAATTCCTGAAGAAGGAATATTTGTGCGTAAAGCACAGTATGAAAACCCACTTTCTCCTAAAAAAAGGAGTATGATTATTAAGAAAAGTAAGGAGCAAATCCGAGAAAAGAGGATTAAAAAGGAAACCCAGGAGATAATTAATAAATCACCTTGGAAAGATAAGTTAGATGAAAAATGGACAAATTTGTATATGCTAGCTACTGTAGCGGAAAATGCAAATCTTTAAAGTACTCTAAATCTAGTATTAGTACTTCTCAGTAAGTAGATAAATAAAGCTGAGTGTATGTTCTTTCTTGTATTTTGTACAAATAATGTGCAATAAAACTTTGATGTTTATTTGTTAAACTTTGTTCCAAAGTTTTAACTTAGCATTTCTGTGCATTTTGCATATATGCTACACAGCATGAGCGAGATATCTGAAGCTTTTTAGAACCTCAATCTTTACCCGGTGAATGTAGAATTTTCCCAAGATATTACCGGATACTTTGCTGATGTGGACCAACCTGTAGAATTCCATGCTCCACCTTTGACAAAGCCAAAACGAAAGAAAAAGAAGAATTATGTATGGGGTAGTCGTATTCGTAGGAAAAAGCCAGTTCCGAAACTTCCTAAAATAAACAACCCTTTAGAAAAAGAAAAAGAAATTGTAATCAATGAGAGTTCTAAACAGCAAGAGATGGAAACTGAAGTTAGGAAAGATTCTAGGCAAATGGAAATACAGTTTGAGGAATATTCCAAGGAAATAGAAATGGAAGTAGGACAAGGTTCTAGACCAACTCAGATAGAAATCAGAGAGAGCTCCAATCAAAACCAAAACCAGGGAATAACTTTTCGGGATAAAATAGATTTTCTATTGGCAAACTGTGAAACTATTCAGCCTGTCAATACGAATGTTTTTACCTATCCTAGTGAAAATCCACTCCCTATGAATTTTGCACCAGCAATCCCAGACCCAATAGTCCACGCTCAACCTGTAGAAATGGAAGAATGGTGGACGAATGATTGGCAATTTCAAAATATTGTCAACGACCCTTATTCCTTCTTTCCGCAATTCGATCCAGAACCCCTACCTAATCCACCAATGAGCACTGAGAATATGGCTGAACTTCGCCATTTCGGTGAAGAGTTGATGGATGCAGGGAATAGAATCAGGGAGATAGGGGGACAGATTGCTTGGAAGTATGAAGAAAGGGAAATGCGTTTTTAGAACAACAAATGGTGAGGGATAGGAAGATGGTAAAACTATAGTTGTGTAATAGTATAGTAAATAGTGAAATCAGTCTGTAACATAACTCCAAATAAAACTTTGTAAAATATCTGTGTGTAGTGATGCATACTATAACGGATATGAAATGGAATCGAGAAATCGATAGTTTTGACTTTATGTGCATTATGAATTTTTTGAGTATTTGTGTATAAATTGCTATTTATCAAGATACTAATTAATATATATTATCAGATGGCTAATAATGGTAATGAACCGGTAAATGAAGCTAATCAGTCAGAGCAACATTCAGGGGATCAATATATGACTAGACAAGATATTGAAAATATGGTTGCTCAAGGGATAGCCAATGCTATTCCAGCATTTGTTGCTGCTGTAAAAAGTCCAATCGAACCGCAACATATCATTCCTAGTAAACGTACTACTGAAGATAACTTCAGTAATAGTATAAACGGTGGTCATAATCATGTTAATCATGATAATGAATCCCAGCACACGCCGCTCCCTAAGAAACAGAAAGCTACAACACCTGGTTGCACTTTCAAAGAATTCCTTGCTTGTAAACCCACTGAATTTGCAGGCAATGAAGGGGCAACTGCATCGCTGCGTTGGTTTGAGAAAACCGAAGCAGTAATTGCAATAAGTAAGTGTGCCAAAGATGATCAGGTCATGTACGCATCGAATCTGTTTAAAGAAGGAGCACTGGAATGGTGGAACACTGTGTTACAAGCTAAAGGAAGAAATAGGGCTTATGCTATGACTTGGGAAGAATTCAAGAGTCTGGTAGAAAGAAAATTCTGTCCTGAGTATGAAAAGGAACAAATGGCAAATAAGTTCCTAACTCATTGGATGATAGGTGTGGATTGTCATGGTTATACTTCGACATTCTTTGAATATGCTAGAGTAGTACCTAACCTGGCTTCGCCAGAATCGGTACTCATTTCTCGCTATATTTGGGGATTAATTAGCGAAATTCGAAATATCGTTAAGGCTGCGAGACCTCGCACTATTGACGATGCAGTAGAATTAGCTAACACCTTAACTGATGAACTGATACGCACACGAGACGAAGATAGGAAGAAGGAATTAGCTCAGAAAATTACCCAAGGATTTAAGATGGGTAATAGTAGTAATTTCAAGAAAAGAGGAACAGGGCAACCTTCAACTGTGCCATTTTGCAAAATTTGCAAAAAGAAACATTTTGGAAAAATGTAACAAACTTTGCAATTTTTGCAAAACAACAGGACATCGGGAAGAAAACTGCAGAAAGAAATCCATAATTTGTTACAATTGTGGGGAAGCCGGACATATCAAACCAGAATGTCCTAAGTTAGTTAACCCAGTAGACAACAAACCCAAGGCAGCTGAAGGAGCTACTAAGAAGAATGCCAGAGCATTCCAGCTAACTACCCAAGAAGCAGAACTCATCCCGGATGTGGTAGCCGGTACGTTTTTAGTTCACAACATTTATGCAAAAGTATTATTTGACTCTGGTGCAAACCAAAGTTTTATAAATACTTCATTCTGTCAAGCTCTTAAGTTACCTTTAACTACCGTTAGGCAGATTTTTACAGTCGAAACTGCAGATGGGAATTCAGTCAAAATCCATCAGGTTTTGCAAAAAGTAGAAATAGAACTCTTAGGTCATAAATTTACTGCAAACCTATTGCCTATGAAATTAGCCGAGTTTGATGTTGTGTTAGGAATGGATTGGTTAATAGCCAACCATGCTCAAATCATTTGTGATAGAAACTCTATAGAAATTCAAGCACCTACTGGAGAGATAATTAAGATTTCAGGTGATAAACCTCGAAAGCCACTGAAGTTCGTATCGGTAATGAAAGTTGCTAATTATGAACGGAAGCAGGGAATAGTATATATGATTTCAGTAATCATTTGTACTAAAGGAAAAGAACTTAAGGAAATCCCTGTAGTCTCAGAATACCCAGATGTATTTCCAGAAGATTTACCTGGGTTACCACCAGATAGGGAGGTAGAATTTAGGATTCATCTAATTCCAGGAACTACACCGATAGCCAAGGCACCCTATCGATTAGCTCCTACCGAAATGTTAGAATTAAAGAAGCAATTAGATGAATTACTAAGCAAAGGATTTATACAACCTAGTTCATCCCCTTGGGGTGCACCAGTGTTGTTTGTGAAAAAGAAAGATGGATCGATGAGAATGTGTATCGATTATAGAGAATTGAATAAGGTTACAATTAAGAATCGATACCCATTACCTAGGATTGATGATCTTTTCGATCAATTACAAGGCGCTAAATATTTTTCTAAGATAGACTTGCGCTCCGGATATCATCAATTAAAGGTTCAAGAAGAAGACATACCTAAAACTGCATTTAGGACTAGGTATGGACATTATGAGTTTACAGTCATGCCCTTTGGATTAACTAATGCACCCGCAACATTTATGGACATGATGAACAGGATCTGTAAACCATATTTGGATAAATTTGTAATTGTTTTCATAGACGATATACTTATTTATTCAAAAAGTCAGGTCAAACATTGCCAGCACTTGCATGCACTCTTAACTTTGTTAAGAAAAGAAAAGTTGTACGCTAAATTCTCAAAGTGTGAATTTTGGCTACAAGAAGTGCAATTCTTAGGACACATGGTGAATCACGAAGGTATTCACGTAGATCCTGCTAAGATAGAAGCAATTACCAATTGGAAGGTTCCGCAAACTGCAATGGAAATTAGAAGTTTTATAGGTTTGGCCGGTTATTATAGACGGTTTATTAAGGATTTTTCCAAAATAGTTGTACCATTAACTAAGCTAACCTGTAAAGCCATTAAGTTTGAGTGGGGACATAAACAAGAAGAAGCCTTCAGAATTCTAAAGCAGAAATTAACCAATGCTCCAATCTTAGCCTTACCAGAAGGAACAGAAGATTTTGAGGTATATTGTGATGCTTCAAAATTAGGATACGGATGTGTGTTGATGCAACGCAAAAAGGTAATTGCGTATGCTTCCAGACAATTAAAGAAGCACGAGGAAAACTACACGACTCATGATTTAGAATTAGGAGCTATAGTTTTTGCCCTTAAGATATGGAGACATTATCTGTATGGAAGTAAGTTTACTGTTTATACAGATCATAAGAGTTTAAGATATATGTTTGGGCAAAAAGAGTTAAACATGAGGCAAAGAAGATGGATGGAAATCCTGAGTGATTACGATTGTGATATTCAATATCACGAAGGAAAGGCAAACGTAGTCGCAGACGCCTTAAGTCGTAAGTTCCATGAAAAGCAAAAGCGAGTCCGTGCTCTTAGAATAAATCTACAAGTAGATTTAATGGAACAATTGAAGGAAATTCAGGAAACGGCAATCAAGGACGATGCCGAAGGAATGAAAGGTTACCTAAAAGAATTAGAACAAGGAAAGGATGGAATCTGGAAATTCCATAACAGCAGAATTTGGGTACCTAAACAAGGAAATTTAAGATCAAAGATTTTAGAGGAAGCTCATAAATCTAGGTATACTATACACCCAGGAAACAATAAGATGTACCAAGATTTAAGAAAGAATTTTTGGTGGATAGGAATGAAAAAGGATATAGCCGAATACGTATCTAAGTGTTTAACCTGTTCACAAGTTAAAGTCGAACATCAAAAACCCTCAGGTCTACTACAACAGTTAGAAATACCGGTATGGAAATGGGAACTCATAACAATGGACTTTGTTACTAAGTTACCCAAGACCAGAAAAGGTAATGATGCCATTTGGGTAATCGTGGATCGATTAACCAAATCAGCTCATTTTCTACCAATAAAGGAAACCTTTAGTATGGAAAGGTTAGCCAAATTGTATGTAGATGAAATAGTATCCTTACATGGAGTTCCACTCTCCATTGTATCGGATAGAGATAGTCGTTTCACTTCCCATTTCTGGACAAGTTTCCAAGAATCAATGGGAACCCGACTCAATTTAAGTACTGCATATCATCCACAAACAGACGGACAAAGTGAAAGGACGATCCAAACTCTGGAAGACATGCTCCGTGCATGTGTAATTGACTTTGGAGGTAATTGGGATAATCATTTACCATTAATTGAATTCTCCTATAACAATAGTTATCACTCAAGTATCGAGGCCGCTCCATTCGAAGCACTGTATGGACGCAAGTGCAGAACTCCCGTATGTTGGGCACAAATAGGAGAAAGTCAATTATCAGGTCCAGAAATCGTGCAAGAAACCACAGACAAGATAACTCAAATTAAGGAAAGATTGAAAACAGCCAGAGATCGCCAGAAAAGCTATGCAGACAATCGTCGCAAGCCACTCGAATTCCAGATAGGAGACAAAGTACTTTTGAAAGTATCTCCTTGGAAAGGAGTAGTACGATTCGGTAAGAATGGAAAACTGAGTCCAAGATATGTTGGACCATTCCCAGTGATTCAACAAAACGGACCAGTTGCTTATCGCTTACAACTACCAGAAGAATTAGCTGGAGTACATGATGTATTTCATGTATCCAATCTCAAGAAATGTCTATCAGACGAATCCCTGGTAGTACCTCTTCAAGATGTAGAGGTAAACGAAAAGCTGAAATTCATAGAGAAACCTTTACAAATAGAAGATCGAAAAGTCAAGTTTCTCAAACACAAGCGACTAGTATTGGTGAAAGTCAAATGGAATTCAAAGAGAGGAGCTGAATATACTTGGGAGCTAGAGTCAGAAATGAAGCGGAAATACCCTCATCTATTTCAGTGAATCTCGAGGACGAGATTTTTCTTAAGGTGGGGAGGATGTAACAACTCTCATTAAAATCCGTAATTAGAATAATAATTACTCAATAAGGAAACCCTAATTGAGACACCCAAGTAATTCTGCACTTACCCTAAAATTTTCGAAACAATCGGAATCAGGATCAGGGCCCCTAAAACTTAGGGGGGGTTAAACCCTAATCGATATTATCCTTATTATTCGTTGTCTGAATTGAATTAAGTAAAACTGTCAACTCACCCAAGCTACTGGACACGAAACCTACCCTACCCTAAATTGGCATCCCAGGCGATACGCGGGAGGTTCCCCGAATTCTTCCGCGACACGCGGGAGATGCAAATTTTCAGTATAAATAGAGGGCCTTGGGACTTGAATCTGGGAGTTGGAACGACGTAAAATCGCTGTCTGTACGTCGAGTTAAGGTCGTTTTACTACAATTAAACACACACACTGTTATCAAATTGCTGTCGCGAAACAGGGTAATCACTTGATCGCTATTACGATTCATTTTTCGAGATCAATATATCCAATGGATGTTTAAGTTCCGCCCACATTAGGGTTATACTTTGTCGTTCGTCGTTAATTCGATGAATGATTTAAGTATCGCACTTTGTCGTTCATTGTGAGAATTTGATCTTGTGAGTTATCGTAACTGCTGTATTGATCACTAACCCTGTTTTGTGTGCATTATTGTTGAAATTAGGTTAACAGGGCTAAATCATATTCTATCCATACTAAATCTGCAATGTGAGTCATTCTCTTTTTATCAACTATTTTACAATACTCCAAATCATTTTTCAAAGTTATAATTACAGTGATTAAGTTTATGTAATCACCAAATTACAGCCGGTATGTGGGGTATTGTGCACAATATTATTATTATTATTGTTTCCTTCACATTAGGTGGGCGAGCCTAAAGTGATATACGTCACTCATTGGGACAGCCAATGGTGATATGACCACAGTCACAGAGCTGGTCTGTGCCAAATACCTATTCTTGATAATTGGTTGATAATAAACATATGTAAAAACTCTTGATACTGTAAATTATAACAAATGTGTCGTTTTCAGTAAATAGAATGATTCACTCAGTATTTCCCCGCTGACAAAACCTTTTTCAAACATGTTTCAGGTGATCTACTGTAAATCAGGAAAAGTGTTGAGGAGCATTTCAAGCTTAAAATAGTGGCTCAGTATAAAATAAAGAAATATGTTTTGAAATAAGGATTTATCACTAAAACTTATGCATTGTAAATTATCGGGGTTTATCCCGAATTGTGAAATAAAATAATCGGGAAAAATTTTAGCTTTACAACGATCCTGATGTTAAAATTTCCGCTGCTAAAATCACATAAATAAATATCACGTGATTTCTGTCCCGCGGCTCCTGAAACGGGTCAAACCGGGTCGGGGGCCGTGACACCTAGGACCCAGCTTGGAAGAAGATAAAGAAAAAAAAACCAACTAAGGGGAGAAAAAACTCAAAGCCAAAGCAAGTTCCAAAACAAGTTATGCCAAAAGGGTTAAATGAACTGCTTTATAAGACAATAGAACAAGACAAAATCTGAGCTGGGAAAAGATGTGCAGAGCTTGGAGATAAATTTTGTTCCCCTTACTGCAACAGAGTGGTAAACATGCACGAAGCACTCTTGAATCAAGAATTGAGTGTGATCCGCTATACATTTGCTACATTTGCAGGCATGCAGTAAGTAAAAAATACTTATATCAACTAACAAACATCTAAAAATATACACACAACAAATACTAATTATTTATTTTATGACTGGCAGAGAATAATTGTCACACCCCGATTTCCACGTCTCACAGGTGGGCCCGGTGGGGGATTACCGTGACGTAGTTGGCAACAATATTGTCAAACCACACAATTATATGGATGCACAGTGGAAGCATAAAGATAAATATATTTCAACATTAAGTGTAATATCAAAGTATCACCATTGTTGAAATAAAAATCCACAGGGGATCAAATATAATAACAAAATATTGTTCAACAGACTTCAGGCATCTTAAGCTTGCGAGACTTCTAATGATGCTAAGGAGAAATCCTAGCCAATTACGCACAGTACCTGCATTTAGTCTTTTTGGGAAAATACGTCAGTTTACACTGGTAAATACATTCATCTGACACTTTTGTAAAATGTTTAATAAAATTGGTTTAAATGCACAAGGCACAAACTCTTTATAACTTGGGATAATTTATAATTAAATCTTGTAAAGAATTACATGTTTGCTATGCGTTCGGTCGCCCGGGTCGTGCCGGGTTAAAGGTTAATAGACACGCCACTAAGCATAAAGCCGTGGCGGGTAACCAACGGTTATACCTTTAATTAAATATAGACATAATGCCGGGTGTACGCCTACACCCGGATGTCGGGGTCGTGGCCATTTCGTAAAATGCTGCCGAGGATATCCGGGACATGGTCATTAAGCCCCCAAAGGCGTAAAGCCAAACAAAACAAATTTTTAAACGGGTCACATTGATAATACCCAACTACTAATGAGTTGGGGTCAATTGCCCGACCAAGCGGTATTTTAGATACCGTAACCCAAGCCCGTATAACGGAAAATAAGTTAAAAGTATTTACCTTTGCAAGTATAATCCTTAATTGAATAAATCACAGATAGCTTTTACTGGTCTCCTATTCTGGAACGAAGGTTTTAAAATAACATATTAGAATCCTAACGGGTCCTTATATTAGCCGTAGCTTAGACCGGTCAGTTTCAAAGGATAGTTACGGTTTAAATCGCGTGAAAGGCGAAAACCTTGAATGGAATGTGATTCTGACCCAACAAGTTTGAAGACTTGTTTTATATGGGTTTAATAACCACACTCCGGATTTTGGGGTCGAAACAATATGGTTTGACCCGTATCGGCTAATTTATGTAAACTAGTTACATAAGCCGAACCGTGCGCGCAAAAGGCGCAATAGGTAACCGTAAGGGTCCTACACTGTTTTCCTAAGTCAATATGCTTTAAATAGGTTGTGGTATTAGTAGGATACCTTCCATACTTCCCGTAACGAGTTTAAATTCATTTTATGCCCCGTAGGGGTATTTCGGTCTTTTTAAAGATTATTAAAGAGGTTTCTAAGTTCTACAGGAAATCTGAATTTCCCGAACAGTTTATAAAGTCTAAAATACTTTATTTATTATTTAAAATCAGTAGCAACTGGAATCGGGTCAAAAGACCTTATAGAACTCAAGTTATGGCCGAAAAAGGGTACATTCGGTATTTACCGAACCGTTGCCATAACCGCAGGTTATGAGCAGGTTAAAAATAATTAAAAATCTTTAAAAATCCCAAAATATTATTTTACATCAGTGAGTAAAAGGTTTGGTTTCGAAATCCGGGTTTAGATAGGCGTTATGCTAATTGCGCTATTTAATTACTAAAGTTTCGCAATTTGCGCTATTTAGCATAACTCCTATTCTAGACCTTGGATTGACATGAAATTTTAGGGACATGCTTAGAAATCAGTAACCAAGGTTATGATCCTTCCACATGTTCGAAATTCTCGTTTTAATTTAGAAAGGGCGTTACGGTCAACTTTTAAGCATTTAACGGAAATATGTAAAAGACTCGGAAAAACAACGAACCGGTCACAGAGGTTCATACCATCATGTAACCTGGTCCTAAGAGAGTCCTAAGGCATATCTAAATCAAACTTTAACGGGTCAGAACTGAAGTCAATGCAAAAGTCAAAGCTTTTGCGACTTTCAGCTCCGAACCGGGTCAAAACAATAAATGGTCGGATCAAACAAGCCTAGACTAGTTACTATACTTATTATCATGTTTTATGAGTGTTCAAATAGGTTACATATTATCTACATTACAGATTATGCATGAAATCGCAAAATGACATTTCTGTTGACTTTTTCTAAGCACGTTTGACTCGACATTTGGACTAGTTAGAGTGGGAATCAGAGGGTGCCCTTTTTGGGGTTTAAAGCCCACATGATTACCAACATATAACTATCTTAGATTCGACAAATCACTGGACCATTCATGATTTATCGCAAAGTCAATCGTTAATTACGACGGATTGACTTTTAGGCTAAACTAGGCATTAACTAAGCCACAAAAGGGTAGACACACTTACAGAAGCTTGGTGCACGACTTAGAATGTTAGAAGAGTGCTTGAGAGCTCCAGAGATGACCAAGAGAGCAGGTTTGAGGTGTGATTTACTTATGCACAATGTATGGCCTTTTATAGTGAAAAATTTGGCTTAGGATCATTACAACACACCCTACAATGGAGCATGGATGATCAGCAGGTGGCCCTGGGTGCTAGGGGGAATGTAGAGGGCGCCCATGCTTCATTTATTGCTCAAATGTTCGTTCACAACCTCAAACAGCAATCTGTCCAAGAATTCTGCATCTGGGACTTGTACGCGGCCCGCATTAGGATTCAGCAACATGCACGCGGGCCGCATGAATCCTAATGTCAGAAAACAGATCTTCAACTGGCGCGCGACCCGCATTAGCTCACCCAAAACCTTTACGCGGCCCGCATTAGACCTGATTTCCAAGATTTTCAAATCTTTTGTAATGATTAACCTGACCTTTCGGTTTCGAAGGGGTAACTTTGTGATTTGGCCCTCGATTATTTACCGTTAAGGGCCTCGTGCCTTTTACCCGCACTGTTAAGTCCCCGGTTAGTTTAATTACTATCCGAAAAGCCTTAACTTTTATTGTTGACGCTTTTAACCCCTCTCATACGAATTTGATCATAACTTTCTCGTTTTAAAACGGAACTTCGCGAGATTTACGTAGTATATTCTAGTGAGCGTATTTTACTGTTACAAAGCCTCGGGTTCGTCAAAGGGTCAATCAGAGGTATAAATTAAACATGTTGACACAATTAACCCCTGTAGCTTGTAACCTCTCACTTTCTCCCGCGTTTCGCTCCGTACAATCCATGATTTATTCGTTTGAAGGTACGAGCATCAATTAGGGTTACTATACAGTATATTTGCCCTTCGTTGACATTTATAACCCTCGAATTTACATACTTTCAAGGTTTGTCAACTTTAGTCCTTTATTAAATATTTAATGCCACGTGTAAACTCATGACACGTGTTAGCACATTATTGGACACAAAATTTCGAGGTGTTACATCCTCACCCCCTTAAAATAAATCTCGACCCGAGATTTACTGAAATAAATAAGGGTATTTCTCTTTCATCGTGGCTTCAACCTCCCATGTGAACTCGGGACCTCTTCGGGCATCCCATTTGACCTTAACAATAGGTACATGCTTCCTTCGAAGCTTCTTTACCTGTCGATCTTAAATCGACAAAGGTTTCTCCACAAATTTCAAGCTCTCATCTATATGCACATCTGTGTGTGGTATCACCAATGATTCATCAGCGAAGCACTTCTTTAGATTGCAGATGTGGAACACATTGTGAATTCCATTGAGCTCTTCTGGCAAGTTTAACTTATAGGCAACGGACCCGACACGTTCGATAACCTCGAAAGGTCCTATGTATCTCGGGCTTAGTTTGCCTTTCTTACCGAAACGCATCACCCCTTTCCAGGGTGATACTTTAAGTAACACTTTTTCACCTACTTCGAAGTGAAAGTCCTTACGCTTTGGATCCGCGTAACTCTTCTGCCTATCTCGGGCAGCTTTGAGACGGTCTCGAATCTGGACAATCTTGTCTGTCGTCTCGAAGACTATCTCTGGTCCTGATAATTGGACATCTCCAACTTCCGCCCAACAAACAGGCGATCTACACTTTCTACCGTATAATGCCTCAAAAGGCGCAGCCTTAATGCTGGTATGGTAGCTATTGTTGTAGGAGAATTCGATTAATGGGAGGTTCTTATCCCAACTACCACCCAAATCGATAGCACATGCACGCAACATGTCTTCCAACGTTTGAATAGTACGCTCACTTTGACCGTCTGTCTGAGGATGGTAAGCCGTACTAAAATTCAAACGGGTGCCCAAAGATTGCTGGAAGCTTTTCCAGAAATGAGACGTGTACCTAGTATCTCGGTCGGAGATAATAGACACAGGTATGCCATGTAAGGCTACAATCTTATCAACGTATAACTGGGCTAACATTCGGAGCTATAAGTCTCCTTGATGGGTAAGAAATGGGCTGTCTTAGTCAGTCTTTCGACTATAACCCATATTGTGTCATTTCCTTTCCTCGTCTTGGGTAACTTGGTAATAAAATCCATAGTTACACATTCCCACTTCCATTCTGGAAGTTCAGGCTGTTGTAGCAAGCCAGACGGCTTTTGATGCTCAGCTTTGACCTGCGCACAAGTCAAGCATTTGGCTACATAAGCGGCTACAGACTTTTTCAAGCCTATCCACCAATAATTTTCCTTTAGATCCTGATACATTTTATCTGCTCCAGGATGGACAGAATATTTGGAACTATGGGCTTCCTGGAGGATAACATCTCGTAGTCCTCCATAAATAGGAACCCATATTCGCCCATTCAATCGTAAAATTCCGTCCTTGCTAAGAGTTAACTGCTCCTCAGTTACTCCCAGCTTCTCTTTAGGATAGTTAGCTTCCAACACAGCTTCTCGCTGTGCAGCTAACAACCTTTCTATCAAATTATTCTTCACTTCAATGCTCTTGGCATTGATTCGGATGGGTTTCACCCCTTCCTTTCTACTCAGGGCATCAGCGACTACATTCGCCTTGTCGGGATGATATCTGATTTCACAATCATAATCATTTAGAGTCTCCATCCAACGGCGTTGCCTCATGTTTAGCTCCTTCTGATTAAACAGATGTTGAAGGCTCTTGTGATCAGAATAGATCACAAACTTGATACCATACAGATAATGCCTCCACAGCTTTAGTGCGAACACAACGGCACCCAGCTCCAAGTCATGGGTGGTGTAATTCTTTTCGTGCACCTTTAACTGTCTCGAAGCATAGGCAATAACCTTGCCTTTCTGCACGAGCACACATCCCATGCCAGTGTGTGATGCGTCGCAGTAAACTACGAACTCTTCGGTACCTTCAGGTAATGTCAGCACAGGAGCGTTGCTCAGCTTTTGCTTTATAATATCAAAGGACTCTTGCTGCTTAGGGCCCCAAACGAACTTTACTTTCTTCTTGGTCAAGGAAGTTAAGGGCGCAGCAATCCTTGAAAAATTTTCAATGAATCGCCTGTAGTATCCTGCTAACCCCAGGAAACTACGAATCTCTGTAGGCGTCTTTGGCTCTTGCCAATTCATGACAGCCTCTACTTTAGCGGGATCCACCTGGATGCCACGCTCGCTGACGACATGTCCAAGAAATTGGACTTCTCGAAGCCAGAATTCGCACTTAGAGAATTTGGCATAGAGTTTCTCACGATGCAGCAGTTTGAGAATACAACGAAGGTGTTTCTCATGGTCAGCTTTGTTCTTCGAGTAGATAAGAATGTCGTCGATGAAAACGATGACGAATTTGTCTAAGTACGGCTTGCAAACGCGATTCATGAGATCCATGAACACAGCCGGTGCATTAGTGAGCCCGAAAGGCATCACGAGGAACTCGTAGTGACCGTATCGAGTCCTAAATGTGGTTTTATGTACGTCTTCATCTCTGACTTTTAGTTGATGGTAGCCTGACCTCAAGTCAATCTTCGAGAAATAACTTTCCCCTTGTAACTAATCGAACAAATCATCGATCCTTGGCAAGGGATATCTATTCTTTATCGTGACCTTATTAAGCTCGCGATAATCGATGCACAGACGCATCGATCCGTCCTTCTTCTTAACAAACAGGACAGGTGCTCCCCAGGGAGACGAACTAGGTTTGATGAAACCTTTAGCTAACAGTTCATCCAGCTGGGTCCTCAACTCCTTCATTTCGGTTGGCGCCAGCCTGTAAGGTGCTCTAGCAATAGGAGCTGCTCCAGGAAGGATATCGATCCTGAATTCCACTTGCCTATCTGGTGGCAAACCAGGTAGATCTTCAGGAAAAACTTCTGGATATTCCGAAATGACGGGAATGTCTTCTATCTTCGGTTTAGGCTCTTCAAAAATCACCTGTGCCATGTAAATGACACAACCCTTCTTTAGACATTTTGAAGCCTTGAGCATAGTCACTTGCTCAAGCAATCCGTGCTGGGTATCTCCTCGAATGGTAAGCGATTCGCCCGACGGAGTCTTTATCACTACTTGCTTTCTGTTACAGACGATTTGGGCCTGGTTGTGAGATAACCAGTCCATACCCAGAACTATGTCAAAACCAGCCAAATTAAAGGGAAGTAGAGATAGAGGAAAAGAGTGGTTCTTAATGGATATCACACATCCATCTAACACAGTGGAGACGGTTTCTATGGTGCCATCTCCTAGCTCTACCTCGTAATTCACATTTAAGGTTTTGATAGGCATATTCAGCAATTTGCAAAATTTATGATCTACGAAGGACTTATCAGCGCCCGAATCAAAAAGTACTCTTGCAAAGATATCATTTACAAGAAAAGTACCTGTGATCACGTTATCATCCAGCACTGCTTCCTTCGCCTCCATCCTGAAGACTCTTGCGTTGTTCTTCTTGGCTTCTTCAGGCTTCTTGGCATATTTAGGGCAGTTGCTTTTAATGTGCCCTTTCTCGCTGCAGTTATAGCAAGTTGCATCCTTTATCTTTTTGCAATCCACGGTCTTGTGGTCCTTGGATTTGCACAACCCGCAAGCATACGACTTCGACTGAGTCTGCGCGTTTGAATCGAGTCTACACTTTCCAAAGTGATGTCTCTTGCAGTTCTTGCACTTGGGCTTCTCACCAGACTGTTGCCATCCTTCCTTGACTCCGACCCTCTCTTGTTATCACCGTTTCCACGGTGCTTCTTGCCCGACCTCCGTGAAGTATCGTCTTCACGCTTTCTCTTCTCAGCCTCCTTGTTCCTCAACGCTCTTTGTCGGACCGCATCCTGAGTGAGGGACAAAGAAATGTCGGCTACAGATCTAAAGGTCGCCGGCCGAGAGGCCTTCACGCTTGCCTTTATTTCGGGGGCTAACCCACCGATAAAACGAGCTATCCTCTTTGGCTCCGGGGTTACCAGATACGGAACCAACCGGGACATCGTGTTGAAGCTCGTGAGGTAAGCTTGACAGTCAAGGTTCGTCATCACCAATGACAGGAAGTCAGTCTCTATCTTTTCAACCTCATGTTGAGGGCAGTAATTCTCCTTGATAAGAGAAATGAATTCCTCCCATGTCATGCTGTATAGCACAGCCTTTCCCGAGGCCTGAACCAAAGCCCTCCACCAAGCCAGGGCCTCGCCCTTAAACGATTGTGAAACAAACTTTACCACGCCCCTCTCTGCACAGCCACTGATGTCCACCACGGTGTCCATCTCGTCTAGCCATGTCATGCAATCAACTGCGCCTTTCTCCCCAGTGAAGTCTCGGGGTTTACAAGATACAAAATACTTGTAGGTGTAGCCCCTGGCACGAGATGCATCAGTATACACCCTTTCTTTACGGACACTGTTTTCATTGGACGAGTGATTATCATCGTCCTTTTTAGGCTTAGACGGTGGTTTGCTGTGAGATTTTGAGTGTGTTTTCGGCTTTGAGAGTGGTTTGTATATGGTTCTGCTCAGAGATTCAGTATATTCCTTGTATTGTCGATCTAGGGCTGCCTTAACAGCATTGTTGACAAGAGCTTTTAATTGAGTGCCCGTCAGATGAACCTGGGCGTTATCGTATTCGTCTTCATTCGTATGACTATTCTCCCCACTAGGATCAGCCATGGTAACTTGAATCTGCTACAGAAGATAACGAAAAAATTTTATTTAGGAGTTTATGATGGGATTGTCTTTTATGGCAATTCATTAACCATGGTAAACAGAGACCATATCTGGTTAATTTGTTACTCACTTTTATTTAGGATTTGAACATACTTATCCTAATTACAAACAATAATGTTAGTGGCATAAAAGCCTAGTCACGAGGACGTTTTTATAATATTAGCCGAGATTTCAGAGAATCAAGGCATGAAGGTTTGAACCATAGTCCTTTTTACCTTTTCTGACAGGGAGTCATAGACTACCACTGCCTTTTGTCTTATATGACAATAATTATGGCCCGTAGGCATGACATCACTAATGGATGTTTAATAAGTTTGGCCCGTAGGCACTACATCGCTAATGGATGTTTAATAAATTTGGGCCGTAGGCATTACATCGCTAATGGATGTTTAACCAATGATCATCTTTATTGACGATTTAACCCATGATTTATAAATCATTAATTTGGGCTTTGGAATCCTTAAAAGGATTCTTATACAAGAATGATGCGTGCGATTTTAACGAATCACATCTGCCATGAACGTTAACATGATTACAGAGGTTAACTGGGAATCTGAATCTTTTAATCAGGTCTTACCATCTTGGCCGGATCTTATATAGACACCTGGCTAGGTTTCACTCTTAAGATTCTTTATTTAGGCAGATTTAAATTTAAAAGGAATGATTTTTGATTTATTTCATATATAGTAATAACAAAAATGAAATTTATAACATAACATTCCATAAACTTCAAATATGTTTACACGCTGCCCTAAACGAGACTTTTTAAATAAATAATTACCTACGCAGAGGTTTATAACAAAACATATCCACGCAGGGACCAAATACAAGATAGATGTCCGCGCAGGGACTAGAAGATAAGTCCACATAGGGACTGAAATACGATAAATGTCCACGCAGGGACTAAATTGCAAATACATCATTACATAAGGAGACTAATGGTCTCGTTTCTTCCTCCCTTTTAGTAGGTTCGCTAGGCCCTTGAGAAATCCACGATTACTCTTGCGTTCTTGTTCGAAGTCTCGTTCCACACGGTTTAGATGGTGGAGTATTTCTTCTTGCTCCGGTGGAGAAAAACGTGGCTGATGCGCCGGTTGCTGAACCGGAGGTCTAGGAGGTATAGGATACCCATGAGCTGAGTAATCTGGTCTCCAAGAGGTTCCATGGAGGGCATTATAATTAGCCGCTACCACATATGGATCGACATCATAGTTATAGTTGTAGTGTGTGTGAGTCGGCTGCTCAAACGGATTGTATGCCGTGGAAGCGCCGTACGCTGGTATCGGATTGTCATATCCGAAAGGTGGCGGAGGTGGTGCAACTAGTGCATAATTCACCTCTGCAGGGTGACCTGAAGGTTCCCCTAGTTGTGGTTCTTCTTCAGGAACTGACGGAAAGTGACTAGCACTCGAGTGGCGAGGGGTGCTGAAATGGAATTCCCCTCCTCGGGTGGACATCCGTGCGCCTGATCTTCTACGCCTTGGCGGATCTGGAATTACTGGTTGAACCGGTGGTGGTGGTGGTGGCGTAACTGCCGCGAATCCTCAGAAGGATCCTGTTGTTGCTGTTGATCATGAGGCGAGTAATGATGTGAAGGTGTAAAGTACCAATTACATTGGTCAAACCTCGCCTGGTAGCTGTCGGGACCTTGATAGGGTGTTCCATGGAAGGATGACCCATCGGAGATCTCGATTGGATGATTGGGAGTACCCCTTGCAGGCTCGACGGGATCTGTATCCTCGTCCATATCCACTGCATTGTCTTCAGAAAAGTGATCCTCTAGTCCTAAAGGGTTATACCCTATAGGCTCTTGGACATAATCCGCCGGGTTAAACTGTCCTATGAAGAAAGGTGAAGGATCGCCATAAGAACGGTGCGAAGCAGATCGCTGAAGAGGTATAAAAGATGGTTGAGGGTTATTGGGATTGTTTTCCGAATCTAGTCCAAACGAATGACGGTATGAGGGTGTTGAGCTATGCGAGGTAGAGTGCCTCGCAGGTTCAAAAAGGTTTCTTCTTCGTCTCTGTGGTTCTTCACTCCTTATACTGGAAGGAGCTCGCATGTTCGAAGGTCCAGCCTCGTGATCCTTGTGAGTAATGATCTGTCCCTTGCCTCTTCCTCCTCTTCCTCGTCTGATTGCAGTTGGCATAATTTCCTGCTTTCAAAACTTTAAATAACAATAAACAATAAAAAGACAAACTGGAATAACAATTCGAATTTGTCCAATGTTCTTGTCTAGACTCAAGTATGTGCAATTGTGTCATTGAGATTAAACACATTAGGATAGTGTTTAACTCACTCAACGTTGGCTCTGATACCAACCTGTCACACCCCGATTTCCACGTGTCTCACCGGTGGGCCCGGTGGGGGATTACCGTGACGTAGTTGGCAACAATATAGTCAAACCACACAATTATATGAATGCACAGCGGAAGCATAAAGATAAATATATTTCAACGTTAAGTGTAATATCAAAGTATCACCATTGTTGAAATAAAAATCCACAGGGGATCAAATATAATAACAAAATATTGTTCAACAGACTTCAGGCATCTTAAGCTTGCGAGACTTCTAATGATGCTAAGGAGAAATCCCAGCCAATTATGCACAGTACCTGCATTTAGTCTTTTTGGGAAAATACTTCAGTTTACACTGGTAAATACATTCATCTGACACTTTTGTAAAATGTTTAATAAAATTGGTTTAAATGCACAAGGCACAAACTCTTTATAACTTGGGATAATTTATAGTTAAATCTTGTAAAGAATTACATGTTTGTTATGCGTTCGGTCGCCCGGGTCGTGCCGGGTTAAAGGTTAATAGACACGCCACTAAGCATAAAGCCGTGGCGGGTAACCAACGGTTATACCTTTAATTAAATATAGACATAATGTCGGGTGTACGCCTACACCCGGATGTCGGGGTCGTGGCCATTTCGTAAAATGCTGCCGAGGATATCCGGGACATGGTCATTAAGCCCCCAAAGGCGTAAAGCCAAACAAAACAAATTTTTAAACGGGTCACATTGATAATACCCAACTACTAATGAGTTGGGGTCAATTTCCCGACCAAGCGGTATTTTAGATACCGTAACCCAAGCCCGTATAACGGAAAATAAGTTAAAAGTATTTACCTTTGCAAGTATAATCCTTAATTGAATAAATCACAGATAGCTTTTACTGGTCTCCTATTCTGGAACGAAGGTTTTAAAATAACCTATTAGAATCCTAACGGGTCCTTATATTAGCCGTAGCTTAGACCGGTCAGTTTCAAAGGATAGTTACGGTTTAAATCGCGTGAAAGGCGAAAACCGTGAATGGAATGTGATTCTGACCCAACAAGTTTGAAGACTTGTTTTATATGGGTTTAATAATCACACTCTGGATTTTGGGGTCGAAACAATATGGTTTGACCCGTATCGGCTAATTTATGTAAACTAGTTACATAAGCCGAACCTTGCGCGCAAAAGGCGCAATGGGTAACCGTAAGGGTCCTACACTGTTTTCCTAAGTCAATATGCTTTAAAGAGGTTGTGGTATTAGTAGGATACCTTCCATACTGCCCGTAACAAGTTTAAATTCATTTATGCCCCATAGGGGTATTTCGGTCTTTTTAAAGATTATTAATGAGGTTTCTGAGTTCTACAGGAAATCTGAATTTCCCGAACAGTTTATAAAGTCTAGAATACTTTATTTATTATTTAAAATCAGTAGCAACTGGAATCGGGTCAAAAGACCTTATAGAACTCAAGTTATGGCCGAAAAAGGGTACATTCGGTATTTACCGAACCGTTGCCATAACTGCAGGTTATGAACAGGTTAAAAATAATTAAAAATCTTTAAAAATCCCAAAATATTATTTTACATCAGTGAGTAAAAGGTTTGGCGTCGAAATCCGGGTTTAGATAGGCGTTATGCTAATTGCGCTATTTAATTACTAAAGTTTCGCAATTTGCGCTATTTAGCATAACTCCTATTCTGGACCTTGGATTGACATGAAAATTTAGGGACATGCTTAGAAATCAGTAACCAAGGTTATGATCCTTCCACATGTCCGAAATTCTCGTTTTAATTTAGAAAGGGCGTTACGGTCAACTTTTAAGCATTTAACGGAAATGTGTGAAAGACTCGGACAAACAACGAACCGGTCACAGAGGTTCATACCATCATGTAACCTGGTCCTAAGAGAGTCCTAAGGCATATCTAAATCAAACTTTAACGGGTCAGAACTGAAGTCAATGCAAAAGTCAAAGCTTTTGCGACTTTCGGCTCCAAACCGGGTCAAAACAATAAATGGTCGGATCAAACAAGCCTAGACTAGTTATTATACTTATTATCATGTTTTATGAGTGTTCAAACAGGTTACATATCATCTACATTACAGATTATGCATGAAATCGCAAAATGACATTTCTATTGACTTTTTCTAAGCACGTTTGACTCGACATTTGGACTAGTTAGAGTGGGAATCAGAGGGTGCCCTTTTTGGGGTTTAAAGCCCACATGATTACCAACATATAACTATCTTAGATTCGACAAATCACTGGACCATTCGTGATTTATCGCAAAGTCAATCGTTAATTACGACGGATTGACTTTTAGGCTAAACTAGGCATTAACTAAGCCACAAAAGGGTAGACACACTTACAGAAGCTTGGTGCACGACTTAGAATGTTAGAAGAGTGCTTGAGAGCTCCAGAGATGACCAAGAGAGCAGGTTTGAGGTGTGATTTACTTGTGCACAATGTATGGCCTTTTATAGTGAAAAATTTGGCTTAGGATCATTACAACACACCCTACAATGGAGCATGGATGATCAGCAGGTGGCTCTGGGTGCTAGGGGGCATGTAGAGGGCGCCCATGCTTCATTTGTTGCTCAAATGTTTGTTCACAACCTCAAACAGCAAGTCTGTCCAAGAATTCTGCATCTGGGACTTGTATGCGGCCCGCATTAGGATTCAGCAACATGTATGCGGACCGCATGAATCCTAATGTCAGAAAACAGATCTTCAACTAGCGCGCGGCCCGCATTAGCTCACCCAAAACCTTTACGCGGCCCGCATTAGACCTGATTTCCAAGATTTTCAAATCTTTTGTAATGATTAACCTGACCTTTCGGTTTCGAAGGGGTAACTTTGCGATTTGGCCCTCGATTATTTACCGTTAAGGGCCTCGTGCCTTTTACCCGCACTGTTAAGTCCCCGGTTAGCTTAATTACTATCCGAAAAGCCTTAACTTTTATTGTTGACGCTTTTAACCCCTCTCATACGAATTTGATCATAACTTTCTCGTTTTAAAACGGAACTTCGCGAGATTTACGTAGTATATTCTAGTGAGCGTATTTTACTGTTACAAAGCCTCGGGTTCGTCAAAGGGTCACTCAGAGGTATAAATTAAACATGTTGACACAATTAACCCCTGTAGCTTGTAACCTCTCACTTTCTCCCGCGTTTCGCTCCATACGATCCATGATTTATTCGTTTGAAGGTACGAGCATCAATTAGGGTTACTATACAGTATATTTACCCTTCGTTGACGTTTATAACCCTCGAATTTACATACTTTCAAGGTTTGTCAACTTTAGTCCTTTATTAAATATTCAATGCCACGTGTAAACTCATGACACGTGTTAGCACATTATTGGACACAAAATTTCGAGGTGTTACAATAATTTTACCGATCAAAAACTGAAGTTGCAACATTCAAAGCTGTATTTGAAAGCTTCTACAAGGATCAATACATAGCATCGAACGGGATAGATGCATTTGTAGATATTCTAAACCTTGAAGGGAAGAAGAGGGATAGAAAATCATCACCATACAGACTCTTCTTGTTTAGCACAATGATGGTATGTTTTCATATACATTTTGTCATTTGAAATTCTAACAGTAAAATGCATATTAAATGATTTCGCGCGCTAGTTATATCTAAATCGCATGTATTTAGAAGAAAATTTTCATGTGAAACATTTTCATACTGTTGTAATTTCGCATGTGAAAAAAAACCATTGTTTGCATTTCTCATACTGTTGTAATTTCTCATGTGGTATATAAACTATTCGCATGTGAAAAAAAATCCATTGTTTGCATGGCTTTGACTCTAATTACATAACATACAGCCGGATATCTTTTACGACGAGGAGAAATACACAGACAACCAACGACTGAAAATATTTGCCTCAAATTTTGAAGACATATTACTGAGATATGAGGTAAAAAAAAACTTGATTCGGTTGACCTGGTGTTTATTCCGGTACTTCAAGGTGACCACTTCTATGTCTTATGCTTCAACTTGAAATTCGGCAAAATTGAGCTGATTGACAATTCAGCAGCTGAACAAGAGTTCAAGGTCAGATGCAAGGGGCTTCCAGACACACTGGTAATACAAAAACTTTTTCATATACATGTTATATATTATGTAAAAGCTACTAACACAATGTTGCTATGTTACAGAGAAGGGTATTGGTTTTATACCTACAAAAGGCTATAAAACCAACACCGGCTATAGAAGAACTTGCAACCTCAGTTATAGAAAGAAAAGAGATGGATTCGAGGACGAAGAATAACAGCGTAGACTGTGGGGTGTTTACGATGCGTCACATGGAAACATACAAAGGAGACCAAAAACCATGGGTGACTGGATTTGTCAAAGAAGATGAAGTAAACAACAGACATAATTCACAACTTCATCTCCTAAGGCACAGATATCTCAGTAAAATCATTCTATCGGAACACAATATGCATTGTCAAGAAATAATTAAAAAGGCCAATGCTTTGGATAAAAGGCCAGACAAAGAGAGGTATATGAGGGATTTGGATAAGATAATCCCAGATAGGATGAGTACATATTTTGGAAAGACAAAGTAAACTACATTGATGATGGATTTATGTTACATATTTTAAACTTGTTAGTGTTTTTAATTTCTCATATATTGGTGTTTTTAAATTGGCATTTGTGTTTTTTATTTCGCATATGTTATGTTTGAACTCACATGTTTTACATTGAATTATTAAAATTTGCGAAATACAAGTCCATTACATAACACAAGATGCAAATTTATTGGAACATACACCAAAAATAAACAAAAGTTCATTCAAAAGATGACAGAAACTCCATTTTCATCTTCATCGAGCATCTTAATACAGTTATTGCACCAGCCAACTCTTTCAACTGTTTCGCATCCCTCTCACCCAAATCCACCATAAACATAACAACAATTTATTTAAGACTACTCACTTGCATCTGAGATAGCAAGTTCAGAATTTCTTGTCTTCTCTTCATGTTTTCTGTTACACGAGAAATGTTGGCCTCCAACGTCTCTTGACATGATTGATCCTCTTGAATTTGTTGCTGAATCCTTTTCCTCAAATCCTGCTTGATACTTGGTTCAGAAGAAGAGGATGTTGGTAGATCTGCCATTTTTTAATTGGATGTTTGCAATAGTGATAAAAACATAAAATATATAATAAAAGAAAAATTATTGACATGAATTATTGAAATCAATTATTGAACTGAATTATTTGATTTCAATTGTTGAAACACACGGTGCGAAAATAAAAATAATAGTGCGAAATAAATAGCTACAGTTGATAAATACTTTAAGGTTTGCGAAGTCTCGAATTTAAACATGCGAAATTATATATTAAACTTCATTGTGTGCGAAATGTCTATTTTTAAACATGCGAAATTATACAACGGATCCATTCTTAACTAGTTGGATTATGTTAAAACATCACATGCGATATATCAAAACAACACATGCGATATAGTAACACAACAAGTAAAACTAGAAACACTTATCTTCAACCCCTCATTACAATCTAAAAAAAATAAAAAAAGCTTCAAATCAAATAAAACCCAGAACACAACCTAATAAAACTAATGACGAATCCTAAATTGACGAATCAAGCATTTTCAGAAATCGCGGTTATGTGAGGAATCAATCAAAAACCCTACAAATCGAATTGATACGAAGAATAATTAAATGGGACGGTTACGAAACGAACTCGATATCTGCTTATAGTTGACGGAATTCCATGATTAGCACTAGAGACGTTGGAATAGAATGTCTGATATACCCTTATTTACTTAAATTGAATCAGGACACGTGTATGGCTGTGGGTATCGCGTACATAATGTACGATAAGGAGATTTGTACCATACTCTTTACCTATATTTAATTATAAAGTATTAATCAGACAAGAATTTACTAACTAGGAATTTATAACCCAGTTAGTTACGAGTGTAGGAATGACTTACAATAAGGTTAAAACACTTAAATTATAAATGAAATAGAAGTTAAGGGACCAAATTAGTAAAAACTGGAACTTGAATGATTAAAATAACAAATAACCCACCAAACACACACATGTGTGTGTGTTTAGTTCGAACAGAAGAGAAGGGCGACCAGGGGGTTTCTTTCAAACCCTAAATTTCATAAAAACTCTCAAATTGGAAGCCTAAATCAAGTCCAAATCGAAAACTGAATACATATTAGTGATCACCTCGACGAAGGGATCGAAAGGTATATGAAATTTTGATATTTGGTTCCACTTCAAATTTTAGATGAACTCATGAACTTTGAAATTGAGCTTGAATATATGATGCATGGATGAAATTAGAAGTAATATGATGTCTAGGGTTAAACCCTAGATGATTCTTGTAAAAACCTTACATCATACTTGTAGGGTTTGTGATCACCATTGTAAGTGATTAATGAACTTGTAGAAATTAGATAAACACTAGGATTATGATTTGCTATTCTAGTGAAAACTGAATTTAGGTGTTAAATTCAGGAAGTTTGATGTTAAAAAAATTTGTGTAAATGGCCTAATTGAAGTGAATTAAGTTGAAAATAACATGTCAAGAACCTAGTAATGATTATGTAAAAATCTGACCCGCTAGGTGTTTGTTAGAACGCCTAAGTGAGGAATAAAATGTTAAAGATCGGACAAAAACGCAGAGTTGAATATCATAATGAATTGTTCGTTGTTGATTATAAAAGAGTTCTAAATTGGTTGTGAATGGAACTTTTTAGGTAAAGAATCCGGATCGTCAAGTGGACATGCCGGAGGTGATACACGCTTGAAGGGTGCGCTTTAAAGATACGCGACCAATGGTTTCGTTACATTATGCTATATATTTATTCTAGTTAGTTGTTATGGAATATAGTCAAACAAGAAAACCCGTTAAGTCACGGAAGTGATAACATGCTTTAGACAAGTAAAACGGGTCAAAACATGTGTTAGAAATAGAGTTTGGATGTGTCATGAAATGGTGATCCCTATTCGGCATCCAAACGGGTCAAAACAAGTTGAGTTGTAAAAACATGAACCTTTCTAGAGGGATTAAAGTTCGGAATATTTGCTTGTCAAATGATTTCGAAAAGCATGGTTAAATCCTTGGAATTAAGCATGATAGTTATGGTATAAGCACCCTCGGGAGGGGAGCGAAAAGCCATAATCGGTAAACACGGAAACGGGTGAAATGGCCTAAAACTAGTGATGTCAACAATACAAGTTGTGGAACTTGTAAACAAATGGGTCAAATAAACAAGAGACGAATTATAGGCCACCTGCTTTTGAAATGATATTATTATGCAAATCGTGTTGATAAACGTGTCCGTAATTAAATTACGGTCATGTAGGAAAAAGAATTACGTAAAACGGACTTGTGTAGTGAAAGTTATGCAAGTTCTAAGTTAATATTGGTGAATTTTCGTTGCTGGGCAAAGTGCAGCAACAAGAAAACAACTTGCTGCCAAAAAGGGGGCTAGGTGTAGTGCGACCCCCCTAGGTGTAGCGCCACGCCCCCCTCCAAATTCTGAAATTATTTAGGGGGCCAGGTGTAGCGCGACCCCTCTAGGTGTAGCGCCACGCCTCCTCCAATTTCTGAAATTGTTTAATTTTTGTTGTTTTCACTCATGAAGCTTGTTATAGCCATTCTAACATTATTAAAACTAACATTTTATGTGGTTTTGACCTTAGGTGATGGTGGACCTAATCCAGATGGCGATCAAGCAATTATCAAGAACCGAACGCATTAAATAAAGCTTCCGCACTTGATCTATTTTGTTTTAAGTAATATGTAAACACTTGAAGTCATGTCTTTAATGTTTAATTAGTAGGGTTATAACTTGAATATTATGATCATGTATAGTCTTAAAATCATGAAAGTTTTTGTAAACTCAAATTTTTTTTTACTAAATGCATGTGATATATTATTAATTCGGTTATTTTAAGAAGAGTCTTACATTTTAGATTTGGAGGAGAGACCACCACTCGGTCTCTCTCGGTTTCCATGATGTATGCTCTTCTAGTGTAGTTTGGATAGCTTATTAATGTCGGTTTATATACAAGGAAGTGTTTATCAATCTATAATCTTCCATCTTTGAACTTAATCAGACACTAATCATGGTTTTCGATCTGAAACACGTTCTTACAGAGGGTATTGCGAACTCGGGGTTCTCTTTATACTAAAGCGTTCCCGTTGTAGGTCCATTTTTGTCAGAGGATCTATTACAAAACCTAATCCCTGTTTATCACGAACACAGTTACGATTGCGGAATCCACGTGACGGTGCAAACCAAAAAAAGTAATGAAAGCAACACAACATATAACCAAAGATTCACTTTAGATTTAAAGGACGAGAGCAACATCAAACATATACACACAATGCTTGAACGATAAACTCTCAGTAGTCTCTCTATGCTCTCATGCCTTAACTGTTAAACACACCAAGCTATATATACTGTCCTCAGACGAACCTTGATAGACGAAGCTTCATGTGTGACGAAGATAGAACCTTCGTCACACACAAACAAACGACGAGGATTGAAGGTTCGCCAAGCATGGATTCGACGAAGATAGACTCTTCGTCAAACACTAAACATGGACAGAATATATGACTAAGTTAACAGAAGACATAAGTACAGACTGACTATAGTTAAACACTATGCACACAAGCATGTGTTTTACATACCTTACAAATACAGAGACAAAATGTCATACCAAGTAGGATAGGAGGATATCCGACTAGGTATACTTGACGGAACTTACAGACTCGATAACAAAAGACTAAATAACATACATTGTAAACAAGACAAAGTTACAGACACATAAATGCACCAACAAACTCCCCCTTGTCTGTTACTTGGTCTTCGATCTTTGAGTCTTCAGTGTTGTGCCGACCAGGTGCTTCCAGCGTGCTAAGTGCTGCTACATCGTTTTGGTTTCCAGTTCAACCAACACCCGAGTTTTCGAATTTCTTCGTGATGAAAACTTAAGGAGTGAGTGGGACATTCTTTTAAATGGTGGATCATTACTGACTGGTGCATTTCAAAATGTAGCTGATAACCTCCTTTAGTGTAGCATTTCAATTTTCCTTGAAATTCCAAAGCTCGCTAATTACATATCTGCCACTGGGGTTATATTTATTCATATGCACCAGTCTTTTGATCTTTTAGCAATTGATCGTTCTGATCAATCACTTCCTTATGTGCACCATACCATCTTCCAAGAGGTTGTCAAATGTTTTCGTGCTCATAATCGCCAATTTTTTTTTTTACTTTCGGAGCCATTATGTACAAGATGAACATCTTCGGAGCCATCTGTACAAGATAAACATCTAGTAAGACTAAATGATATAGCACTTTCATGATGCGTGTATGTATACATATTCAACCAGGAATCTGTATATATATACACACACTGTTAAAAAGGGTAAAACTTTGATAAACGACGAAGACTGAAACTTCGTCGCCTTAGCTTGATGAAGAATCAGTGGTTAATAAAAATCAACTTTAGTCAACGAAGATTGTTTCTTCTTTGACCATATTAAGTTTGTCGTTCAAAACAGAATTTTTTGAGAATTTCGTCACAAAGATTCTTCGCCGAACTGAGTTGGATCACAGTTGATTCAACATAAAAAATGACCAATGTCAGAAGCACAATGAAATGACCAATATGAGAACCCAAAGCACAGAGTTTTAACCAAAACTTTCATGAAAAACATAACAACAACAACCATACCCAGATTCCAACATATACAATAAAGACTTAAGAGCCCCTGTTTTAATCGATTATACATTTCAACATTTTAAACAAACTATATCACAAAAACAATCTTAGATAATCATCAAAAACCAAATACCCAGTCTTAATAAAAAGAGAAAACCAAACCATGACAAACTAACCTTCATAATAACCAAAACCCAAACCCCTGTTTTGATACCCGAGACAAAAACCCAGAAGCGTATAGCTACCAACACATGATTATCAAAGATATTCATATATTAAACAAGATTCAATGTTAAAATGTGAAATAAAACTGATAAATGTGAGGAATGATCAAGATCAATGAGATTTGAGGGTTTCACAATCATCTAACAAGAACAGAGGGTTAAACATAGTCTCGATCATGCTTTAGATACGTGATTTACCTTGGATTGTCAAAATAACAACAAATGAATCAACAGGTTTGAGTTGGTGAGGGGATTCAATGGAGATGATGATGGTTGAGCAGTGTTGGGAGAAGAGATTTTTGAGAAATGTGAAGTGATTTTTGAGAAATGTGATACCAATAATGCAGAGGGGGAATCTTCTTATAAGTGGACCCACGACGAAGGTTTAATAACGACGAGGTTTCACATGGGCTTGGCGAAGTTTGGTGTTGGGCCAAAGTGAATTAGCCCATTTCTGATCTCGACGAAGATTGAAGTTG
This sequence comes from Helianthus annuus, assembly GCF_002127325.2. Classification (NCBI taxonomy): domain Eukaryota; kingdom Viridiplantae; phylum Streptophyta; class Magnoliopsida; order Asterales; family Asteraceae; genus Helianthus; species Helianthus annuus. The sequence goes on along the minus strand of NC_035446.2, from coordinate 130,553,079 downwards.
GGCCAAAGTGAATTAGCCCACTTTTGATCTTCGATGAAGATTGAATGTTCGCCGACCAAGGAAGTTTGTCAAAGACCTTAATGAGTCTTCATTGACCAGTCAACACAAAAACACAAATGTTTGATTTTGAAAAGATTTTGTCTTGTGTTAGATTTATCAAATGCAAAAGGACATTTTATGAAGAAGTGAAATCACCAACACGTCAGTTTCGGGCTTTTCGGCAGAAAACTTCGAGTTTCAACTTCGGATAATCAAAAATGAACTTTACAATTTACACTAAAACAGAATTTAAAAAAATGCGGTAAATTAATTAGAAGCAATAAAAAGCATAAAGACACTGTACAGAAACAAACTTTTTGCGAGTTTCAAGGTAAGAGAATCATTACCAGCTTACGGTCTTTCAAAACGGTTTATGATTTCTGTTTAAAGCTTTAGATAAGTATCCTACCACAATTATCGGTATTGTTATCCACATAAGCTCAACTTATCAGATGTAATCATAATTAGGAGATATGATTTACGGTAGAATTATACTTACTTGTCAGTGTTCATCCACTCACGACACATTCCCGTATCAAGGTATGCACGAGAGTTCATCTTACCGGTGAGCATACCGCTTATCATCTGTGACCGCATAAAAGATGTGAGAAACTCACTTATTTTTTATTGAAAACAAGCCCTATGTGATAGAATCACTTATTGATGAGGAACTTGATTTTCAAATGCATGAGGGCACAGGAGCAAGTCCGTGAACAGGTCAATACTAACGTACAGCAAAGAGACGAACTTGACTCTCGCAAAAAATCTGTGATATATTATCACTTATTTTGTTTGGACATGTGATTGTTGATCACTTATTGAGGTTGTATGCAATATGTACACGTATGTATAGTATCATGGAAGATCTAGACTTCGTCTTCGTTATTTTTCGGTAAAAGATACAACCATGATACCCGGATGATAAGACAGCATAAAGACCGCATATCTCAGAACCTCGGCAATCTCTCAAATGAAATTTCGATACTAAGACCATATGCCAATGAATGGTTCCCACCTGACTTGAAGTCTGTTAGGTTTATATCATCCTACACATTTTAGTCTGATTGTGAGCCTACCGATGCATCGTTAGTAGAGCTACTTATCATTTTTCAATTTTTCTTTTGTTTTTGACCATATTGACAGACCACACAAGTGTTTATCATCACTTTCCCTTCTTTTATCCAAGAAACTCATTTTTGATTTTCTATTGTTTTTGAATTTTTCAAAATTTTCAAACTTAAAAACAAAAAGTAAAGACATATTTTTGGATTTTTGATTTTTTTACATGTTTTTGTATTTTCTGAAATTTCTCCCCCTAAAATGCGAAAAGATAAATAAACTGAAAATCTTTTTGTATTTTTGAGTTTTTAAAGAAAATATTTACGAAAACCGATCTGCCGAAAGAAGTTTTACTCTTGTTTCACCTTAATGCCATTAACCAACAAAAGATAGTCAAAATGAGATTTGTCAAAGGCTTTTGTAAAAAGGTCTGCACGTTGTTCATCGGTGTGGACCTTAACAACATCGATAAGTCTTTTGTCAAAACAATCACGTATGAAGTGATACTTAATTTTGATGTGTTTGGTCTTGGAGTGTTGCATAGGATTTCTAGTAATCTGTAAAGCGGCATTATTATCAACAAAAATAGAAGTAGATAGGAATTCAAAACCGTAGTCGCACATTTGTTGTTGAATCCACAGAACTTGAGAGCAACAACTTGAGGCAGCAATGTATTCAGCCTCACAAGTTGATGTAGCTACACAAGTTTGCTTCTTTCATTGCCATGTGACCAGGTGATTTCCTAAGAACTGACAACCAGCAGTTGTTGATTTGCCATCGATTTTACAGCCACCAAAATCAGAATCACTGAATGCAACCAAGTCAAAGCTACCATCCCTAGGGTACCAGAGACCGGTGTCCGGGCAACCCTTCAAATAGCGAAAAATCCTTTTAACAGCAGCCAGATGAGATGCCTTCGGGTTGGCTTGATATCTTGCGAGCAGGCATGTTGGATACATTATATCAGGCCTCGAGGTAGTGAGATACATTAAAGATCCGATCATAGCCCGATAATAAGAAGAGTTGACACTTTCACCCTTCAAGTCCGGAGTAATCCCGTGATTAGTCGGAAGTGGGGTACCAATGGGCGTCGCTTCTGACATCTGGAATCGGCTCAAGATGTCACCGACATGCTTAGTCTGATGGATGAATATCCCAAACTTAGTTTGTTGAACTTGTAGACCCAAAAAGAAATTCATCTCCCCCATTGCGCTCATTTCGAATTTATCTTGCATAACACGCTCGAATTTCCTGCACAAAGCATCGTTAGTTGAACCAAAAATGATATCATCAATGTATACCTGTACCAGCAGAAGATCTCTATGTGTTTCCTTGATGAAAAGAGTACAGTCGATAAGACCTCGTCGAAAACCATTTTCTAGCAGATAAGTAGATAAGGTTGCGTACCAAGCCCTCGGTGCTTGATGTAAACCATAGAGAGCTTTGTTGAGCAACCAAACCCGATCGGGATGGATAGGATCTTCAAAACAAGGAGGTTGTTCGACATACACCTCTTCTTCAACAATACCATGAAGGAATGCCCTTTTGACATCCATCTGATAGACTTTGAATCCTTTGAAAGAAGCATAAGCTAGAAAGATCCGAATAGCCTCCAGACGTGCAACAGGTGCATAAACCTCGTTGTAATCAATTCCTTCAATTTCTCTAAAGCCTTAAACAACTAGACTCGCTTTGTTGCGAATGACCACTCCACGATCATCCTTTTTGCATTTGTATACCCAACGAGTATAGATTTTCTTGTAATCGTCGGGTTTTTCAACATGTCTCCAGACACCCATTTTCTGGAATTGCTGAAGTTCTTCCTGCATCGCTTCCACCCAAGAATTTTCCTTTAAGGAACAATCATTTTGGTTCTTCTTATGAAACATAACATACGAAGGAACAATCATTTTGTTGTCCCGATTCTCTGATAGCTGAATACAAACCAAGATTCTGGTTGCTTCTCAGCTGATTACGCATCTGCACTCCAGTTTGGACATCTCCTATAATGTTCTGCTGTGGGTGAGTATCATGAATTCTCGTTTCAGGAACATCAGGAACACGAGTATCGATACCCAAATTGTTAAGATTAAGATCAACAACCAAATCCACGCCTGGCATAGACGTAGATGTGGAAGCATTTCCTTCAGCAGTGTCTTCATTCTGCACATGAAAAGTTGCTTCAGAAGTACCTTGAACAAGAACAGCTGGAGCCGAAGAGCCTTCAGTCGTTTCATTTACATCATCTTCCGACGACACATTGTAATCAGTGGCAACTTCAACTTCCTCATTTTGAGCAATGTTGTTAACCGAAGTAGAAGCTTGAGGGTTAACAACAATTGGTCGAACCAAAGATGAGTCAACTGCATTATCACTTTCTAATAACATTTGAGCAGCTGCAGTTGCTTCATCAAAGGTTGGCAGATTAAAGGAGTCGAATAGTCCATCATAATCGAACATCCAAGGATCACCCAGAGCTCTTACAGAGTTAGTATACCTTTGAACCCTAACTTCACCCCATAACTCAATCTTTTTGGTTGTCAAATTCCACACGCAAAAATTTGGAGTAGCATATCCAAGGAAGAATCCCTCGATAGCCTTTGCGCCAAATTTACCGTCTAGATCAATCATAGTACATGGGCCTCCAAAAGGTTCTAAGTGAGAAACGTCCGGTTTCCTTTTGTGCAATAGTTCGAAACATGTTTTTGTCATGCCTTTTGACCGTAAGAACTCTGTTTAATGTATAGCATGTAGTAGCCACAGCCTCCCCCCAAAACTAAGCGGGAAGCTCCGACTCTACCAACATCGTTCTCACAGACTCTATTATCGTCTGATTCTTCCTCTCCGCGACACCGTTTTATTGTGGAGTGTAGCGAATGCCCTTAGAAGTACAGAACTTATCCATTATACGGTTTTTGAACTCAGTTCCATTGTCACTTCGGATCCTCTTTTTGCTTTCAACGTGTATAGATTTTCTAGTAAAGTAAGAAGATTCTTCGGGATTTCAGGAGTTTCACTCTTGTGTGCCATAAACGATACCCAAGAAAATCTGGAATAGTCATCAGTAACTACCAGACAATAAGCATCCCAAATTTTGTCTTGTGTTTCATAGGTCCAAAGAGGTCCATATGAAGACGTTCAAGAGGCGTGCTGATAGTGTTGACTTTCTTGATCGGGTGGGATTTCTTCGTTTGCTTTCCCTTCTGGCACGAAACACAGACATCTTGTAGATGGAAATTTTTGACAGGCACACCATTCACAAGATTGTTTTTCACCAAATGGTTCATTTTCTCAAGTGAATGTGCCCCATTCGTTTGTGCCAAGATATTGACTCCTACTCTGTGTCTTTTGAGACAAAATAAGTGACTTGTTCAGAAGTTGTAATCGCCTGGCTCATATCAAGAATATAAAGATCATTAATTCTTGGAGCCTTCAAGAGAATCCATTCTTTTGGAATTTTAAACCCAGGCTTCAGCACATAACAACCGGCATCATCAAAATGCACGGTAAACTTCTTATCACAGATTTGCGAAAGACTCAGAAGATTGTGATCAATTTGTCGAACATAATTGATCTTATCGAAACACACAACACCATTGGAGATCATTCCTTCTCCAGTGATGTAGCAGCCCCTGTCTTCAGCAAACGCGACATAACCTCCTCTAATTTTTTTCACATCATATAGAAGTCGTAAGTCGCCAGTCATGTGCCTAGATGCTCCACTATCAACAATCCAATGACTATTAATAGTTCCTCCTGGAACACCCTGCACAATGCATTTAGGGATTAGTTGGAGTTGGGGACCCAAGTCTTAGTGGTCTTGGGTCTTCCTTGAGAATCAAGAAATGTAATTCAATTTCTTGATGGTTCTGAAATTGTAAGCCTTCCTCTGAAACCTCACCTGTCTTAGGTTTCCAAGTTTTCCGTTTACCAGATTGTGTAATATTAACAGTTTTTGAAATTTCTGGTTTGATTGGTTGAGATGAACTTGGTTCCCGTTTAACAGATTTTACATCTGGTTTCAAAGCCCTTTCGATCACCTTTATATTTTTGCGTCGTTGTTTTGTTTCCTGTTTTAATAGTTCGTTTATCTTGTTTTGGGGGAACTGAACAACGTTGAAGGTGATCATTTTCAGGAGGGGCTCTCTCAACAAATTTTGCTTTGGGCGACTTTGTACAATTTTTGATGATATGTCCAAACTCCCCACATTTGAAACAGGATCTCCTTTCAACAAACTTAGGAGATCCATCTTAACGACTCGATGTCGAACTTGTAGAATCAGAGGTACTTGTGCCTTCATCACACTCGTTTGTGTGTTGGGTGTAATTATTTTGATTATTACGTTTTAAAATTCTAACCTTTTGAATAAAATCGGTGTTTGATTTATTTTCAAAAGTTTCCACCTTGTCAGTACCCTTAGATGCTACGAATTTGACATCATTGTCCTTCTTTTTGAAACGAGCTCCTTTTGGTTCTACTTTTGGTTGTGAGACCTTAGGTTTTGAAGCTCGCTGTTCCTTCTGTTTGTCTTTAAAAGGGATAGGTTGTTGCTTTGTCGGGAATCGTTGGTTTCCAAATTGTTTCCTAATTTCAGCTTTTGGAATAGGATCGCACTGTGTTACAGAAACTCTCGGGATCGCTTTTCCCAAAAACTTACAGGTAGTATCTTCAAATACTTTATCAATCAGAGATAGAGATTGATTGATGTTTTTAATTGGAAAATCTTTGTTTGAATATATTTTACTATCCCCGACCAAAGTATACAACATGTTATCACTTTTAACAGCAGATACTGTCTTAGTGATAGGATCCATCTCTTGCTTGACAGTAGAGTGCACAGCAGGAGTAGGACGATCACACAGAATGTGATTCTCAATAGGAATGTCTACTCCTTTCTTACCATCAACAGATGTATCCTAATCACTCACATCCGATTCATCATTCGACGATTCATAGTCCTCAACACTTGGAGCACTTTGTTCTGTGGATGTTGAATTTTCCTTTGTTTCAGATGAGCCCTCTGAGGAACTGTCCGATTTGAACCCTAATCCTGTAGTTACTTCCTTATAATCAAGAGGTACACTAGGGTCAAACCGAGGCATTTCCTCCTCATCGGGCATCTTGGTATAGTTGTGTCTCAAAGGAGGTGGACACGACTTATACCCAAAGCCTTTCACGTTTCCTTTCAGTTGTTGAACTTCAATGATGTGATCAAGCACATATCGGGAGTTAGAATAACTATCCAATTAGAGCTTGATCGCTTCATACTCGCATTTAGCCATTGCTAGCTCCTTCTTTGTTTCCTCGATAATATTAATGTAGTTATTATACCAATTTGTTTGTTAAGAACAGTTTTAGACACTTCGGAAACACTTTCTTTAAAGTTTCAATGACTGTTTTGAAATCTTTTTCATTGCGAGCCAAGGCCATGTTTTCCTCTTTGCATTTTGACAGTTCAATAACTAAACTCTGGTTGTGACCATGAACCGTTTCAGATTCAAGTTTCAATTTAGAGCATTCATTTTTAAGATCTGCACAATTACTACATATGCTAGGAGTAGGAGTATCAGAATTTACCTGACTCGAAGAGGCTGCGACATTAACCATAAAGGCAATCTGATAAGAGAAAGATCCTTCTTCAGAAAAGAACTTTTCCATCTCTTTCGATGCAACATCAGCCTTCTTGATCAGAACATATTTCTGACACTTTAACTCCTCAGCTTTCATCAACAAACTATCAATATCAGAATCACTTCCCTCCTTTACATCCGATTCTGAACAATAATCTCCAATGTTCGAGCTTTCCTCATCTGAACTGCCAGTATAACCCGAGCTATCAACGCTTTCTGAGAATTCATCCTTATGCACATGCTTGATATGATTGATGATCTTAGCATAGCATGCGGTTCCTCCTTGATCGCCACCTCCAAACTGTACGGACCAATCACAACTTTCATCAGCTTAAACAACTAATGCACGGTTGGTGTTAGAAGGACCCGATTGGTTTGCGTTGGCGGTGTTAGTCTGGTTGTTGACAACTACTATCCTTCTTTCCAGGTTGGCTTGATTCTAGTTGAAAGTACTTGTTTGATTCCTGAAGGGATTTTGACTTGTTTGTCTGCTCGGACGAGTGCACTCACGCTTGAAGTGACCCTTTTCTCCGCAGTTAAAAACAGGTGACAACATCTTTGTCGAACCCGTACTTTGTATCCCTTTTGCTTTCCAAAGTAGTCTTCCCAGTTCTGCTCATGAAGTCTTTAGCTCGTCTAACCGCGCTTGCAAAAGCCCACTTGATATCCATTAACTCCATTTCATCCCTATAAATCTGTTGATAATCTTCATTGGTCAGATTTAGGTTTCCAATCTGACCTGTAACCAACCCACAATAAGCATTGACCATTGTGCTAAGAAGTTCTATGTGTTCTTTGGCAACTTCTACATTGACTTTGGGAAGGTTTGAAGTATCAAGTCTGGTTGTATTGGAATTTTGCGGTTGAGTGAAATTGTTACCATAGAATGCTTGTTGAGGTTGAGGTGAGGGGGTAACAACTTGTGGTTTCGAGAACCAAGCGCTAGGGTCAAATTGAGGTTGAGTAACTTGAGGTTGAGGTTGAGGGAACCAGGCACTCGAATCAAATTTTGGTTGAGTTGGGGGGGGGCAACATCTTGTGATTTAGGGAACCAGGCACAAGGATCAAATTGAGGTTTAGATTGAGGTTGCTCCGGTACAAATCCAAAGGGATTTACATTAGTCACTTGAGGAAACGGGCTTGAATTTGACATGAACGCCGTTTGAAGTTTTGGTTGCTGACTTGAGCTTGCGACAGGATTAATCCTTCCAAAGTACATTTCTGGATTCTGAGGGATTGAGATTCGTTTCACCTTCCGAATTTCTTCTTCATTTTTATTTTCCAGCTTTTGAATGAAATCATAGATACTGATAGTATCTAATACACCTGTATGTTTTAATAGCTCAACAAAGGGGCTCCACTTCGGTGGTAGAGCATCATCAAACTTTAACACCATTTCCTATGAAGTTGCAGTAACCTCGTAAGAAAACATTTCACTTATCAAATGATAATAACGAGTTGCCATTTCATTTAATGTTTCATTTTCTATAAACAAAAATGCGTCAAACTCCTTTTTCAACAAGTCGTGTCGAGTCTTCCTTGTCGCCGCATTCCTTTCTCCTCTTGTAACTAGGATGTCCCACAATGCTTTTGTTGTCTTACAATAATCGAATTGATGATATATGTCTTTGTGGAGAGTTTGTGTCAAGATAGCAAACGCCTTCTTTTCAAGATCATACGCTTTCTTCTCTGCTTCAGTTATAGTTGCCAATGTGGCTGGATTTGAACCTGCTTCTTCAAGAGCTGTGTTGTATGGTGTAGTGAAACATATCCATAGCTCGGTATTTTGCCCTAGAACGTAAGTATGAAAACGGCCTTTCTAAGATGGATATTCATTCATATGATTCAGCTTTGGCGGTCGATTGTTGCTACCTGTTTCACTTTCGCTCATTAGCAAATTTGAATACTTTGATTTTGATTTGCTACGCATGCCCACTGACTTGCAGAAATTGATTGTTGTTGTGGCATCATATTCTTGATCCACGTCTCTGCAGAGGTCGGATCTTGAGCAGTACTTGAGCTACTGCTCCAATCCCAGAGGCTAGTACTCATGAATGATGTATGTATGAGTGTACCTGATCAAACACTTGAAAAGAAACGGTTAAGACAGTTTTGCAAAGCTTCTATTAACAAATGACAGTTAAAATGATGAAGTATAAAATAATGAAGTATGATTCATAGTGTGAACGACGAAGTCTTGTAACGATGAAGTTCTGAATCTTCGTCTAACACACTCTTTTGATGCAGAATGGAAAGTGTTTGAATCTTCGTCTGAAACAATTTTGACGAAACTTTTGATTGTTCGTCTAAGGGAAACTTCGTTGACAGAGGATAAGATATTTTTGCAAAAGCAATCAATTCTTGCAGACAAGTAGGTGATGATTTTCAAAGCTAAACAAGTTGCTGACACCCTTTTCAAACTTTAAATAAGTTGTTGTGATAGAAGTTAAGTTCATTTACCTAACCATCATTACATGTACCAATTTTGTCAAACAATTATATTTTAAACACAAACAACTTATCCAAACAGAATTATAGATCAAATCTCATGAAAGGTATGAATATCTCTTAAGAACACTTTAAAGAACACTTTGAATATCAAGAAAAACTTGAATATTCTAAAACACAAATGTTGCTTAAACTTTCAAGAAAAACCCATTTTTATGATGTAGACATGCAATGTATCAAGGTTTTTGATAAAAGTTATAGCAAATAACAAGATTTGAACACTTTTTCAGAAAATATGAATATCAAATAGGAACAGTTTCTGAAAAACACATAAACATCTTGATAAAACACAACAATGTTTGGTTTTAAACAAGGATAAGAGCTAAGAGCCATAGCTTTGATACCACTTGTAGGTCCGTTTTTCTCAGAGGATCTACTACGAAACCTAATCCCGGTTTATCACGAACACGGTCACGAGTGCGGAATCCACGTGACGGTGCAAACCAAACAAAGTAATGCAAGCAACACAACAGATAACCAAAGATTCACTTTAGATTAAAAGGACGAGAACAACATCAAACATATACACACAATGCTTGAACGATAAACTCTCAGTAGTCTCTCTATGCTCTCATGCCTTAACTGTTAAACACACCAAGCTATATATACTGTCATCAGACGAACCTTGATTGACGAAGCTTCATGTGTGACGAAGATAGAACCTTTGTCACACACAAACAAACGACGAGGATTGCAGGTTCGCCAAGCATGGATTCGACAAAGACAGACTCTTCGTCAAACACTAAACATGGACAAAATATATGACGAAGTTAACAGAAGACATAAGTAAAGACTAACTATAGTTAAACACTATGCACACAAGCATGTGTTTAACATACCTTACAAATATAGAGACAAAACGTCATACCAAGTAGGATAGGAGGATATCCGATTAGGTAGACTTGAGGGAACTTACAGACTCGATAACAAAAGAGTAAATAACATACATCATAAATTAGACAAAGTTACAGACACATAAATGCACCAACACCCGTTAAAGAAAAATTGATATCCTAAAAGAAACTATAAACTTCTATATAGAAGGAAGCTAGCTGCTCATATCCTAAAAGAAACTTTAAACTCCTATATACAAAAGGAAGCTAGGTGCTCATATATTTTTTACTTGGATGTGGGATTAAAGTGTCGTGTATGTGTGTGCTTGTATGCGTTGTTTTTATTTCAACTGCTAAAGAGTTTAAATTTTATTATTTTATTATTATAATTAATTCCATTTCAACTCTTAAAAAGTTTAGATATTATTATAATTAATTCAACTACTTCATTCGTTTATCTCTTATAATTTTTAAAATATAACGCTTTACAAATTGACAAATATGCTATTAAGACAAACTTATTTTTCTCTACGTTTTGACATAAGTTTAGTTAAAAAGAGAGTAGGATCAAATATAATATATTTTATTATTTTTAAACTGTCTTTTGCAACCTTAAATACTCGTCTAGACATCTTATATATCGAATGACCATCTTACTCCTTACTTACTCATATGATAATATATGAAATACAAATTTTATATATTTTTATTTTGTCTACAATACGGGGTGTTACAGCTTCGTACCTCTTCAAGCTTGATTTTGCAGAGGATGATGAGGAAGATTTAAACATTGTCGTTTTGGTGTATCGATTTGATGTCAATACGAATTGCACTGAGGGAAGACATTAGGGTTTAATAAAGAATCAGGGGTATAAACGACATTTCACACAAATGCTAACGGTGGATGTAATGGAGTGGTGAAAGAGGGGATGGATTGATGTGATTTGGAAAGGCTGGGGACTCAACCTTATGCTTTTTAAAAATAGGGAATCAAAGTGTCAATTTCACCATACCATATGGACTCAAACTGCAGTTTACTCAGCAAAGTCACATGCATATTTTTATTATCAAGAAGCGTCTATCAAAATTATACACACTAATTCACTAGACAATATTCATAGACAATGTTCGTTGGCGACAATAGTCGCAAGCCACTGCTTTTCTTGGAATTTGGCACAAGTACGATTGTGACTGCCTCCACAAAACTAGGTAACAAATTGAGATCTAATTTTGGTGGGAACAACTTTGAGAGCTGATCACATCGAATATGATACGTGTGTGATTTTTGAATCTATGTAGTACTTCTTTCTTGCTGGCGATTGTAGGTTAAATAGTCTAACGTGTCAAATATCTAGGCAATTGGGTTTACAAACTCCATTTGTGACAGGCTTGGTGGATGTTCCTCTTGATGTGTCAAAATTTATGATTATTGGTAAAATGTGGAACAATCAGAGAGTTCAAATTGAAAAGCTTTACATGAACGATTTTGTGAGACAAAATTAAAAAATGTGAATCTCTTTTAGAGGCGGGTGTTGAATGGGATTCGATTTGTGGAGATAGATTGTCTGAATCTCTAATTTGAATGTTATAAGTAGATAAGTGACCGGCAGAAAACTTAAGTTACAACTTATAAAAGATAAATCTGTTTCTTACTAAAACAAGTTTGATTACATGCCTCTATTAATTAACTACTTAATTGCTTAAATACTTGTGTAAGTGTGACTCAGACTCCAAACATATTGCATGCATCAAAAAATTATAGAAAAATAAAAGTACTTTGCCTTGCCAAACATAACCCTTTTTTACAACAAGTTAATCAATTACATGCACTGAAACTATATAACAACATAAATGTATTTTAAAATAAATAATGACCGACCCTTTTGTATCAATGAGTAATGCTGTCATTGAAACTCGGGAATGTTGATGATGATTCTCCATAACTTATCATTGAGAAGTCCTCCCCATACATCATGTGACTAGTATTCGATTCAATTGTAGAGGGCATGTGCGATGTTCGTATGGTTTCTAACTCTAGAGATACCTCTTTCATTGTTGGTCTATACATTCCCTTCATATTTAAGCATCGCATTGCTAACTTAGCTGCATTCATCAGCTCCTCCCTAGTACCCTCTTTAATAGCGATTGCATCAAATATAGTCATAACATGTTCTTCTTCCATAGCCAACATAAAATGTGTAACTAAACTTTTCCTCTCACCAATTCGGGTTTGGGAAATCGGCTTTTCCCCGGTTAATAATTCAACCAAAACAACTCCAAAACTATAAACATCACTCTTTTCAGTGAATTGGCTAGATCGAAAATACTCAGGATCAAGGTAGCCGAACGTACCTTTGACTAAGGTAGTCAGATGTGTTTGCTCTACTGAGACCAAACGTGAAGTCCCAAAATCAGAAACTTTGGCTCTGTATTTGTCATCCAAAAGTATGTTATTGGTTTTGATGTCTCTATGGTATATTGGAATGGAAGTTGCTGAATGCAAGTAAGCAAGTGCTCCTGCAACCTCTGTAGCTATTTGTAATCTCATATTTAGAGAGAGTGGGAACTCGTCACTCTTTTTGTGAAGCCGATCGTATAAAGTACCATTTGGAATGAATTCAGAAACGAGCAAAGGAACCTCTGTCTCTAAGCAACATCCCAATAGTTTGACCACATTCCTGTGATTGATTTGTGAAAGAACAACAACCTCATTAATGAACTGCTCTAACTGGCTTTCATCAACAATTTTTGATTTCTTGACTGCCACAATCCTTCCATCTACTAGCATCCCTTTGTAGACGGTACCTTGACCTCCTCGGCCAAGAATCCTATTCTCGTTGAAGTTGTCAGTTGCCTTCTCCAACTCACGTGATGTGAAATGTATGGTTTTATCAACTAAGGACGGATCAGCTTCTTCTTGTTGTTTTAGAAGTAGGCCACCATTGCGTTTAAAAAGTCTCTTTCTTCGCCTCCTTTGTTTTGTTTTTTTGACCACTTTGAACAATATAGAGCTCATCCCAACAAGAAAAAGTACGCCAATACTTATGCTAACAGCTGAATAAAGGTCAATATAAAGTAACTCATTAGTAAGTAGACTAAAGGGTATCTAAGTTCCCCAGTTATTTTTTAATTTGTTTTGAAGTTTCCAAAGAATGGAATTATATTATAAGTAAATATTGCTGATTAAACGTAGAAGTTCATAGATGATAGCATATGTTGAAAGATTGGTTACATGGCGACCCGACCCAATTTAGATCGGTGAAAATGTGAGGAAAAAAAAAGTAAAACCAGCACAACTCTAAAAAAAATCACTATAAAACCCTTTAAAGATAATTGTTTGTTATTATTTATTTTAACTAGGTATAGAATCTTGGTATGGAATCAATATTTTGGTTAAACCCTTTCATTTCATTAAAAATAAAATAAAATAAAGAAAAGAAATTACCTAGTATTACCCTTAGGGAAGTTCTTTCTCTTTCTCCCACACAAGTGTAGTTTGCATGGATAAGTGAACCATCAGCGTCATATATGTCGTCGACAGGACTACAATAACCACCCCTACTACGGCACTTTCTACACTCTTCCGTATCAGGACCATCTATAAGAGGAAGTTCCATGTCAGAAAACAAACAAACAAACTGTTGGGTTAATCGGGTCGTTCACGGGTCATGATCCCGGGTCAGCGGTAACGGGTCAAGACCCAGATTTAATTCAGTAGTTTGAATGGGTCAGTTGGGTCCAGATTTTCTTTATTCACAAGCTAAACAAGGAAAAGTGACGTTGAGGTTGACCAAGTTTTGCGGAAAAGACCGATTCATTTGGATGGCTACTTACGTGGGTCATGGTGCATGTGTTTAATTGGTTATAAATAGTTGTTTTATTTTATTTGTTATGGACCCATATTTCAATCGAAACAGTAGCTTCTTCATTCTGCAAATTTCTTTACATATACACATATATACGTGAGTTTGAGTGTGTATTGTGTGGGACCTGAACCAACATTTGGTATCAGAGCCTAGGGCTCGTGAAGACGGAGAAGGACGATTTGAGAGTCGGTTTCGTGAAAGGGGTGTAGCCCGTCGCTGCGGGGCAAACGCAGCAGGTAAACGGGTTGTTCGGGACAGCAGGTGGCTGTTCGGGACTCGTTGCAGCGTTAGACGGAAACAGAAAGATGTTTCGGGTCAACCGTTGTTGTGGCAGACGTACCGGTTTAGACAACAGGGTGATCGACATCAGTTTTCGGTGCTGTTTCGGGATTATTATACAGCAGAATGCGGAGGGTGTTCGTGTCAGTCGTTGTCGGGGGTGAAGTACCGGTTTGGATGACGGGGGTGACGGGTGAACACCGGTGTGTTCGGTGGCTGTAAGTGGTGATCAAAGAAAGACGATTCAGGGCTGTTTTGGTTGATGGTTGTGGGTTTGCGCAGCGGGTGTACAACCAGTAACAATAGCAGAAGTGTTATGATGGTGCCTTGGTTAACTTGGTTCGTGATAAGAGGAGACCGGCGTAGTGCGTGAAAAGCGGGCAGAATGGATCCGTCAAAGCAGGTGGCTTTGGATTCGTCTCGTTTAGCAGTTGAAAGAAAATGTTAGAAGCGGTTGGCTTTGTTTTCTTGGTCGGTGGAGAGGCCTCTTGAACAAAGGCGGTCGGAAAAAGGTTGTTGAAAAAAAAGGAAGAACACGGTGGTGACATTATGGCGTTGGAGTTCAATCGGTTGGCTTTGGATGTGACCGGGGAGAGGTCGTTGATCCGTGATAAGTCGTGATGTTAGTGAACGGTTCCAACGGGATGCCATGTGAGATGTTACAAGTGTGGTGAAATTGATTCGGGTTGAACCGAGAAGACTTTGGAAGTGACCGAGGTGAAGGTTATGTGCCCGGGATGGGTCGAGATGGTTCAAGGCGAAGGTTTGTTTTGACGGGAACGTTGTAGTGAAGAATGACGTGAACAAACACCGATTAAGGGGGTGATTGTTGGGTTAATCGGGTCGTTCACGGGTCATGATCCCGGGTCAGCGGTAACGGGTCAAGACCCAGATTTAATTCAGTAGTTTGAATGGGTCAGTTGGGTCCAGATTTTCTTTATTCACAAGCTAAACAAGGAAAAGTGACGTTGAGGTTGACCAAGTTTTGCGGAAAAGACCGATTCATTTGGATGGCTACTTACGTGGGTCATGGTGCATGTGTTTAATTGGTTATAAATAGTTGTTTTATTTTATTTGTTATGGACCCATATTTCAATCGAAACAGTAGCTTCTTCATTCTGCAAATTTCTTTACATATACACATATATACGTGAGTTTGAGTGTGTATTGTGTGGGACCTGAACCAACACAAACAAGACAACCTACCAACCAAAATATATTGAATTACATACAACTAGTAACTTGTGAAGCACATCCATCTATTAAATAAGGGGATCCGTAAGACCATCGATTGCATAGCCAAGTATCCATTGAAGTACCATTAGACATATCCACTATCATTCTTTCCGGGGCATCGCCATCACAACAAATTACTTGATCAGAGTCTCTCAGAGTCCACATAAGTGATATGCGAATAGAACTTGTATCCCTGACAGGCAACCATCCTTCCCCATATGAAGTTTCATCCATCAAGAAGGCAGACCCACAATGCCCATCTTCCTCTTCCAAGCCGGTTAGGTGAATACTGTAGGACTTGACAACATTAGGGATTGCAATTTGACAACAACCAATTCCAAAACAGTTGTTTCTATCATTAGGTATAACAGTGCCACAAGCCGTGGCACACGCTGCAAGCACACTCCCATTCTCCATCAAAGAAGCAGTACCACAACCCTCAAACACTAATTTGTTGTTTTGGTTGGAAAAGTAAAAGGGGCTCCTGCCAAGATCGATGCTCATTGTCTGGCTGCTATTCCGAACTGGCTTTTGGCAAGAAGATATCCTCTGTGTACGAACAATGACTGTTTGATTTTCAGTGTATACTTTCAAGACTTCCAGGTTCTTGAGTGCAGGTAGATATG
Source organism: Helianthus annuus (assembly GCF_002127325.2). Lineage (NCBI taxonomy): Eukaryota > Viridiplantae > Streptophyta > Magnoliopsida > Asterales > Asteraceae > Helianthus > Helianthus annuus. Next base: position 130,537,002 of record NC_035446.2, on the reverse strand, counting down.
GTGTGGAGGAGTTGCAATCAACTCTGTACCATTCGTTAATAGAACAATTTGCACCGATTCCAAAAGGGTAGGGAATCCTCACATCCCCACATGTATGATTGCACCCTGTCTTGGCATACTTTTGTCTTTCTATTCAAAGGAAAAAGAGTAGATGGTAACCTTAAAATAACTTCATATTCATATAAAAAATATATAAAAAAAAAACAAGGATTATAGCAGAAATGTAAGTTGGTGGCTATTTTATAATGGTGGTTTTGATTGGAGGAACCTACATAGATATAACACGAGTCTACTCCGAATAAACAAGTAAACACCATATATTAGAAGAACGAAATTCATAAATCTTAAGAAGCAAATTAAACAAAGAAATACTGTATATTGAATTACATACCAGGGTCCCTTCTGCAGTTATCTACTAAATAAGGGTTGTTTCCACTGCGGCATTTTCGTGAATTCACTATAGTACCGTTAAACATATCCACTGCAATATTAACTGGGCTTTGTTTTTCACAACAAGTTACTTGCTCAGTGGCTGTTAAAGTCCACAGAAGTGATACGGGAGTAAAAGAGGTATTCTTTAAAGAAACTGGATCATATGAAGTTGCATCCACCAAGAAGGCAGACCCACAACCGCCATTCGCCCCTTGCCCTTCCAAGCTGGTGAGTTGAATGTTGTACGACTTGAGAAACTTAGGAATTGTGGTTTCACAACAACTGAATCCATAACAGTTGTTTCTATCGCTATGTGTAACATTGAAACAAGCCGTTGAACACCCTGTGACCACACTCCCATTATACATCATAGAAGCAACACCACACCCCTCAAAAACAATCTTATTGCGTATTTTGGAATACAAGAAGGGGCTCCCACCAAGATCGAAGCTGGTGGCCTTGCTGCTATTCCGAACAGAGTTTTGGCAACCAGAGTAGAGCGTTGGCATGCTAACAGTGACTGTTTGATTATCTAAGCTAACACCCAAGATTTCCATGTGGTTGAGTGCAGATAGATAGGGCGTCGAGGATTTGCACTCAACGACGTACCATGGGTTGACAGAACAATTCAAACCGATTCCAAAAGGGTATGGAATCATCACGCCCCCGCATGTATCGTCGCACCCTGTCTTGGCGTAGGTTGAAACTGCAGTTGATGTTGCTGCTAGTGAAAGGAAAAAGAGTAACTGCAGGTAAGCTTGAAATAACTTCATGTTTGTAAAGAAGAAGGGTGTAAGGAGGTGTATAAGTTTATAATGGTGGGTATGATTGAATGAAACTGCCGAGAAATAGACCAGAGTGTACCGTGTCGACTTTTAACATATTTTTTTCCAGGTTTTATATAAAAATGTTTTTGGTCTTTTATGATTTAGTCGTCGAATGCGACGTTTAATATAAAAATGTTTTTGGTTTTTATGATTTAGTCGTCTAATGCCATAGGTCAAATTATTTATTTACTTTTTTTTTTTTTTTTGCTTTTGAGATCTCCTCTTGGTTCTTGACTCTTGAGTACATAAAAATGGTTTTGTTTATGTTTTATTTGGCTTGGGGGGGGGGGGGGGGGGGGGGGGGGGGGGGGGGGGGGGGGGGGGGGGGTTGTTGGAAGCATCTGCGGCAACTATCATGACGTGCTAAAAGCTATAGAATCAAAAGGCTAAAGCAATCAATAAGATCAACACCAAGTCACCAACCATGGGTGGATTTATGTTTGTGGTTACCGGTTCAAGTAAACCCACTGCGTTTCGAGTTTTTGACAGAATTATATAAAAAAAAACTGGAGTGAATCCAAAATGCTAGAATTATATACAATAAATAAAAGTAGTTCAATGGAAAAGACCAGTGGCGGATTCAGGAATTTTTTTTCAAGGGGTTCACTTTTTTAAATGTTCCAATATCATATGTCCGAACATAAAAAAATACGGGTCGGTGCGACAGTTCGGGTCGGGTAAGGTTCATCACATAATAATAATCCGATATACAATAATGAAACAAACATCGTCATGATAAATTTAAAAACGCGTAACATATATAAGATGATCTTTACGAATAAAAAAACATACCTACAGTTGTTACCTACGAGGTCTCATCTTTTGAAAATGTTGTATTAAATTCTCGATCGAAACTTGTAAGAACTCCCTTGGAAACCATACAAGGGAAAATATGTTCAACCGACCAAACTTTTACTAAACACTCAATTTGGAAAACACAAAAGGGAAAATATGATGGTTATTGATTATATTTTTAACACTTTGTTGTTTCTATAGATGTGTCTAATCATTTGCCTGCAAATTAAGAAATAATATTTTTGAACGATAAAGTAACTACTCCTAATCATACCATGTCACTTGGGACGATTAAGTGATAAATTGCATAAATTTATTATATATGATAACGGTTGATAATTTTATATAAGTTTATTATATATGATACACTATTATATATATATTGTTTTCGAAGGCCCATGAATAGTAATTTCAATTTTAAAATAATATGTAGCTTTTTAATATTTTATTATATCAATATATTATTTTTAGTATTTACTTTTAACATCTTTTAGTTTTTTTCTTCTATTTACTTTTTTCTTTTAACGTATTTTCTTTTTTTCTTTTTCTAAAACCATATTTCCTTTATCATTTATTTTGTTTTTAATAATTCTTTTTTGTTTTTTAAATCATCTTTATTTTATCAAATTTAATTTGATATTTCTTTAATAACTTATGTTCGTTAATTTTTTTCTAAAAACTTAAGTACGTAGTTGTGCTTAATATTTTACCCTCGATTAGTATAAGTTTTATTAAAAACGAATTTATATTCAAAAATAAAGTATTTATTTGGTATCGTAAAATAATACGATGATAAACTGAACCGATTCTAATGGTTTGTTTTTCTAAACAACATGCTACATTTTCAAATAAGGTTTATTTTACATTATCATTTGCTCCGTTTCGCCGCAACGCGCGACAGTAAAAAAACCTAGTTAGTATTGAGTTAACATCTTTATAAACAATGAAACAAACACTATGATAGTTTAACAAATGATTGTATTTACTTTTTTATCGTTCATGTTAGGTTACTAATATGAGTAAATGTAGGGATGGCAATGGGTCGGGTTTGGGACGGGTTTACGTAATCCCAAACCCAAACCCGGTTAGATAAGCTTGTCCCAAACCCGTCTCAAAACCCGTCGGGTTTCTAGCGGGTAAATACCCATCGGGTATCGGGTATACCCACGGGTTTCGGGTAAACCCATTAATTTTAAAAGGTTACTCGTTGGGTATACTCATCTCAAAACCCATTAGGTATCTATCGGGTAACTACTAACCGGTTACATTTTGTCTTGTCATTATAACAATATATATCAAATAATTACAATGTATACGGAATAGAATACCTATATGTGTAAAAAATGGATGTGTGTCATATACATACATATTTAATAATATAAAAGAAATTATATCGGGTATACATCGGGTAAACGGGTACACTTTATCGGGTAATTGGGTCGGGTAAACGGGTATATCACTAAATCCCAAACCCGTCCCAAACCCACAAAAAAAATGAAAACTATTCCTAAACCCGTCCCAAACCCGATTAACCGACCCTAAACCCGTCCCAAATATGTCGGGTTTCGGGTTTACCCAACGGGTTCGGGTTTGATTGCCATCCCTAAGTAAATGATAGAAAAAATGCACAAGGATCAAAATTGTGATAGAAAATTCAATTAGGATAGATTTTGAATTAAGTGGAAAAGTAAACTATGGAAGGTATTCATTCTTCCCCTATGTTTTCGTTCTTCTTAATAAAAAACAAAGAATTTCACTTACTTGTATTCTTGTTTAATTTTCAAGATTTTCGTAACATCATGACAGAAAATTCAAATTCATCTAGGTACATAGAATTGGATTTATGATTTATCAATTAAAGATTGCTACAAGAGTTCAAGATTCTTGAACATTCACCTTCCAGAGGAAATACACAGGATCAGATGATTGTTAGCTGCATTAGCAACTGATTCGTTTTTTGAGTTTAAAAAACAAAAGGTAAAAGGGTCTAGCCAGATTCGAACTCAGGGTTTCTAATACACAAAACACGCATACATACCAATAGACCACCTCATCCATTTGTTTAAAAGGTTCCTCTACAAAATATTAAGGGGTTCCTACAGAAATTTCTTAATGACTTAACCCTATAAATTACGAACCGAACGGGTTCCTAGGAACCCCCTAAATAGCTTTGGATCCGCCCCTGGAAAAGACGTTGGTTTTCAACCAAAATCTTCGACCCTTGTTTGTGTCATTTTTTAAATTTTTTGTTTTCCTTTTAATTTAAGATAGTTTTAAACCTATTTTAAGGTTCCTGGTTCCAGATTAACACATTAAAGCAGCCCCCTCACACATGACAGATGACACACACACCTCTACCCTAGGCTCCCGGCTCGTCCCTCTCATGGGCTCACAGCCGCCGCCCACCCTTGTTATGTATGTACGTTTCGTATAGATTTTTTTTAGGTATATACGTTTTCAACCCCCAGGTTTTATAAAAAATATTTTTTTTTAGGTATATACTTTTAATTCCGGTGACTTCCGACCCCGGTGGAAATTTTTTCAAGCTTCGCCACTGCCTGCCTAAGAAGAAACAACTTAAAGTACTCAGATTCATAGTAATGGTGAGTGTGGCTTATATTTTACATGTACTGCATTCCTTAGAAATTATACATATACGGTGTGCTTTCTTGGTTGGAGATTTGTTTACTCATAGCATAATGATCCCCTTCGTAGCTCCATGATGATGTGCGGGTGTAAACACTTCATATTATGTATAGTTTTTGTAGGTTTTACGCATTAGAGTGTGTTTATTCATAGTGATTTGTATACTTATTGGTTGTCGGGTTTTTCAGGCTTAACAGCACGTAAATGTAGCACAATGACCATTCAAGCTGGAAAACGGGTATTACAAGGCAATACGGAGTGAGGAAGCGGAAATGCTGGAAAACATACTCCCTCGCGCCACGCGAGGGAGTCTATGTAAGGTGTCGCGTGGCGCGACAGGTGGAAGTCAACGAGCAGTCAAACCATGTTTCTTCGCGCCACGCGAGGGAGTCCATGTCAGCTGTAACGTGGTGCGACAGTGGTACAGCGCGGAAAAGTGTGATTTTAACCTAGTTCGAGAAAAAACGTGGATCATTCACTACACAGCCGCCAGAGGACGTTTTGGAGCACTTTTGGGCAATTACTTTCATCATCTTTGATCTTTGGAAGCAAGTAGGTCATGTTTAATCAATTTCTAGCAAATCTTGAAGAAACGATGACTATGATGCGCGGCTAATTCGCTTGTAACTTCTACTCGGATGAACTTTTGCTTAGTTTTGCATTGAACTTTGTTTACGGATTCTTGTAACTGGTACAGCTTGACCACTCGTGTTGGATTCTTGGTAAACGTTTATTGTGTTTGAATTATTTGTCGTTTATTAAGCGTATTGGCAACTTTCTTGCGTTGTTAGCGGGTTGGTAAACTGGCGGGTAGTTGATACAATTGAACGGGTTATTAGGTGGCATAGTGAATCTTAAAAACTATCCTTGATAACTGATCAGATTCATTAATTCCGAGGCCATGTCTATGTGGTGTTTTGAATCAGTAAACAGGTTCTGATGTTAAACGGGTAATTGGGATTCCGGGTAGAGGTTATTCTTTCTCGTATTGATTACAACTCTTTTAATTAGTTTCTTAGCTTTTACAGTCAAATTCATCAAAACCCCAATTTAGATAACTTAGTTCTTAGTTAAAAACGTGACACTGACCACAGATTCCCCGTGGATACGATACCCTACTTACGCTATCTACGTAGCTTATTTAGGTTTTTGATTGACCCTTACGACAGTCATCAAAATGGCGCCGTTGCCGGGGAGTTCGTGCGCTTAGTGTTAGTTTAGTAGTAGTCGTTTCTTTTATTGTTTTTGAAAAAACCATAAAAACCCAAAAATATTTCTTTTTATTTAGTTTTGTCTTGTTCGGTATTACGCTCTGTTTTCTTGTTTACTTGTGTGCAGGTGATCTTTTTTTGCATGCATACTCGGTTTTCAGGAAGATCCTCTCCGCTCTTGTTCGATCCCGAAATTGAAAAGACCGCACGCCAGAATCTGCTTCTTCGTTCAGCTTTGAAAGGAAAAGCAATTCAAGACACCATGAATCCATCAGAAAACCAATCCACTCCACAACAGCAAACACCACAACAAACATCAACTACTGAACTGCCACCAATGCCACCGCCTCCATTCACATCTGAACCACAACAACAGTCTACACCCATTGCACCATCATCAAGCACAACCACCCAACCAACCTCTGCTCCAACTGGAGAATTTCATTTTATTGGTGGTCCACTCTATTCTCTAGAAAGCCGATTACCACAGCCCGATCCTTTACGGACCGTGAATCAACCAAACCTGGTGCCACACCCGAACCGGTCGGGTGCTATGTTTGAGCAAGTGGATCATAGGGCAAGAACAGAGACATGGGATGATGGATACGGAGAAGATGAATGGGGGATAAACGATGGGTATATGGGATATCCAGCTGGGTACCAAAATCAGCCAGTTAATCGCAATCAACCGATGTATCAGCAACCAAGACAGCCACGGGGAGTAGATGCTTATCAAACCCCACCACAGGTTCACAGGGCACCGGTTGCACCTCGCCAAAGACAAAGAGATCCTCGTTTCCCGGATCCGAATGTTCGAGGGGTTGAGAGCCACTTCAGGCCACATATTGCTGAGCATGCATCACCGATAGTGATGCCAGTCGCACCGGGTAATGTAGAACGTTCGTTTGAAGCAAAACCACATATTCTGAACATGCTACCTACCTTTCACGGGAAAGGTAATGAAGAGCCATATGCACACATAGCAGATTTTGAGGCAGTTTGTGGTATGATTGCGGGACACGGTTTCACTCCCGATCAGGTTAAGTTGGTATTGTTTCAGTTTTCATTAAAGGATGCTGCGAGGGATTGGTTTACATCGCTGCCATATGCTAGCATTTATACATGGCAAGAGCTGCAACAACAATTTTTGGATGAGTACTATACCCCGCAAAGAACTAAAACGGGAAGATTAGCAATCAGAGAGTTCCAACAATTACCGGGTGAGCTTCTTTACGAGGCTTGGAAACGGTTCAATCAATTGATCCGTAATTGTCCTCACCACGGTATTCAAAGATGGGGGTTGATCACTGCATTCCACGATGGGATTTCCAATGAGGATAGACGGGATATTAAGGCTATCACTGGGGGTACATTTTTGAAAAATCATGTGGATGTAGATTGGGATTATTTGGATATTGTTGCAGCAGATTCGAAGAGGCAGGCACAGTCGGATAGGAATAAAAAGTATCCAATTGTGGCACCATCAAGTACAGGAGCCTCTAATGCAAGAGTTGCTCAGTTAGAGAGAGAAAAGGAGGCATTGGAACGCCAGTTAGCGAAATTTAGAGGTTTGGGCGAGCGGGATGCAGTGCATGCGACGCAAACCTATCCGGTTTGTGATTCGTGTGGAGATTTGGGACATACGGTGGATGCATGTCCGGGTCAGTTTGTAGCGGCTGAGGAGGACGTGAACATGGTTTATGGAGAGCAAAGGAATTATGATATGAATTCAAACACATATCATCCAGGTTTGCGTAATCATCCAAATTTTCGGTATAGTAATACTAATCAATTGAATCCTCATTTTCAGGTACCGAATCAAGGAAGCCAGCCGTACCAGAACCGTCAATCGAATTATAATCAGAATTACCCTCAAGGAAATTACAACAAGGGCAACCAAAGAAGTTATCAACAACAGCAGGAGCAAAGCAAGGCAAATACTTCAAACGAGGAGGTTTCCAATCGGGAGATTATGGAAATGTTGAAGCAAATGAAAAAAGACCAAGAAGTGCAAGCTAAATCTCATCAAGCATTGGAAAAGCAAGTCGCTCAACTGGCGACCGAGATGGCACAAGGGAGAAAAGATTCGAGTCGATTACCTAGTGATACCACGAAGAATCCACAGCATCAAGGGAGTTCGTCTAACGCCAGAGTTAATCAGGTAAGTATTCTTCGTTCTGGGAAAGTTTATGATAATCAGGTTGGGACTCCTCCACAGTTTGTTGAAGGTGTTGTGGAGGAGGTTGATGAGGGAAATGAGTCCGACGCGGAACCGGAACCTAGTAGCCCTAAAAAGAATAAAAAAGAAAATCTTGAAAATAATAGGGTGATAGATACTGAAACGGGTGATAAAAAGGAGAAGGGTATGGAGGGTAATACCGTACCATTTCCTAAGGCTTTAATTAATCCCGAAACAAAAGTTGTTAATAAACGGGGCCCACAACAGGATGAGATGTGGGAAGTTTTTAAACAAGTGAAAATTAATCTCCCGTTATTAGACGCGATCAAGCAGGTTCCGGCGTATGCAAAATATTTGAAAGAGCTTTGCACCCAAAAACGGCACAACAAATTTCCAAAAAAGATAGCTTTAACCGAAAAAGTTAGTGCCGTTTTATCGGGCGATCTTCCACCAAAGCTCCGAGATCCAGGTGCTCCTCTAATCCCCATTCAAGTGGGTGAATTTAAGATGAGTCGAGCCTTGCTGGATTTGGGAGCAAGTGTTAGCATCTTACCGGGAAGTTTATACGATCAATACGACTTCGGACCATTGAAACAAGCCGACACCACCGTGGTGTTGGCCGACTTGACGTTAAAACTACCCCGGGGGATCTTACGTGATGTCATTGTCAAAGTTGACGAGTTTTATTACCCAGTTGACTTCTTGGTTTTAGACTATGTGCAAATTGAAAATACTAAACAACCTAATGTCATACTTGGTAGACCATTTTTAGCAACCGCTAATGCACTAATCGATTGTAGAAATGGTACGGTTGACATCACGTTTGGAAATCGTAAGGTCCGATTAAATGCTTTTGCCCGTGCATCTGATTCTCTAGTCAATGACGAATGCTTTATGGCGGACATTATTGACGGGTGTTATCCTCACGAAAGTGGGGAATGCACTATAGAGACGTGTTTTGTTTGTGACAGGGATTTGGCGGAAATAGAGGTGGAATTGGAATATGCAGAAGAAGAGTTGGAGGTGATGGCTGCTAAGGAATTGAAGCCGACTTGGACACATCAAGTCGAGAATTTACCGGATCATATTGACACTCAATTAAAGCCATCACTTGAGTCACCTCCACAAGTCGAGTTGAAGACATTACCAAAGCATTTGAAGTATGCTTTTGTGGGCGACAACAACACCCTACCGGTAATTATTGCTTCCAATTTGTCACTTGAACAGGAAAAAGCTTTGATGGAAGTGTTGATAGCCAACCGGGCTGCAATTGGGTGGACAATCGCTGATCTCAAGGGGATTAGTCCATCCATTGTTATGCACAAGATCATCACGGAGGAGGGAGCAAAACCGGCTCGAGATGCTCAACGAAGACTGAACCCAAACATGCGGGAAATTGTGAAAAAGGAAGTTTTAAAGTGGCTGGATGCAGGGATCATCTATCCCATATCGGACAGTACTTGGGTGAGTCCGACACAGACGGTGCCTAAAAAGGCGGGCATCCAGATTGTTACAGGTGAAGACGGTAAGGAAGTGGCCACCCGGCCGGTAACCGGGTGGAGAATTTGCATAGATTATAGAAAGTTGAATGCTGCAACTTCAAAGGATCACTTCCCACTTCCTTTTATTGATCAGATTGTGGAAAAGCTCGCAGGTCAGAAATTTTACTGTTTTCTTGATGGTTATTCAGGTTATAATCAGATTGCTATTCATCCTGATGATCAACAAAAGACTACGTTTACCTGTCCTTACGGTACTTTTGCGTTTAGGCGAATGCCGTTTGGACTGTGTAATGCCCCGGCCACCTTCCAAAGGTGTATGATGAGTATCTTTTCAGATATGGTCGGGGAGTCTTTAGAAATTTTTATGGATGATTTTTCAATCTTTGGCACATCTTTTGAGGCCTGTTTGGAACAATTGTCACGAGTGCTAAAAAGATGTGTTGAAACAAACCTGGTATTAAGTTGGGAAAAGAGCCATTTTATGGTTCAGGAAGGCATCGTGTTGGGACACGTTGTCTCGAGTAAGGGGATTGAAGTGGACCACGCAAAAATTCAAGTAATTTCGACCTTACCACCACCCACAAGTGTCAAAGGCGTCCGTTCCTTTCTTGGACACGCCGGTTTTTACAGACGGTTCATTAAAAATTTTTCAGTTATCACAAAACCGTTGTGTAATCTCTTGTTAAAAGATGTCCCATTTGTTTTTGACAAGCATTGTAAAAGATCTTTTGAGACACTAAAACAAAAGTTAGTTGAAGCACCCATCCTACAATCCCCTGATTGGTCACTTCCGTTTGAAATAATGTGCGATGCTAGTGACTATGCAGTAGGTGCAGTTTTGGGACAGAGAGTTGACAAGAAACCGGTGGCAATCTATTATGCGAGCAAGACTCTCGCGGATGCTCAGTTGAATTACACAACCACGGAAAAGGAGCTACTTGCTGTTGTCTATGCTTTAGACAAGTTTAGACCTTATATTTGTGGTAGTAAAGTAATTGTGTTTTCTGATCACTCTGCCATCAGGTATCTTATGGAGAAAAAGGATGCAAAGCCAAGGCTTATCAGGTGGATCCTTTTATTGCAAGAATTTGACTTGGAGATACGAGATAAGAAGGGAAGCGAAAATGTGGTGGTGGACCACCTGTCACGAGTGGTGAACGAAATCGAAGGACCTGAACACGATATTCTGGAAACTTTTCCAGATGAGCATTTACTTACTATTGATACGCAACCATGGTTCGCTAACTTTGCTAATTATGCTCATTCAGTTATCATTCCGGACCATTGGTCGAGATCTAGGAAGGCGCACTTTCTTTCACAAGCAAAGCAGTATATATGGGATGAACCGGATCTGTTTAAAGTTGGAGCTGATCAGATTATCCGGAAGTGTGTTGAGGATGAAGAAATTCCATCAGTTCTGTCATTGGTGCACGAGTCCGCATGTGGTGGACATTTCAGTGGACAGAAAACGGCACGAAAAGTGCTATCGTGTGGGCTATATTGGCCTACGGTGTTTAGGGATTCGTTTGAATATGCTAAGAATTGTTTACGATGTCAACAGATGGGTAGCATTTCGAAACGGGATGAGATGCCCATGCAGCCAATCCTCGTTGTCGATATCTTCGACGTATGGGGAATTGACTTTATGGGCCCATTCCCGAATTCGTTTGGAAATCTTTACATCTTGGTGGCAGTGGATTATGTGTCCAAATGGGTTGAGGCCATTGCCACCAAGACTAACGACCATAAGGTTGTTTGCAAGTTCGTTCAATCGAACATTTTTTCGAGATTTGGTGTCCCTCGTGTGATCATAAGTGATGGGGGGTCTCATTTCAAGAATTTCAACTTTGGCAAACTCCTTAAGAGATATGGTGTTGATCATCGAATTGCCACTCCGTATCATCCTCAAACGAGTGGGCAAGTCGAAGTTTCTAATCGACAAATTAAAGAAATTTTACAAAAAACTGTGCGAGCCGACCGCAAGGATTGGTCCAATAAATTGGACGACGCTTTGTGGGCGTATCGTACAGCGTACAAAACACCGATTGGAACAACACCGTATCGATTGGTCTATGGGAAAGGATGTCACTTACCGGTTGAAATTGCACACCGTGCATTTTGGGCAGTTAAACAGATTAACATTGATTATGATACTGCATGTAAGGAGAGACAATTGACATTGGGTGAACTGGAAGAGATAAGGAATGAAGCGTACGACTGTGCTGCTGCATATAAGGATAAGATGAAGAAAGTACACGATGCGAAGATTAAGCCGAAGGTGTTTGAAGTCGGCCAGCTTGTGTGGTTATACAATTCCAGGTTGAAACTGTTCCCTGGAAAGCTGAAGAGTAAGTGGACAGGGCCTTATCGTGTGACGAAGGTCGGAAAACACGGTGATTTTGAGATTGAGGACTTTGATGATCATATCCGCCAGATGGTGAACGGCCACAGACTGAAGCCGTACTTCAATGCTCGAGAAATTAACGGTCCTGGGAAGAACGTGGAGGTGCTATACGTGAGCACAGTCCGCGAGGATGTTGAGTAATCGCACAGGTACGATCTGGCTGAAGATCTAAAACTTAGCGCTCTTAGGAGGCAGCCTAAGTCTCATTTGTAATTATTTCTCTTGCTTTTGTAGTTAGTTAGACTGTTTTTAGTGAGTTTTCGAGTATAACCGTGCCGTTAATCAAGTGTGGGGATGCTCGGGTGGTTTGGTTAAGCTGTAGTGCAGTTGGGGGCAACGCACATTCGTTTGGGGGTAGGACAAGGTGATTTTCGGGTGGAAAAATCAGTTTTTGGGGCATTTTTGCACAATTTTCGGTTGTTTTCGGGTTGTTTACGGAGTATTGCAGGGATATGAGATGATTTGGAAAAAGAAAACTATCAGAAAAGGAGCCTCAGGTATGTTGCTATTACTAAATCTTCATAAAAACTCGTTTGGGGGTGAAAGAAGGAAAACAAGAAAATTAAAAAAAAAATTTCTAAGGCATGAAGCCATAAAAAAGAGCACACCCGCTGGAAAACGTATTTCTTCGCGCCACGCGAAAGGTTGACGTTCCTGGCGCGCCATGCGAGGGATCGCGTTTCCGGCCCCAATTTGTTTGACCTAAAGGTCCGTTCTTTTCTCACAATTCACTCATCCCCCTCATCGTTCTCTCTCACCCTTCCCCCATCCACCGATAACCACCACCACGTTCCTCCCCCATAACCACCGGCGACCATCTTCACCTCCATCTCCGATCGATACCCCCCCTCACTTCAGCCGACCATCCTAACCACCATCTCCTTCCTCGACGACCGGCTACCACCTACCACTCATCATCATCGATTACCCTCGCCGGCGACCACCACACCACCGTCGGAACTTTCAACCTCGGAGCAGCGACCAGATTTGTTCGATTACAAGCATCATAATTTCTCTATTTTTCAGTTTGAAAGGAATCCAGGTATGAAGCATTATTATTTTTTTTATGATTATGCAAAAATCTTCATGATGGGCTCTTGAATTTTTGGGAAATTAATTGGTAGGGTTGTTAAGTGGGTGTTGAAATTGTCTATTGAAAGAGTGTGTTGAGTGGAAAAAGATGGGTCAGGAACAACATGTTAGGTTGACTCAATTCAAATGATGAGAACTTTTGGGATGTCACTGAAAACAGGTAGTGAATGTTATGGTAAGGGGTTTGGTTTTGAGTCAAGGAATGTGTCGAAAAGCGAAAAATTTAGGTGAGTGCATTGAATTGTAGTATAGTTTGAGATATGTGTGTAACGAGAGTGACTGGCATAGGCTGTGGTGTTTAAGGCGAATCTGGAAGTAGGTGAATTTTGTGATATAATTTTGTCACTACGGTTGGTTAACATGGGTAGTATTTGACTTAGTTGCAAGGTTGTGCATATGTGATAAGGTGAGCATAGTTAGCAAGTGAATTGTGGATAGCAAGCGAGTGTGAGCATAATATTATAGAAAAGGCTTATAAGCGGATAAATGGTATGTGTCTTTGTTTGGAAAATAAAGTGTGGAAAAAGGTTCGATGAAGTCGATGTGCTATTCGGTACATGTTTGGTAGGCGTTGAGGTATTAGGAGCGGTTAGGGCGATGAGTAGTGTCGAGGCAAATAAGTGAGCGCGGAGTCAAGCTAGGTGGTTTCGTCGGGGCATAGCGTGTATACATGTATATTAATATATATATATAAAAAAAAGAGAAGAAAACTATTGTTTGTTATCGACGTCGTAACCGCGAATGAAATGCTATACGGTTACGAATGTCATCGGCACTAGAATAACTTGAATTTTTGCATGTTTTCAGGATGTCGGAGGAAGGTGCATCAAGCGCAGGAGGAAAACGCAAGCGCAAGGCAACGAAAAAGAATCAACCGGTCCAATATAGGATGCCAGAGGAGCGTCCGGAACCTAATGCAGTGGCAGTGCCTCTTGATCAACGGGAGCTGCGAACTCACACACTGTTACAGTTCATGTTGGGCACCGACGAATATGAGAGATGCGAAAAGTTTTTGGAAATGGAGTTATTTCAGCACAGGACCGTAAATTGGGGAATGATTGATGCTATGGGTCAGCGAGAGAGACTGGAAGGATTGTTAGGACATAGATGGTTAGAGGCGATACGGTGCGCAGAACCACAGTATGCAGAACTCACTGTTGAGTTTCATTCGACTTTTAAGTACTCGCCTGAGTGGTTCATGCAACCGTATACGGTTCAGTTTATGTTGGGGCGTCAACCGTTTCGGATGAGTGTTCCCCAGTTCGCAGAGGCGATTGGATTGTACACTAGGGAGGAGTCAAGCGTAGTGAATTTTAGGAGGTCGTTACGGGGAGTTACAGTTAATCGAGAGGATTATCATGTGACGGAAGCAGAGTTAGCTGAGTTTTGGCTGACGATAGCGGACTCAGAATGGTCGACACGTGCGGTGGCATCTTCGATTCGGGACCCGTTTGTCAGATATATTCATAGGATCATCGCATGCACAGTTATGGGTAGGAAGGGTGGAGAAGATAAGGTGAGTCAGAATGATCTGTTCTGTTTGTATTGCATTATGACTAGGAAAGAAGTGAATTTGGCGACGGTGATGCTGACATCATTCGCACGGGGTCGGCGAAAGGGTGGTCAAGCTAGGCTGCCGTTGGGTACTTATGTGACTAGGTTGGCGAGGCATTTGGAGGTTACTGATATATATGAGGAGCGTTTGTTGACTCCTGGTCCAGTTACAGTGGAGTTTGGGATTGAAGAGCTGCGTCGAGCGCAGATGATTTGTTTGGATGAACCGCTTCGTTGGGAGGCGGTAAAGCAGGGTCCTCCTCACAGACAGAGAGTGCATCTACAGTCCGAGCGTCCCCCGTCTGCGCACCCTCGTGCGCAACGTCAGGTACGTGCGCCTGCATCAGCACCAGTGACACTGGAGTCATTGAGGGATATGTTGCTGGTTCAAAATGACGTCTTGAGATATATTATGGAGCGTCAGCACATAGAGGTCCCGGATTGGTTTCTACCACCACAGCAGGCTGCTGGGGGTGATGAGGAGTTTGGAGGAGATGACGAGTAGATGGTTCTAGCAGTATCAGCGCCAGTGATTTTGGTGATCTTTTGTATTTTTCCCTTCTATTTTGTTTTTAGATGATGATGGTCTGTACTTAACTTGATATTTGACACTTTGGGGAAAATTGTAAGGGTAACCGGTTGGGCTGATATATATATATATATATTATGCTATGATTATGTTGGTGATGTTGCTAGAATTAATCATGAGTGGTATTTGGCCGGGAACTGTGGTTGGAGTATTAATGCGCTTTGGAAGGCATGGAACTAGACAGATGCAGAGCGGCACAGAAACCAGGGGAGTCTGTTCCATTTGTTGTTGTTGTAATTTTTAGTTTTATTTCCATGTTTATTTTCAGTTTGTTTGAGTCATAGTTTCCTTCTTCATTGAGGACAATGAAGGGAATAAGTGTGGGGAGGGGGAAACTAGTGTCTAGTTTAGGTCGTCATGTCATTGTGTCGTTTAAAAAAAAAAATTTGAAAAAATAGAAAATGTCCCGTAAAGGTTGTCGCATAAAATGGAAAATGATAGGTGTAATTAAATCAATGGCTTTTCGATTACTATATATAAAATAATAAATAATCGGCTACACGTCTAATTTAGGATATGTGGGTAGGCCCAGCCGGTTGAAAGGTTCCTTAGGCTTGATATAAAATAACTTAAAATAGGAGTCTTGTGGGTTCCCGCCTTAGGAGCTATAGTGAAACTGAAACTGTGGAAGGTATAAGAGGTACGTCATAAGTAAGAAACTTATAAGTTTCTCCGATTAAACTGGCACACCTGTTTCTTTTTGTGAAAACAAATCCGAAACAGTGTGGCGCCCGAAAAAAAATATATATATATTATCATTCCATCCATCCATTCATCTGAGCACATGTAAAAAGAAAAAAAAAACGTGAGGTTTATGGCATTAACCATGGGGATGGTGACTCGTGTGGCGTATGTCCGCTAAACTGATCGTATACAAAAGCATGTAAGCTCGCAATATCATCCATTCTTCCATCATAAAGTTTAATCGGACTAACATAAGAGTTTGTTATATAAGACGGTAGATTTAATATCTTTTAATCTCATAAGCCTGAAGTGGGAATAGGTGGAATCGTAGTCTTTTGAGAGTGGGATCCATAGGCAACTATATATTACTTGAACTTAACGGATCGAAAATAAGGGCTTGGAAACCGGCGGTTGGGTTTAAGTGGATCGTATATTCACAATCTTGGTTAACGTGTGGTTAGATTTGTCTAATAATATAATTGAATATATCGGAAGCCATTTGCTTTGATTGTGATTCCATTGCGAATAATTTTTTCGGGGACGAAAAAAGATAAGTGTGGGGATGTGATGTGCGGGTGTAAACAAGTCATATTATGTATAGTTTTTGTAGGTTTTACGCATTAGAGTGTGTTTATTCATAGTGATTTGTATACTTATTGGTTGTCGGGTTTTTCAGGCTTAACAGCACGTAAATGTAGCACAATGACCATTCAAGCTGGAAAACGGGTATTACAAGGCAATACGGAGTGAGGAAGCGGAAATGCTGGAAAACATACTCCCTCGCGCCACGCGAGGGAGTCTATGTAAGGTGTCGCGTGGCGCGACAGGTGGAAGTCAACGAGCAGTCAAACCATGTTTCTTCGCGCCACGCGAGGGAGTCCATGTCAGCTGTAACGTGGCGCGACAGTGGTACAGCGCGGAAAAGTGTGATTTTAACCTAGTTCGAGAAAAAACGTGGATCATTCACTACACAGCCGCCAGAGGACGTTTTGGAGCACTTTTGGGCAATTACTTTCATCATCTTTGATCTTTGGAAGCAAGTAGGTCATGTTTAATCAATTTCTAGCAAATCTTGAAGAAACGATGACTATGATGCGCGGCTAATTCGCTTGTAACTTCTACTCGGATGAACTTTTGCTTAGTTTTGCATTGAACTTTGTTTACGGATTCTTGTAACTGGTACAGCTTGACCACTCGTGTTGGATTCTTGGTAAACGTTTATTGTGTTTGAATTATTTGTCGTTTATTAAGCGTATTGGCAACTTTCTTGCGTTGTTAGCGGGTTGGTAAACTGGCGGGTAGTTGATACAATTGAACGGGTTATTAGGTGGCATAGTGAATCTTAAAAACTATCCTTGATAACTGATCAGATTCATTAATTTCGAGGCCATGTCTATGTGGTGTTTTGAATCAGTAAACATGTTCTGATGTTAAACGGGTAATTGGGATTCCGGGTAGAGGTTATTCTTTCTCGTATTGATTACAACTCTTTTAATTAGTTTCTTAGCTTTTACAGTCAAATTCATCAAAACCCCAATTTAGATAACTTAGTTCTTAGTTAAAAACGTGACACTGACCACAGATTCCCCGTGGATACGATACCCTACTTACGCTATCTACGTAGCTTATTTAGGTTTTTGATTGACCCTTACGACAGTCATCACATGATTCAATGGAGTCCTCCCCTCATTTACTCGACAATTATGACAGCAAAGTAGGCGATTTTTGAGGTAATTTATTTTATTTTGTATGAACTCATTACTTGGGATTTGTGCTTTTTATAGCTGATGGTTAGACCATTGGGTATGGGGGAATATTCCACGGTCCTCCCAACCGCCGAGGTGATCCCACCTCGCAGACCGCCACCTAGCAAGCCTGAGTCTGGGGGTAAATCCGCTACCGTAGGGGCATTGGGAACGAGCAAGACTCGAACCCGCCACCTCCGGGTTAGAATGCGGGCTGGTGGCCATTGGGCTGACACCCAATGGTTAGACCATTGGGTATGGGGGAGGATAGTCTCCAAAGAACTATCCTCCACATAAGCGCCACGTAGGCAAAGGAGGAGGACCCTCCTCTTGGAGACTATCCAAGGGTGTGGGGATGCTCCTCCTCCATTTTTTATTATTATTTATTTGATTTAAATAATTAATGAAAACAAAGTAAATAAAAATAAAAAAGTTACATTTAAATAAAACCTAAAAAAATAACAACCTAAAGTTACATTTAAATAAAAAAAACACACCTAAAAAAAACCTAGAGTTACATTTAAATTAAAAAAAACACACTTAAAAAAACCTAAAGTTACATTTAAAAAAAAAAACTACACTCCACCACTCCATTTTTTCCTAATTGTGTCCTTCATCATTTGTAAAAATGGGACGGTCTTCCGGTAGATAGGAGCTAATTTTGTCCTTCATCATTTGCATTGGGTTGAACGGGTATTGGTTGAAAGCGTTTGGCATTTGTTGGTAACCCGCAAAAGCGTTGTCAATTACGGGTGTGTAGACGGATGACGAAAACGGGTGTGAACTTGAGTTTGGATTATTTGGGTTGTAGGGATCCATAATTTTTTTTTAAGGTTGGGAGAGGTTTTTTTTTTATAAAAATGGGAGAAAAGTGGGAGTAGTTTGGTAAAAAAAAATGGGGTGAAAAGGGGTTTAATTTATAGTGGTAGGGTGAATTTTTTTTTTTTTTTTTGAAAAATGGTTGCAGGTTAACGTTAGAGGGCCCACCACATTCAAAAAAGTTGGCCCGTCTCCAACGTCCAAATTCGGACGGATAAGCCGTGCCGGGCCCCAAAGGGGCGGTGTTTGACGAGGCTAAAGGGGGGGGGGGGACGGCCCTCTGCCGATCCCCACACCCAATGGTCTTATTTGATATGAACTTGTGATTTGATATTAACACGAAAAGGTAAATTGGTCATTTCATCTTCACTCAGAAAGAAGGGTGATGTCAGCAAGTGGATTGATGGGTTTTGAAAAAAGTCGAGTACTCAGTGATACGTTTTTTTTTTTTTTGGAAATAGGGACTCAAGTTATCACTAACAACTTACTACGGGGACTCAAACTGCAGTCTACTCTAACTAAAATTAATAGTCGAATAGGCTGATATGAAGTAGTCGGAACGGAACCACTTTAAGATTTTCTTTTTCTATAATATTGTTAGAACAAAGTCACTTTTCGACCCATATTAGCATATGGCATCGCCATCTATGAATAATCTGTAAGACTGGGTGGTATGAAATATAGCCCCTAGGGGCTTCAATGCCTCTTACCAATAACACTTAAAGCAATGGAATAAAGCTCTCTCGATCATTTATTTAATTTATTTTCAATTAAATTTTTTTCAATCTTTTTTAAGGTTTATATTTAAAATAATCAACAAATCAAAATTATAATAATTAATAATTAAATCAAACATGATACAGTACCACAAAATAATAAAACAATTACTCATCGCTACCGTCAGCATCGTCGTTATTCATCAAGCGATCCAACCATAGATGTTCAATCAAATCCGTTTGAAGATCCAAGTGTGTGTCCGTGTTTCGTATTTTCACTTGGGTAGCTTCTTTTTTGGTATAGGTTAGAAGTGGGTTTAACGGTTGGACGGTATGTGATGACATTTTCTTAAAAAATATAAAGATTTCTTTAAGAGAGTCGGAGTGTGATGGCATTTTCTAGTCTCACTGGCCGACCTTGACCCCTGTTATTTTGTGGTCATATATAGTATTCAGATTTCGCCTCCATTTGGTACCGCTCTCGCGGCCCGCACCATATAGATATCATTATGGGAGAAGTTGATCGTTAAAATGATAACTGATACAACAGAAGTACAAGTTATCAATTGTTTTTCTAGATTGGAATCCTTAAAAGAGGTCTATGGGATTATATGGGTGCTTATCCCTATTTTTACTCATGTACTAGGAATTACAATAGGTGTACTAGTCATTGTTTGGTTAGAAAGAGAAATATCCGCGGGTATACAACAACGTATCGGTCCTGAATACGCAGGACCTTTGGGAATTCTTCAAGCTCTAGCAGATGGTACCAAATTACTTTTCAAAGAGAATCGTCTTCCATCTAGAGGAAATACTCGTTTATTTAGTATTGGACCATCTATAGCAGTCATATCAATTTGTTAATGCACCTTAGGTGATTAGTGCATGACTCCCATGTTACCAATGAAAGGATGAAGATCTAAAGACCAATGAAGACCATGCACTGATCAAGGTGGAGTTTGTTAATGCACTTTAGGTGATAAGTGCATGTCTCCCAAGTTATAGGGTCTTTATTGTACATATAGTAAAAATTAGTCCTAGTTTTATCCTTGGACATTTTGTCCAAGTTTTAGGAAAGGCTTTTTGTCTGAGTTTTTGTTTAGGTCTTTTGTCAGAGTTTTGTTTGTGTAGTTTGTTTGTCCGGGCTTTCTAGTTTGTCTTGAAAGTCCGGGTTTTGCCTTGTATTTATACCTTTATCTGGAATAGACAAGGCGGCGATTCTGTGTGAAATTCTGTGCACCTAACCCTAATCATTGTGTGTGTTTTCTCTGGCGGCTGCTTTGTGTGAGTGACGTCATTCATCTTCCTCATCAAGAATACTCAGTGTATTCTTGATTTCTCTCACAAATCCTTGCATACTAGTGTTTCATCTGCAGTGGTTAATCATCAGGTGGATTCCGCACACCTGTTGGTGGCTTTAGCTGAGTGAGATCTTGGATTAGGAGGCCTTACAAGTGGTATCAGAGCAGTGTGCTCATACTACTGTAGGTGTTTCTTAGTTTGAAGGTTTTTTTGTGAGAAAAGTTCAAACTTTGATAGGGTTTAGTGAGTGTTTAGTGAGTTTTTGTGTTTTATTCATGATTCTTCATTTATATATAGTGATTTGACGATGGATTTTGAGTAGTTTGGTGATTTTTAGTGTTGTTCTTTATCTGGGTTTTACAGGGGTTTTGGTTCTTATTCATACAGAGTTTGAAGGTTGAAAAAGATTCCTGAGTTTGATCTTTGGAAGATTTGTCCGTAGTTTAAATTCTGTGTTTGTGTCTCCGGGGTATTGTTGAACTAGTGTGAAGTCACATTGGGGAGATAGTCCGGAGATTGGTTCTTCTGAGTTTTGAGAAACTCTTACTTTTGTTCTTAGTTTCACATATCACACTCTTGTCCGAATTTTTACCCTAGTTTACTTAGGTCCGAGTTTTGTTTCCTCTTGGTTTAGTCCGAACTTTACCTGATCCGAGTTTCAGTTACTTGGGTCTGAGTTTTAGAGGGTCTGAGTTTAAGGTTTGCTTGAGAGTCCGAATTTTTATTGTCACTTGAGAGTCCGGATTTTTAAGATAGTCCCTAGAGTCCGAATTTTTAAGATAGTCCCTAGGTCCGAATTTTGTCTTATTTATTGAGTCCGAATTTTGTACTTAGAGTCTGAGTTTTAACTGTTATTTATTAGGTCCGAATTTTAGGTTTTTTTAGTAGTCCGAGTTTTTTTGGTTTTTTTTCTTGTGTCTGAGTTTTAATATTATTATTAGAGTCTGAGTTTTTTTTTGGTTTTAATATTATTATTAGAGTCTGAGTTTTTTGGTTTTTCTTGTGTCTGAGTTTTAATATTATTATTAGAGTCTGAGTTTTTTGGTTTTAATATTATTATTAGAGTCTGAGTTTTTTGGTTTTTCTTGAGTCTGAGTTTTAGGTCTAAGTTTTAATAAGTACTTTGTAGTCCGATTTTTATCACAAGAGGTTTATTATTATAGTGTCCGAGTTTTATAATATTGTCATATTGTTATTAGTGTCCGACTTTAGGGTCCGAGTACTAATATTGTCATTAGTGTCCGAGTTTTAATATTATCATTAGTGTCCGAGGTTTATTATCATAGTCCGAGTTTTAGCTGAATTTTATTATTAGAGTCCGAGGTTTATAATATTGTCATTCATGTCCGAACTTTATTATCATAGAGTCCGAATTTTTTTTAACCTTTATTAGTCCGAATTTCAACTTTGTCCGATCTTCTAGATCTTTTATAAGCATCCGAATTTTATATCCTAGGTAGTCCGAACCATTTGTTTTCCTTGTGTCCGAATTACTTAGTCCCTTGAGTCCGAAGTTAGTTAAGTCCGAACTTTGTGTTTTGTTAGGGAGTCCGAATTTTTTCTTCCTTTATTAGGTGGTCTGAGTTTAAATTCCTAACAGTGTAGTGTCCGAGTTTTTCTGTTTGTGTTTTAGTGATCCGGGTTTCACACTCTGATTAAAGCTCAGACATTTCACTCCGTGTTTTCTCTCCGAGTTTGGACTTAGAAAATCTTTTCAGTAACACAGTTCTTACTTGGAAACCTACTGTTGTTTTCTGAAATGGCAAACAACAATCTGACTGCAATGGTGCAAAACCTCAAGCACAATGCTGAGGTAGGGAGTAACGACAAACCTCCTTTGTTGATAAACGAGCTTGATTTTCCTGAGTGGAAGGAGCGTTTCGAAAGATATGTACGAGCAAAAGACATCAAAATCTGGTTGTGTATTGTTAAAGGATGTGGAGCTACTCCAGTACGTACGTTGACGATTGATACGTATTTGGCACTCACTGACGACCAGAAGAGATTTTTTGACTGTGAAGAGAAAGCTATGTCAATGATAACGATGGCAATGACACAATCTATACTTCATACGTTCCGTAAGAGAAATAGCTCGAAGGAGTTGTGGGATAGCATGATCGAGCGATATGAAGGAAATGTAGTTTACAAGAAACGACGACTCGAACGGTTGAAGACTCAATTCGTTGTGTTTAAAGCGTTAAAGAATGAATCATTTGATGACACAGTGAACCGTTTTTATCATCTGTTGAGCGAACTTGATAGAAGTCAAGAAGGTATCTACACTGAATTTGAGAAGGTTGAGAAGTGTCTGAATTGTCTTCCCAGAGAATGGAATATGTACACCGCATTGATTAGAGAGGGTGTTCTCTATGAGGAGCTCTCATTGGAAGAAGATGTTCAAAAGCTGAAGGGTTATGCCTGGAATATGGAAGATCAAGCATCTGATTTCGAGAAGCTGCAAGATCCTCAGTTATATAAGGCTTCGAAACCAATGGAGAAGGGTAGTAATGGTGGAGTCGGTGTTGCTTTGTATTCGGAGAATGAAGGTTCTGCAAGTGAACACGCCTTTATAAGCAACAGTGTTAGTTCAAGTGGAACAACCAATTCCAATCAAGGGATGTACTCTTCTAGTGGAGCTCAGAAATCTCAAGGAACAAGTTTGAACATTCCCAAGATAGATGCAAGCTGTTTAAAGATGATTGAAGAAAACATGAGTCTATTGGCATCCTTCATGACTGCCTACGAGAACTTCTGTCTTGGAAAGCTCGTTGAACCGTCAAGTCTCGATGAGGACTTTGATCAGATAGATCAAGACGAAATGGAAGAACTTGATCTACAACTCAATATGGCACTGTTAGTCCGTAGAGCGAAGAAGTTTCTGTTGAAGACGGGTAGGAAGTTCATAGGAGGTCAGACCAAGACTCGAATGGGAGTCGACATGTCAAAAGTAAAATGTTACAACTGCGGTATCTACGGGCATTTCGCACGTGATTGTCGAAAGCCGAAAATGGAAAGATCTGATAGAGACAACAACTCCCGAGGGAATAATTCAAGACCTCACAACAATGCATCAACTGCTACCTCTAACTCAAGTGCTCGTTCAAATGGGTCTGAAAATCTTACACCTTCGACAAACAATGCTATGGTGGCTCAACCTCTACAGAGTGTGACTGAGCCTTATGACTGGGGTTGTGCTTTGGAAGATATCTCAGGAGCAATTGTGTCACAAGCATTTATAGCAGAAATTGTGAACGAAGAAGTGTATGAAGAGGTTGTCGAAGAGACTAGTATTGAGGAGCTTGCGGTTGTAGCTGAGGTTCTTGGGGAAGAGTTGGATTCGGGGAATGTTGCTGAGAATGAAGATTCCTCGATTGAAGAGACCGTTGAAAAGTCTAACAAGACAGAAGATGGAGAACAGGGAGAACGTTTTGAATTCAACATCTCCACAGCTGAAATGCAGCAATTTGCGGATGCAGAAGCTAAAAGATTGGAAGAAAACTCCGTAGAAAATGAGGCTTGTGCATTCATGGCTGGCATTGAGGTAAAATCATCTTCTGTAGATAAGCGATGTGCTAGATGTGTTGAGTTTGTGACTAAGATTGATAGATATGCACTTCATAACACAAACTTAATTGCAGATTTAGAAAACCAGAGAACTCATTGTTGTTTTGTCTAATTTGGATAAAGAACACCGAATTAAGATAAAAGCGCTGAAAAATTATATCTCTGAATTTGAGAGACTTGTGGCTCAGGGAAATCTTAGAAATCAGGAATTAAAATCTGAACTTGAAATGAATTAAAATTGTGTTTTGGAAAAGAACAAAATCATTTTGGAAAAAGATAATCTGATTTTAGATTTGCAACGAAAGATTGAAAAGTTCAGGGATTCATCTGAAGTGATGAATTTCTGTATTAACATCCAACGTCTCAAAGAATCTGAGGAAGAAATGTTCGGCATTGGTTATACTAAGGTGCCTCCTCCGGTAAACCATAATTATACATCAATGCCAAGCATTGATCCTGAATTGGCAAATTTTGTGCCAACGACCCCTCTGACGGTTGAACCACAAAGTGAGTCAGAATCTGAGCCAGATGAAGTTACTGACTCAGATCAGTCGAAGATGAGTGGAGTTTCAAAGAAAAATGAGGTGAATCTTGAAAACATTGAAAATTTGATAAGCAATAAGATTTTGGAAATTTTCAATCAAGTTCAAAATGTGAAGTCAAAACCAAAGTCACGTGGGAAAACTAAAAAGGCTTTGAAAAATGTCCCTAAAACTGAGTTTGTTAAGGGGGAGGATTTTGTCAAAGAAGAAGTAAAAATCGAAACAGGTTCCAACTCTCAGTTTGTGAACCAAATTTTGAAAAATTCCACCAACGCCTCATCATCTTCGACCGATCATGAGGAACGTCCAAAGAATGCTGCAAAAATTCGCAAATGCTATAAGTGGCGTGGGAAAGGACACTTAGCAGCAGACTGTCCTGATGACAAGGGTAAATCTCTTGTTGATCCTGATCAAAAGAAACCTTTTGTTGAAAAACCACAAAATGAAACAGTTAATGTTGAAAAGAAAAATGGTAAAAATCAGAAGGTTGAGAAAAACAAAGTGATTAAACAATAAGTAAAACCAGTTGTCAAACCAAATGTTAAATCACAACAAAATCAGGATCAAGAGGACAAACCCGTTGTTATTAACCGTGGGGACAGATCGGAAAATGTATCTCAAAGACATGATACTCGTGAGAAAACCCCTCACAGACGACAAAATCATGTTACCTTTCAAGTAGTTGAGAATGACCAACGCTCTGGAGGTTCGAACAACAACTATGTTAGACCTCATGCACAGAACAGATTCGTGAATGACCGAAATGCGTCACCCCCCCCCCCCCCCGATTTCCAAATCAAAGATCGCATTCGGATAATCATCCACGATCATTCTCAAGACACAAAGATGCTCCTAGATTTGGTAGGAATTTTGAGCCACCCAGGAATCAAAATTGCAGTTACCAAAACTATGGAAACCGAGGGTATGGAAACTCTGGTTATACCAACAGATCGTCAACTCCATATAATTCACGATTTGCGGGGACTCATTCCAACAATTTCCGAAATGGAAATGGTGGACACAGAGGCGATGATGGTTATTTCAAAGAGTTTTCTTATGTTGACGAATCGGGACGACCCAAGACTATCATGGCTTCGGTCCCACACTCTAACTAAATTTTTGTTGGGGAGTGTAGGAGCAGCTGAAGAGGGCTATCTATATTTGGTATATCGATAGTGGCTGTTCCAGACACATGACAGGAAATAAAGAGTTATTGAACAATTTTAAACAAATCTGTGGTGGTTATGTGAATTTTGCTGGTGAAAAGGGTGGTTACATCGCCGGTGAAGGCTCTGTGTCAAATGGAAAAATCACGCTGCATAAAGTGAACTACGTTGAAGAATTGAAGCATAACTTGATGTCGGTTTCTCAAATCTGTGATAACAAGTACACGATGCTATTCACTGATAAAGCTTGCTTCGTTTTGCGTCCGGGATTTGTTATTTGTCACGACCCCCGACCCACCCTGGACGGAATCGGGTGCCGTGAGCAGTCCCGTGGTACCGGTGATTATTTTTGAAAAACATTGCAGCGGAATTTTCATCAGGACCGTGAGTTAGGAAAAATATCAGAGTTTAGAAAACACCGTATTTGATATTTAAATAGATGGGATAACTCCCTATTTTAAAATGGTAGCTTTAATAAAGATAAATTTTATTTTATAAAACAATATTTCTTTAATAGCCATTTCTTGATGCCTTTCAGTGTCGTATCCAGCCTTATGATAATTACCTGAAACATGTTTGAAAAAGGTTTTGTCAGCAGGAATGCTGAGTGAGATCATTCCATTTTTATATAAATATATTGTTATACCTTACAGTATTAAGGTTTTATATTTATTTGCATTTACCTTACTCACTCAGTATTTTGTCACATAATAGCAATTCCAATATAACAGCAATAATATCACTCATTGGTTTACTTTCATCCAATAGTGAATTAATCAAATAACTATACTTTACTGTTATTCAATTTATCTATCATTAGGCAATTCCTATGACTGGGTCATATCACTGTTGATCATTCTTTCAACTAGTGACTCTGACCATATCACTTGTTCATAACACTGTTGATCATTCTTTCAACTAAGGTCTTTGGTCATATCGCTGTTGATCATTCTTTCAACTAGCGATTCTAATTATAACACTGTTGATCATTCTTTCAACTAGTGTTCCTGGACATTATCACTGTTGATCATTCTTTCAACTAGTGATTCTAATTATAACACTGTTGATCATTCTTTCAACTAGTGTTCCTGGACATTATCACTGTTGATCATTCTTTCAACTAGTGACTCTAATTATAACACTGTTGATCATTCTTTCAACTAGTGTTCCTGGACATTATCACTGTTGATCATTCTTTCAACTAGTGATTCTAATTATAACACTATTGATCATTCTTTCAACTAGTGTTCCTGGACATTATCATTGTTGATCATTCTTTCAACTAGTGATTCTAATTATAACACTGTTGATCATTCTTTCAACTAGTGTTCCTGGACATTATCACTGTTGATCATTCTTTCAACTAGTGATTCTAATTATAACATTGTTGATCATTCTTTCAACTAGTGTTCCTAGACATTATCACTGTTGATCATTCTTTCAACTAGTGATTCTAATTATAACACTGTTGATCATTCTTTCAACTAGTGTTCCTGGACATTATCACTGTTGATCATTCTTTCAACTAGTGATTCTAATTATAACACTGTTGATCATTCTTTCAACTAGTGTTCCTGGACATTATCACTGTTGATCATTCTTTCAACTAGTGACTTTGGACATAATGATGTCTCATAACATTACTTTGTCAATATATATTATCTATAGCACAAAATCATGCAATCCAGAATAATGACATTTCATATCAATTATTATAACTTATCAAAATATGTTAATTCACTAATTGTATTATCAGGGTATAGTAACCTGACTAAAAGCATTATACTTGACTATTTTATTATGGTATGCATCATTTAAATTTATACATAATAACTTAATGTTAAGAATAATATTAGTTATAATTGTGGTCATGCTAACTTCCTGGGTAATAGTAACGAGAATCAAATAATGTATAATACCTCCCATACCAGTAGTTATTATAAAATATAATAACTTAATCACTGTAAGTATAACTGGTAACTATTTAGGATTTTAGAAAGCATTTTGTAATATAATTATTTCACAAAAAGTGATAAAACTGTGATAAAAGAGTATGGACTCACAAACGGTGAGAAAAGAGAAATGAACTCACATTGCAGATTTCTACGGGCAAAGTTTAGTCTACAGATATCCTTGATATATTGCTGATTCAATTTGGGCAGAGTCTAGTCTACTGATTAGCCTAATTCACACAAACGGGGTTGTAACTAGTACAGCAATTACGACAATTCACGAGATTAAACCTTCACAACGATTAATCAGTGCAATACTCGATAATTCAATCGGATTCACAACGAATAACAGAGCATAGTCCGAATTCGAACAGCACTCTAATATTCAAGTCGAAATCACGACGAATAATCAAAGTACAAGCTCAATTGAGCAGCACCTGGACTATCGTTGGATAGTTATAATCGATCGGACGTTGAATCGTAACAGCGATCGAGTTATTACCCTGATTGCGGCAGCGTTTCGAGGTTTGTGTGTGTTAATTGTGGTAAACAGAGCATAACTCTGTGTATAATTCGACTTTTAACGTCGATTTTGTGCCAGAATTCAAGTCCCAACCTCTACTATTTATACACGAAATTTGACCCTGTCGCGTAGCGCGAGGGGTCCCCCCCAATGGGCGTCGCGCTACGCGAGGGGTAACCTAGTTTCTATAGGTAGCCACGTCCCTAACTAGGCTTGCTGAGTTGATGAAATTGTAAAATTCAAAACGGCCAGCAAGTTATTTAGATAATCGTAACTAGGGTTTTGCCCCCCCTGAGTTTTAGGGGCCCTGATCCTGATTCTGATTGTTCTGGAAATTTTAGGGGTAGTGCAGAATTACTTGGGTTTCTCAATTAGGGTTTTCTTAATAGCTAATTACCATCCTAATTATGGATTTTAGTGACAGTTGTTACATCCTCCCCACCTTAATAAAAATCTCGTCCTCGAGATTTGGGTTATGATATTTCTGTTAGATTTAGGTCATAATTTAGTCAATGGAACTGGATTCTTTTAAGGTAAATGACACAGAGTCAAATTTTGTGAATACTAGTTGTATCAGTAGGGTTTTTAAAAAGTTCAACTGAAATAGTTCAAGAAATCGATGACCACTGAATGAGATGAAATGATATAGTTTCGAATGGGACTAGGTTCAAGTCAACAGATATAGATATCTGTTTAGTGAAATGACTTTTTTAGAATAAAATTCATGATCAAAAGAAGACTTACTTTGATTGGCAACTGGGGAAGACTCAGAATCAATAAGGTCAGAAATAATGGCACGAAGATCATTGTTATTTATCGAATCATATCAAGAGAAAAATCAGTGTATTGACATTGCAAGGATACAATGGAATTCAATAGAGTTTAGTGTATCATTGTCTTAATACACAATTATATCAAGATTACTTTCATATGATGAGTCAAACAAAAGACATACGTGGTTTTGAATGGTTCGTATGATTAGGATTAGCCCAAGCTATAAGTTTGTAACGACTCCGCAAGGTGTCGTAATGATTGGAATAATTTCAATAGTTACGGTGCTCGAACAATTTCACCGCATAATCAACTGAAAGTTTAGATGAAGAAAACTTGGATATTTATTTCAAATAGGAGTTTCAATTGATGATGAAAAAGACCAAATGAATTACCATAGAATTTTCGATAAATGTTTAAGAAGTTCACCGGAATATGATATGAATCTGTGTACTTTTATCTTAACACATAGTTGTATTAAGACTGGTTAAGTATATGAACCAAAAATTAAAATTCGTATATTAGGAGTGAAATTGAAAATAGTTCAAGCTATAAATTTATTATGACGCCACAAGGTGTCATAGTAGTGGTGAATGAAACGAGTTTCACCATGATGTAAATCAAATGAAGTAAATCCGAATGTTTCAAATAAATACATTAGGATTTTGGATTGAAATTGAAATGATCAAAGATGATAAAGCAATAAAGATTGCGAAGCGCTCGATAGATACATGGAAATATGAAATGAATTTGTGTATCCTTATCTTAGCACACGATTGTGTTAAGATTGTTTTGATAGAATAAATCAAAGTGATTCATCATGAATGAATAATTAAACCCGTATGTAAGAGGTGCAACGAGATTAGCACAAGCTTCAAATTTGTGAAAACGTCACCACAAGGTGATCGTGACCAAATAAATGATTAAACGAAAGTGAAAACCAAACAAGTTTGGTATGGATCTGAAATAGAGGAAATATTTGACGGAATGTATTTATTTATGAACTTTTATTTGTACTAGGGTCAAATAATAACTTAACTTAGATATATATCAGTGACTACGTCTGGAATCATCTCTACTTCTTGTGTAGTAAGTGCGTATGCTAGCGCGTTCTTCTTGCTCCGTCTGTTGTTCTAGACGCTTTGGTTAGTTTTGGGCAATACGGTTTGATGTGTCCGTTTTCCCCGCAATTGTAACAGATGTTAGTTTTCCTTTTGCACTCTTCCTCTGTGTGCCCGGTCATCTTGCAGAAGTCACAGTAGGGTGTGTTCCTAAAACGACATCGTTCTGAATGCGTTTTGTTACTATTTCTGCAGATAGGTTGCTCCAATGACGGTTCAGTTTCTTTCTTCCTGAGTTCCTGGGAAATTTTCTGGGCTAATTCTTTCTTCTTGTTTTCTTCTCTTGTGCGGATTAGTCCATCTGTCAGCATGTTAGCTAGTTCAACTGCTTCCTCAATAGTCTGTGGTCTAACGGCCTTGACTATGTCTCGGATTTCGCTAACTAATCCCCAAATATAACGAGAAATCAGTACGGGTTCTGGCGAAGCCAGAGTTGGTACCATTCTTGCATATTCGAAAAATATTGTCGTATATTCACGACAATTCACATCTATCATTTTATGATTTAGGAACTTGTTAGTTATTCGTTCCTTTTCATAAGGAGGACAAAATTTTCTTTCTACTACTTCCTTGAATTTGTCCCAGTTCATGGTATAAGCCATGGTCCTTCCTTTTGCCTGAAGAATAGTATTCCACCATTCTAAGGCTTCTTCCTTAAAGAGATTAGATGCATACATCACCTTATCTTTTTCAGTTGCTGATCGTAATAACAGCTTCCGTCTTTTCCAACCATCGTAGAGTAGTCGTGGCACCTTCATTGCCCGCGAACTCGGTTGGTTTACAGGCTAGAAATTCTTTGTAGGTACACCCGAGAGTCATCGCCTTCTTCTTCTTAGGAAATGGGGTTTTGATAATATCATTATTATCACTATTGACACTATGGTTAAAACTATCGTCACGGGTATGCTTACTGCTCATAGTTTTGGTGGGTTCTATGGGATTTTTAACAGCTTTAATTATTAAAGGTAAAGCATTAGCTATTCCTTGAGCTATTAGATTTTCTATAGCATTTTTATCCAAAGGATTTTCATTATTAGCATGAACTTCTGAATTATGTGATACTTCATTCGACATCTGGATTGCAAATATTTTCACTTATTAATATCACAAAATAATTAAAACAAAATAATACCTCCAGGATATTATATGTGCATATTGACATATACATATTCATGTATAACACATAATTTAATTTGTATTAATTTTCTAACTTTATTGTTTAGGTATTAAAGAACACCTAATTAGCTTAAACAAGTGGCTTAACTTATACTAAGGCATCTTTTCTTATTCAACCTTTGAATATTATCAGATGTGCTACCAGTTAATAGCAATCTCCTAACTCTTTTATTTAAGTTTAAATATTATTATCACAACACTTATAGGATCAAAGTAGTGGCTTAGCTCTGATACCACCTTCTGTCACGACCCCCGACCCACCCTGGACGGAATCGGGTGCCGTGTGCAGTCCCGTGGTACCGGTGATTATTTTTGAAAAACATTGCAGCGGAATTTTCATCAGGACCGTGAGTTAGGAAAAATATCAGAGTTTAGAAAACACCGGATTTGATTTAAATAGATGGGATAACTCCCTATTTTAAAATGCTAGCTTTAATAAAGATAAATTTTATTTTATAAAACAATATTTCTTTAATAAGCCATTTCTTGATGCCTTTCAGTGTCGTATCCAGCCTTATGATAATTACCTGAAACATGTTTGAAAAAGGT
Organism: Helianthus annuus; assembly: GCF_002127325.2. Lineage (NCBI taxonomy): Eukaryota > Viridiplantae > Streptophyta > Magnoliopsida > Asterales > Asteraceae > Helianthus > Helianthus annuus. The sequence continues at coordinate 130,505,141 of NC_035446.2, read as the reverse complement.
TTTGTCAGCGGGAATGCTGAGTGAGATCATTCCATTTTTATATAAATATATTGTTATACCTTACAGTATTAAGGTTTTATATTTATTTGCATTTACCTTACTCACTCAGTATTTTGTCACATAATAGCAATTCCAATATAACAGCAATAATATCACTCATTGGTTTACTTTCATCCAATAGTGAATTAATCAAATAACTATACTTTACTGTTATTCAATTTATCTATCATTAGGCAATTCCTATGACTGGGTCATATCACTGTTGATCATTCTTTCAACTAGTGACTCTGACCATATCACTTGTTCATAACACTGTTGATCATTCTTTCAACTAAGGTCTTTGGTCATATCGCTGTTGATCATTCTTTCAACTAGCGATTCTAATTATAACACTGTTGATCATTCTTTCAACTAGTGTTCCTGGACATTATCACTGTTGATCATTCTTTCAACTAGTGATTCTAATTATAACACTATTGATCATTCTTTCAACTAGTGTTCCTGGACATTATCACTGTTGATCATTCTTTCAACTAGTGACTCTAATTATAACACTGCTGATCATTCTTTCAACTAGTGTTCCTGGACATTATCACTGTTGATCATTCTTTCAACTAGTGATTCTAATTATAACACTGTTGATCATTCTTTCAACTAGTGTTCCTGGACATTATCACTGTTGATCATTCTTTCAACTAGTGACTCTAATTATAACACTGTTGATCATTCTTTCAACTAGTGTTCCTGGACATTATCACTGTTGATCATTCTTTCAACTAGTGATTCTAATTATAACACTGTTGATCATTCCTTCAACTAGTGTTCCTGGACATTATCACTGTTGATCATTCTTTCAACTAGTGATTCTAATTATAACACTGTTGATCATTCTTTCAACTAGTGTTCCTGGACATTATCACTGTTGATCATTCTTTCAACTAGTGATTCTAATTATAACACTGTTGATCATTCTTTCAACTAGTGTTCCTGGACATTATCACTGTTGATCATTCTTTCAACTAGTGACTTTGGACATAATGATGTCTCATAACATTACTTTGTCAATATATATTATCTATAGCACAAAATCATGCAATCCAGAATAATGACATTTCATATCAATTATTATAACTTATCAAAATATGTTAATTCACTAATTGTATTATCACGGTATAGTAACCTGACTAAAAGCATTATACTTGACTATTTTATTATGGTATGCATCATTTAAATTTATACATAATAACTTAATGTTAAGAATAATATTAGTTATAATTGTGGTCATGCTAACTTCCTGGGTAATAGTAACGAGAATCAAATAATGTATAATACCTCCCATACCAGTAGTTATTATAAAATATAATAACTTAATCACTGTAAGTATAACTGGTAACTATTTAGGATTTTAGAAAGCATTTTGTAATATAATTATTTCACAAAAAGTGATAAAACTGTGATAAAAGAGTATGGACTCACAAACGGTGAGAAAAGAGAAATGAACTCACATTGCAGATTTCTACGGGCAAAGTTTAGTCTACAGATATCCTTGATATATTGCTGATTCAATTTGGGCAGAGTCTAGTCTACTGATTAGCCTAATTCACACAAACGGGGTTGTAACTAATACAGCAATTACGACAATTCACGAGATTAAACCTTCACAACGATTAATCAGTGCAATACTCGATAATTCAATCGGATTCACAACGAATAACAGAGCATAGTCCGAATTCGAACAGCACTCTAATATTCAAGTCGAAATCACGACGAATAATCAAAGTACAAGCTCAATTGAGCAGCACCTGGACTATCGTTGGATAGTTATAATCGATCGGACGTTGAATCGTAACAGCGATCGAGTTATTACCCTGATTGCGGCAGCGTTTCGAGGTTTGTGTGTGTTAATTGTGGTAAACAGAGCATAACTCCGTGTATAATTCGACTTTTAACGTCGATTTTGTGCCAAAATTCAAGTCCCAACCTCTACTATTTATACACGAAATTTGACCCTGTCGCGTAGCGCGAGGGGTCCCCCCCAATGGGCGTCGCGCTACGCGAGGGGTAACCTAGTTTCTATAGGTAGCCACGTCCCTAACTAGGCTTGCTGAGTTGGTGAAATTGTAAAATTCAAAACGGCCAGCAAGTTATTTAGATAATCGTAACTAGGGTTTTGCCCCCCATGAGTTTTAGGGGCCCTGATCCTGATTCTGATTGTTCTGGAAATTTTAGGGGTAGTGCAGAATTACTTGGGTTTCTCAATTAGGGTTTTCTTAATAGCTAATTACCATCCTAATTATGGATTTTAGTGACAGTTGTTACATTATTCCTGAAGATTGGATCGTTATGAGGGCTCCAAGGGTGAATAACACATATGTCATGGACATGCGCCCGTTGGTTAACTCGTCTGCTCCAGTGACTTGTCTACTTTCAAAGGCGACTGAAGATCAATCGTATCTCTGGCATAGGAGAATGGGCCACGTGCATCTGCGAAAAATGAACCACTTAGTGAAAAACAACTTAGTGTTGGGGGTTCCTTTACGTAGCTTCAATATGCACAACAAATGTGAATCATGTGAAAAAGGAAAAATCAAACGAAAGCCTCATAAACTGAAAACAGTTAACTCAATCCAAAAACCACTTGAATTGCTTCACATGGATCTTTTCGGCTCGATCCATGTTGCTAGCATTGGTGGGATGTCTTATTGCTTAGTTGTCACTGACGATTTCTCACGTTATTCATGGGTATTTTTCTTAAAAACAAAGGATCAAACTGCTAGTATTTTAAGAGACTTATTCAAACAACTTGAGAAAAATTATTCACTTCCTATTAAGAAAATCCGAAGTGAGAACGACACTGAGTTTAAAAATCATAATATGGATGAGTTATGTCGGGAAATAGGAATAGTTCATCAGTTCAGCGCTCCATATGTTCCTCAACAGAACGGAGTTGCAGAACGGAAGAATCGTACCCTATTGAGGCAGCCCGCACTATGCTTTCTGAATCAAAATTGCCAATTTTCTTCTGGGCCGAGGCGGTAAACACTGCATGTTATGTGTTAAATCATGTGCTTACTGTCAAAAGAGAAGATAAAACGTGTTATGAATTGCTTGAAAACAGGAAATGGAACTTATCTGCCTTTCAACCTTTTGGGATTAAGTGTGATATCAAACGCACCAAAGATACTCCTAAAATGGGGGAAGTTGGTGAAGTGGGGTTCTTTTTGGGATATGCCAAGGGAACTCTAAACAAACGCGTTTATAACATCAAGAAGCGAACAGTGTAGATCGTGTTTGATATAACTCCTTTGAGTTTCGATCCTCCACCGTCCAAATTCGGTCCCAAAAGCGGTTATGATTATGATAGATTATTTGATTCATTTGATCTTCCTGATGTTTCAGAAGAAGATTCGGAGGTTGTATACACACATCTTGTGAACAAAGATGAAGTGGATGCGAGCTGGAGAGCAAGTATTCCTACTAATGTGTCTTCGAATGTTCCAGTCGCTGATTCTTCGTCCGTAAATGATGTTGTTGCTGAGCAGATCCCCAATGCAGCTGCTCAAACTACAAGTGGAGATCTATACGTTGACTTTTCAACATATCCAAATGTTGATGCGTCTTCTGGTAATGGTGAAGCTTCTAGTAGTAATGCAAATGCTGAGGGGGAGATTCAATCGAATTTGGGAAACAATCTTCAAGCTCCGGCAATCCCAGTTCCAAGAACAATTGTTCATCATCCTGTTGATAATATTATTGGGAATCCAAATGCGGGAGTGCAAACGCGAAGGAGTATTTCAGAGATGCAATGTCTGTTCTCTGCTATCAAGAAATAAGAAATCTACAATCTTAGCCTGCATGAATGTTTTATCTCTCAGATAGAGCCGAAGAACTATCAAATGGCTCTGAAGGATAATTCTTGGTGTGAGGCGATGCAAGAAGAGTTAGCTCAGTTCGACAAGTTAAAGGTGTGGAATTTGGTCGATCTTCCAAAAGGCCAACATGCAATCAACACGAAATGGGTTTTCAAGTGCAAGAAAGACGATAAGGGTGTCGTTGTCAGAAACAAAGCACGGCTGGTTGTTCAAGGTTTCAATCAGGAGGAAGGGATTGATTATACCGAAGTTTATGCGCCGGTGGCAAGACTGGAAGCTATTCGTTTGTTTCTAGCCTTTGCTGCACACATGCGTATCAAAGTCTATCAGTTGGATGTGAAAAGCGCCTTCCTTTACGGGAAATTGCATGAAACTGTGTATGTGTCCCAACCACCGGGTTTCGAAGCTCCAGGGTTAGACAACAAGGTCTATCTGTTCGACAAGGCTCTCTACGGTCTCCATCAGGCCCCTCGATCATGGTACGAGATGTTGTCAAAGCATCTATTGGAGCATGGGTTCTCGCGTGGTGCGATTGACTCCACACTGTTCATTTTGAAGAAACGGGGAGATTTTCTGATTGTGCAAATTTACGTTGATGACATAATTTTTGGTTCTTCAAATGAAGAATTGTGTCGTGAGTTCGAAGCGGTGATGAAGTCCAAATTAGAAATGAGCGCGATGGGCGAGTTATCTTTCTTTTTAGGTCTTCAAGTGAGTCAAGGAAAAACCGGGACGTACGTGCATGTAACACCTCGAATTTTTGTGTCCAATGATGTGTTAACACGTGTCATTGATTACACGTGGCATCCATAATAAATAAAGGACTAATTTTGACAAACCTTGAAAGTATATAAATTCGAGGGTTATAAATGTCAACAAGGGTAAATATACTGTATAATAACCCTAAATAAATGCTTGTACCTTCAAACGAATAAATCATAAATCGTACGGAAGCGAAACGCGGAAGAAAGTGAGAGATTACGAACTACAGGGGTTAACTGTGTCAACATGTTTAATTATACCTCTGAGTGACCCTTTAACGTTCCCAAGGCTTCGTAACAATATTATACGCTCACTAGAATATACTGTATAAATTCCGCGAAGTTCCGTCTTAAAACGAAAGAGTTATACTCAAATTCGTATGAGAAGGGTTAAAAGCGTCAACAGTGAAAGTTAAGGCTTTCCAAAGAATTAATAAACTAACCGGGGACTTAATAATGCGGGTAAATAACACGAGGCCCCTATCGGTAAATAACCGAGGGCCAAACCGCAAAGTTACCCCTTCAAACCCGAAAGGCCAGGTAAATCATTACGAAAGATTTCGTTATTAATTACCGGATTCTGATAATCATTACAAAAGATTTAGAATTTCTGGAAATCAGACCTCTCGCGACCCGCGTGAAGGTTATGGCTAAGTTGAGGCGGGCCGCGAGCCTCCTCTATTACGCGTCTGTTATTTGAATCCCAGGCGACCCGCATTAAAATGGCATGGAACTTCCATGCGGGTCGCGTAAAGTGCCCAGATGCAGAAACTTTGTAGTTTCTTGCCTTTTGAGCATTGTGAACGATCAAACCTCAATAAATGAGGCATGGGCACCCTACACTTGACCCATACACCTTAGGGACACCTGCCCATGATCCATGATCAAATGTAGACTGAGTTGTGATGATCTTGAGGGCTTAGTTTCACTATAAATAGCCAAGTTTGGCTCATAACATTCACACAACACAAACACTTCTATCTGATCATTCTAAGAGCTCTCTAGCATCCATCTCTGCTCTATAAGCAAGAACACACTTCTGTAAGTCGTTCATAACCATTTTGGTCATACATTTCCATAGATGTAGCTTATAAACACAACCGTCGTAACTAACGGTTGTCATTACAATAACTTGCAAATGGTTCAGTCTTATGACGGATCAAAAGTAGTTTTGAGTTGGTATTTATGTGGGTAATAAACCTCTAAAAGGGTTCCCCCTGATCACCACTCTAACTATGTCAAATATCGAGTCAAACGTGCGGTTAAAAGTCAACAGAAAGCTATTTTAGCGATTTATGCATAATCTGTAATGTATATGTTATGAAACCTGTTTTGACACTTATAAAACATGATATTAAGCATATAAACTTGTTTGCGCTCGTTTGAATCGATCATTTGCTATATTGACCCGGTTCGGAGCCGAATGTCGCAAAAGTTTGACTTTTGCTTTGACTTCAGTTCTGACCCGTTTTAGTGAGGTATAGATATGCCTTAGGACTCTATTAGGACCAGGTCACATGTTGGTATAAACCTCTGTGGTCGGTTCATGAGTTATCCGAGTCTTTTGCGCATTTCCGTCATTCGCCTAAAAGTTGACCGTAACGGCCTTTTGAAATTAAAACGAGTAATTCGGACGCGTGAACGGACCAGAACCTTGCTTATTAAATTATAAGCATGTCCTTAAAGTTTCACGTCAATCCGAGGTCTAGAATGAGAGTTATGCTAAATGGCGCATTTAAAGTAAACTTTAGAAATTAACGGCGCAATTAGCATAACACCTATCTAAACCAAGATTTCGTCACCAAAACTTTTACCCACTGTATTAAAATAATATTTTGGGAATTTTAAAGATTTTTAATAATTTTTACCTCGCTCATAACCTGCGGTTATGGCTACGGTTCGGTAAATACCGAATATGCCCTTTTCGGCCAAAACATGAGTTCCACAAGGTCTTTTGACCCGATCCCAATTACTACTGATTTTAAATAATAAATAAAGTATTTTAAGCTTTATAAGCTGTTCGGGAAACTCAGATTTCCTGTAGAACTCGAAAAGCTCTTTAAAAGTCTTTAAAATGACCGAAAAGCCCCTACGGGGCATAATATCAACTTAAACTCGTTACGGGCGTCACGGAAGGTATCCTACCGATACCACAACCTATTTAAGGCATATTGACTTAGGAAATAAGCGTACGACTCTCATGGTTAACCGTTTCGCCTATTGCGCACACGGTACGACTTATGAAACTAGTTTTCATAAATTAGCCGATACAGGTCAAATTATATTATTTGAACCCCAAAATCCAGAGTGTGAACCATAAACCCGTATAAAACAAGTCTCTGAACTTGTTGGGTCAGAATCACACTCCATTCTCGGTTTTCGCCTTTTCGCGCGATTAAACCATATCTATATATATCGGAACCAACCGGTCTAGGCTACGGCCATTATAACGACTCGTTAGGATTCTAAGAGGTTAACTAAAACCTTGGTTCCAGATTAGGAGCCCCAGTAAAAGCTATCGGTGATTTAATCCAAATTAAGGAAATATACTTGCAAAGGTAAATACTTTAACTTATTTCCCCTATATGGGCTTGGGTTACGGTATATTAATACCGCTTGATTGAGCATTATATTCTTCCATCGCTTAGGTGGTTAATTAAATAATATGATCGGCTCATTTAAACAGTTTTGTTGCTTAAAAGCCTTTGGGGGGTTTAATGACCGTTGTCCCGGATATCCTTGGCATCATTTTACGAAATGGCCACGACCATCGACATCCCGGTGTAGGCGTACACCCGGTATAAAGTGTCGACATTAAATTAAAAGACATAGCCGTTGGTTTTTATTCTACGGTTTTACGCAATGTGGTGTGTCTATAAATCTTTAACCCGGCACGACCCGGGCTACTGAACGCATAAAAGAACATGTAAAACGTTTACAAGATTATTATAATTTTCCCAAGTTATAAAAGAGTTTGTGCCTTGTGCATTCAAATCAATTTTAATAAACATTTTCAAATGTGTCAGTTGAATGTATTTACCAGTGTAAACTGACGTATTTTCCCCAAAAAGATTAAGTGCAGGTACTATACGAATTTGGCTGGTATTAGCTGCCTAAGCATCACGAATAGTCTCGCAAACTCGATGTCATATCTGAATGAACAACATTTATTTATTTTGATCCGCTGTGGATATATTCAACTTCTGTAATACATTTGATATTACAACCAGAGGTTGAAGTTTATATATTTATCTTATGCTTCCGCTGTGCATTATATAATTGTGTGGTTTGACTATATTGTTGCCAACATCGTCACGGTAATCCCCCACCGGGCCCACCGGTGAGACACGTGGAAATCGGGGTGTGACAGGTTGGTATCAGAGCCAACATTGAGTGAATTAAACACTATCCTATTGTGTTTAATCTCAATGACACAATTGCACATACTTGAGTCTAGACAAGAACTTAGGACAAAATTGGAATAACAATTCGAGGAGGAATAACAAAATTTTGTCTTTTTCTTTTATTATTGGAATTTAAAGTTTTATAAAGCAGGAAAATGCCACCTGTTATATTCCGAGGAAGAGGAAGAGGAAGAAGAGTCAGAGGAGAAGTCGTGACACATCACGATAACGAAGCTGGACCATCTGGTACAAGACATCCTTCGATGACACGGAGCGAAGAGCCACAACGACGAAGAGATCTCTACGAACCCGCGAGGCATTCCACTTCGCACAGCTCGACGCCATCCTACCGGCACTCCTTTGGGCCAAACTCAGAGAATGATCCCAACAACCCACAACCTTCCTTCATACCTCTACAACGTTCGGTATCGCACCGAAATTACGACGACCCTACTCCATACTACATAGGTCAGTTTAATCCGGCTGACTACATACAGGAACCTTCAGGTTTTGTTCCACTAGGGCCACAAGACCACTTTTCTGAAGATCCCATGGAGGAAGATGAGGATCCTACTGAACCAGCTCGTGGTACGCCCACGCATCCGATAGAAGTCTCTGATGGGTCATCCTTCCATGGCACACCCTATCAGGGGCCAGACAGTTTCCAAGCGTTGTTTGACCGACATGAGTGGTACTACACGCCACCTCAACAGACATCACAACAACTGCGACATCCACAGGATCCCTCTGAGGATTCACGCTTTGAGGCAGTTACGCCACCACCTCCGCCACCGGCGCAACCAGTAATACCTGATCCGCCAAGGCGTAGGAGGACGAATGCTCGTATGTCTACACGAGGAGGAGGGGGTATCCACTTCAGCACTCCTCGACACTCTAGTAGTAGCCACTATCCGCCACTACAAGAAGAAGGACCTTCAAGTCCTGTACAGGAGGCGAACTCCGCACCAGCTGCACCAAATTCGCCACCATTTGGGTATGACCAACCCATACCTGCTTACACGGGTCCGATGGCTTACAACCCGTTCGAACCGTCACAAGCACAATACAACTACGGCTATGAGCGCGACCCATATGTGGTGTCGGCAAGATATAATGCGCGCTACCCAGACGGAGCACATGGAAACATGGGACCACCGGACTACTCAGCTCATGGGTATCCAATACCTCCCAGACCCCCAGTTCCGCAACAAGCGCCACAACCACGTTTTTCTCCTCCTGAACAGGAAGAAATACTCCATCGACTAGATCGTGTGGAGAGAGAGTTCGAGGAAGAGAAGAAAAGCCACCGAGGATTTCTCAAGGGCTTGGCGAACCTACTAAAGGGCAAAAAGAAGAAACGTGACCATTAGCCCTTGATAGTTGTACTAATGTAATTTCCACTTTGAAATAAGTCCCTGTTGGACAACTTATCGTATTTTAGTCCCTACGTGGACTTATCTTTAGTCCTTACATGGACACCTATCTTGTATTAGTCCCTGCGTGGACTTGTCACTTATTTTAAACCTCTATGGAGGTATGTACTATTTGAAAGACCCGTTTAGGGCAATATGTAATTGTATTTGAGATTTTGGAATGTATGTTATGAGTTTTGTTTTAATATGTATAAAATAAATCAAAACCAATCCTTTTAATTGATCTGCCTAAATAAAGAATCTTAAAAGGTGAAACCTAGCTTGGTGTCTTTTAAGATCCAGTCAAGATGGTACGACCTAAATGAAAGGATTCTGATTCCCTGTTAACCTCTGTACGCATGTTAACCATCATGGCAGATGTGATTCGTTAAAATCACGCACGTCATTCTTATACAATAATCCTTTAAGGATTTCAAAACCCAACTAAATGATTTATAAATCGTGGGTTAAATCACCAATGAAGGTGATCAATGTTATTAAAACATCCATTAGTGATGTAGTGCCTACGGGCCAATGTTATTAAAACATCCATTAGTGATGTAGTGCCTACGGGCCAATATTATTAAAACATCCATTAGTGATGTAGTGCCTACGGGCCAATATTATTAAAACATCCATTAGTGATGTAGTGCCTACGGGCCAATATTATTAAAACATCCATTAGTGATGTAGTGCCTACGGGCCAATATTATTAAAACATCCATTAGAGATGTAGTGCCTACGGGCCAACCATATTAAAAACATCCATTGGAGGTGTAGTGCCTATGGGCCGTAATAATTGTCTTATAACGACAAAAGAAAGTGGTGGTCTATGACTCCCTGCCAGAAAGGGGTAAGAGAACTACGGTTCAAACCTCTATGCCTTTGATTCTCTGAAATCTCGGCTAACATTATAAAACATCATCATGATTAGGCTTTATGCCGCCAATACTATTTATATAGCTGAAATAGGATATATTCAAATCCTAATATATAATGAAATAATAAGTTAACCGAATATGGTCTCTGTACCATGGTTGACAAATTGTCATAAAAGACAATTATATAATAATCTCCTGAATAAAATTTTGTTATCTTCTGTAACAGATTCAAGTTACAATGGCGGATCCCAATGGAGAGAACAGCCATACTAATGAAGATGACTACGACAATGCGCCAGTGCATCTGACAGGCGCACAACTGAAGGCTCTGATTGACAATGCTGTTCAGGCAGCTCTTGATCGTCAATATACTGAGTCCCAAGGCAGAACCGTGTCAAAACCACCCTCTAAACCAAAGACACACTCCAAACCACCCTCTGAACCCAAGAAAGATGACGACAAACACTCGTCCACTGAGAACAGCGTTCATCGCGATAGAGAATATACTGATGCATCAAGTGCTAAGGGTTGCAATTACAAGTATTTTGTATCTTGTAAGCCCCGGAATTTACAGGGGAGAAAGGTGCTGTTGATTGTATCACCTGGCTAGATGAGATGGACACTATTGTGGACATCAGCGGGTGTGCAGGGAGGGATGTGGTGAAGTATGTGTCCCAATCATTCAAGGGCGAGGCCCTGGCATGGTGGAGGGCGTTGGTGCAGGCATCTGGTAAGTCTGCTTTGTACAAGATGACATGGGAGGAATTTATTGCTCTCATTAAGGAAAACTACTGCCCTCAGCATGAGGTTGAGAAGATCGAGGCTGACTTTGTGTCACTGGTGATGACGAACCTGGACTGCCAGGCGTATTTGACGAGTTTCAATACCATGTCTCGTCTGGTCCCATACCTTGTGACACCGGAACCTCGAAGAATCGCCCGTTTTATTGGGGGCTTGGAGCCCGCAATAAAGGCGAGTGTAAAAGCCTCCCGGCCGACGACCTTCAGGTCAGTTACTGACCTCTCCTTGTCTCTCACCTTAGACGCTGTCCGTCTGAGGACTCAAAGGAACAAGGAGGCTGAGAAGAGAAAACGTGAGGATGATACATCACGAAGATCAGGGAAGAAGCACCGTGGAAACGGTGAAGGCAAAAGAGGGTCGGAGGCGAAGAAAGATGGGCAAGCTGATGAAAGGCCCAACTGCAAAATCTGCAAGAAACCCCACTCTGGGAAATGCAGATTTGCATCGAACTCACAGTCGCAATCAAAGACTCCTTCCTGTGGACTATGCAAGTCCAAGGATCATAAGACTGTGGAGTGCAAAAAGATCAAGGATGCAACCTGCTATGGTTGTAATGAAAAGGGGCATATCAAGAGTAACTGCCCAAAGTATGCCAAGAAGGCGGAAGAGACAAAGAAGTCAAATGCGAGAGTTTTTCGCATGGATGCAAAGGAAGCAGTCCAGAACGACAACGTGCTTACAGGTACTTTTCTCGTAAATAATATATTTGCAAGAGTACTATTCGATTCTGGCGCTGATAAATCCTTTGTAGACCAGAAATTTTGCCAACTACTAAATATGCCTATCAAAACCCTTGACGTGAAATACGAAGTAGAATTAGCAGACGGCACGATAGAAACCGTCTCAACTGTTCTAGAAGGATGTGAAATGTCCATTAGGAACCATTCTTTTCCTTTATCTCTACTTCCCTTCAAATTAGCGGGTTTTGACATTGTGCTAGGCATGGACTGGTTATCCCGTAATCAGGCCCAAATCATTTGCGGCAAGAGGCATATAGTGCTAAAGACTCCGAGTGGTGAATCGCTTACTATTCGAGGAGATACGCAGTACGGGTTGCCCGAAGACGTATCTATGCTGAAAGCTTCAAGGTGTTTGAACAGAGGCTGTGTAATTTACATGGCTCAGGTGATAATAGAAGAACCTAAGCCGAAGATCGAGGATCTTCCTGTCATTTCTGAATATCCCGAGGTTTTTCCCGAAGAACTACCTGGTTTGCCACCAGATAGACAAGTGGAGTTCAGAATAGACATCATTCCTGGAGCGGCTCCGATAGCAAGAGCACCTTACAGATTAGCTCCGACGGAAATGAAAGAACTGAGGACCCAGTTGGATGAACTGCTGGCGAAAGGTTTTATCAGACCTAGTTCATCTCCCTGGGGAGCACCAGTCCTATTTGTAAAGAAGAAGGACGGATCGATGCGGTTGTGCATCGACTACCGAGAGCTAAATAAAGTTACCATAAAGAACAGATATCCTTTGCCAAGGATCGATGATCTGTTCGACCAGCTGCAAGGAGCAAGCTATTTCTCAAAGATCGACTTGAGGTCGGGCTATCATCAGCTAAGGGTCAGAGATGAAGATGTACACAAGACTGCATTTAGGACTCACTATGGTCATTACGAGTTCCTAGTGATGCCTTTTGGGCTCACAAATGCACCGGCTGCGTTCATGGATCTCATGAATCGCGTCCGCAAGCCGTATTTGGACAAATTTGTCATAGTCTTCATCGACGATATCCTTATATATTCCAAGAACCAAGTAGACCACGAGAAGCACCTCCGTTGCATTCTCGAATTACTACAGCGTGAGAAACTCTACGCCAAATTCTCGAAATGTGAATTCTGGCTACGAGAGGTTCAGTTTTTAGGACACGTTGTGAGTGAGCGTGGTATCCAAGTGGATCCCGCTAAGGTAGAGGCAGTCATGAACTGGCAAGAGCCAAAGACGCCTACCGAAATCCGTAGCTTCCTGGGGTTAGCAGGATACTACAGGAGGTTTATTGAAAATTTTTCAAGGATTGCTGCGCCCTTGACCTCCCTAACCAAGAAGAAAGAAAAGTTTGTTTGGGGCCCAAAGCAGCAAGAGTCCTTCGAAATACTGAAGCAAAAGCTAAGCAACGCACCTGTGCTGACATTACCGGAAGGTACAGATGAATTCGTAGTTTACTGCGATGCATCACACACAGGCATGGGGTGTGTGCTTATGCAGAAGGGCAAGGTGATTGCCTATGCTTCAAGGCAATTAAAGGTGCATGAAAAGAATTACACCACCCATGATTTGGAGTTGGGTGCCGTTGTATTTGCACTGAAATTATGGAGGCATTACCTTTATGGTATTAAGTTCGTGATTTATTCTGATCACAAAAGCCTCCAGCACCTGTTCAACCAGAAGGAGTTGAACATGAGGCAGCGCCGTTGGATGGAAACCTTGAATGACTACGATTGTGAAATCAGGTACCATCCCGGCAAGGCGAATGTAGTCGCCGATGCCTTGAGCAGGAAAGAAAGGGTAAAACCTATTCGAATCAATGCCAAGAGCATTGAAGTCAAGAACAATTTGATTGAGAGGATATTAGCTGCACAACGAGAGGCTGTGTTGGAAGCTAATTACCCTAATGAAAAGCTGGGAGTAACTGAGGAGCAGTTGACTCTTAGCAAGGATGGAATTCTTAGGTTGAACGGACGTATATGGGTTCCGATTTATGGAGGACTACGAGATGTTGTTCTCCAGGAAGCCCATAGTTCCAAATACTCAGTTCATCCTGGTGCTGACAAGATGTACCAAGACTTAAAGGCAAATTATTGGTGGATAGGCTTGAAAAAGTCTGTAGCCGCCCATGTAGCAAAGTGCTTGACTTGTGCTCAAGTCAAAGCCGAGCACCAAAAGCCGTCTGGCTTGCTACAACAGCCTGAACTTCCCGAGTGGAAGTGGGAATGCGTAACTATGGACTTCATAACCAAGTTACCCAAAACCAGGAAAGGAAACGATACAATATGGGTCATAGTCGATAGGCTGACTAAATCAGCTCATTTTCTACCCATCAAGGAGACGTATAGCTCCGATATGTTAGCCCAACTCTATGTTGATAAGATTGTAGCCTTACACGGCATACCTGTGTCTATTATCTCCGACAGGGATACTAGATACACATCTCACTTCTGGAAGAGTTTCCAGCAATCTTTGGGCACGCGTTTAAACTTTAGTACGGCTTACCATCCACAGACGGACGGTCAAAGTGAGCGTACTATACAAACGCTTGAAGACATGCTTCGTGCATGTGCAATCGATTTAGGCGGTAACTGGGATAAGAATCTACCCCTGATCGAATTCTCCTACAATAATAGCTACCACACCAGCATAAAGGCTGCGCCTTTCGAGGCATTATACGGTAGGAAATGTAGATCGCCTGTTTGTTGGGCGGAAGTAGGAGAGGTCCAATTAACAGGACCAGAGATTGTTTTCCAGACGACGGACAAGATTGTCTAGATCCGGGAACGTCTCAAGGCTGCCCGCGATAGGCAGAAGAGCTACGCTGATCCAAAGCGTAAGGATTTTCACTTTGATGTAGGTGAAAAGGTGTTGCTTAAAGTATCACCTTGGAAAGGGGTGATGCGTTTCGGCAAAAAGGGCAAGCTGAGTCCGAGATACATAGGACCTTTTGAGGTCGTTGAACGTATCGGATCAGTTGCCTATAAGTTGAACTTGCCTGAAGAGCTCAATGGAATTCATAACGTATTCCACATCTGCAATCTCAAAAAGTGCTTCGCCGATGAATCATTGGTGATTCCACACACAGATGTGCATATAGATGAGAGCTTAAAGTTTATAGAAAAACCTTTGTCGATTGAGGATCGACAGGTAAAGAAGCTTTGCAGAAAGCACGTACCGATTGTAAAAGTCAAATGGGATGCTCGTAGAGGTCCTGAATATACGTGGGAAGTCGAAGCTACAATGAAAGAAAAGTACCCCTATTTATTTGAGTAAATCTCGGGTCGAGATTTATTTTAAGGGGGTGAGGATGTAACACCTCGAATTTTTGTGTCCAATGATGTGTTAACACGTGTCATTGATTACACGTGGCATCCATAATAAATAAAGGACTAATTTTGACAAACCTTGAAAGTATATAAATTCGAGGGTTATAAATGTCAACAAGGGTAAATATACTGTATAATAACCCTAAATAAATGCTTGTACCTTCAAACGAATAAATCATAAATCGTACGGAAGCGAAACGCGGAAGAAAGTGAGAGATTACGAACTACAGGGGTTAACTGTGTCAACATGTTTAATTATACCTCTGAGTGACCCTTTAACGTTCCCAAGGCTTCGTAACAATATTATACGCTCACTAGAATATACTGTATAAATTCCGCGAAGTTCCGTCTTAAAACGAAAGAGTTATACTCAAATTCGTATGAGAAGGGTTAAAAGCGTCAACAGTGAAAGTTAAGGCTTTCCAAAGAATTAATAAACTAACCGGGGACTTAATAATGCGGGTAAATAACACGAGGCCCCTTTCGGTAAATAACCGAGGGCCAAACCGCAAAGTTACCCCTTCAAACCCGAAAGGTCAGGTAAATCATTACGAAAGATTTCGTTATTAATTACCGGATTCTGATAATCATTACAAACGATTTAGAATTTCTGGAAATCAGACCTCTCGCGACCCGCGTGAAGGTTATGGCTAAGTTGAGGCGGGCCGCGAGCCTCCTCTATTACGCGTCTGTTATTTGAATCCCAGGCGACCCGCATTAAAATGGCATGGAACTTCCATGCGGGTCGCGTAAAGTGCCCAGATGCAGAAACTTTGTAGTTTCTTGCCTTTTGAGCATTGTGAACAATCTAACCTCAATAAATGAGGCATGGGCACCCTACACTTGACCCATACACCTTAGGGACACCTGCCCATGATCCATGATCAAATGTAGACTGAGTTGTGATGATCTTGAGGGCTTAGTTTCACTATAAATAGCCAAGTTTGGCTCATAACATTCACACAACACAAACACTTCTATCTGATCATTCTAAGAGCTCTCTAGCATCCATCTCTGCTCTATAAGCAAGAACACACTTCTGTAAGTCGTTCATAACCATTTTGGTCATACATTTCCATAGATGTAGCTTATAAACACAACCGTCGTAACTAACGGTTGTCATTACAATAACTTGCAAATGGTTCAGTCTTATGATGGATCAAAAGTAGTTTTGAGTTGGTATTTATGTGGGTAATAAACCTCTAAAAGGGTTCCCCCTGATCACCACTCTAACTATGTCAAATATCGAGTCAAACGTGCGGTTAAAAGTCAACAGAAAGCTATTTTAGCGATTTATGCATAATCTGTAATGTATATGTTATGAAACCTGTTTTGACACTTATAAAACATGATATTAAGCATATAAACTTGTTTGCGCTCGTTTGAATCGATCATTTGCTATATTGACCCGGTTCGGAGCCGAATGTCGCAAAAGTTTGACTTTTGCTTTGACTTCAGTTCTGACCCGTTTTAGTGAGGTATAGATATGCCTTAGGACTCTATTAGGACCAGGTCACATGTTGGTATAAACCTCTGTGGTCGGTTCACGAGTTATCCGAGTCTTTTGCGCATTTCCGTCATTCGCCTAAAAGTTGACCGTAACGGCCTTTTGAAATTAAAACGAGTAATTCGGACGCGTGAACGGACCAGAACCTTGCTTATTAAATTATAAGCATGTCCTTAAAGTTTCACGTCAATCCGAGGTCTAGAATGAGAGTTATGCTAAATGGCGCAATTAAAGTAAACTTTAGAAATTAACGGCGCAATTAGCATAACACCTATCTAAACCAAGATTTCGTCACCAAAACTTTTACCCACTGTATTAAAATAATATTTTGGGAATTTTAAAGATTTTTAATAATTTTTACCTCGCTCATAACCTGCGGTTATGGCTACGGTTCGGTAAATACCGAATATGCCCTTTTCGGCCAAAACATGAGTTTCACAAGGTCTTTTGACCCGATCCCAATTACTACTGATTTTAAATAATAAATAAAGTATTTTAAGCTTTATAAGCTGTTCGGGAAACTCAGATTTCCTGTAGAACTCGAAAAGCTCTTTAAAAGTCTTTAAAATGACCGAAAAGCCCCTACGGGGCATAATATCAACTTAAACTCGTTACGGGCGTCACGGAAGGTATCCTACCGATACCACAACCTATTTAAGGCATATTGACTTAGGAAATAAGCGTACGACTCTCATGGTTAACCGTTTCGCTAATTGCGCACACGGTACGGCTTATGAAACTAGTTTTCATAAATTAGCCGATACAGGTCAAATTATATTATTTGAACCCCAAAATCCAGAGTGTGAACCATAAACCCGTATAAAACAAGTCTCTGAACTTGTTGGGTCAGAATCACACTCCATTCTCGGTTTTCGCCTTTTCGCGCGATTAAACCATATCTATATATATCGGAACCAACCGGTCTAGGCTACGGCCATTATAACGACTCGTTAGGATTCTAAGAGGTTAACTAAAACCTTCGTTCCAGATTAGGAGCCCCAGTAAAAGCTATCGGTGATTTAATCCAAATTAAGGAAATATACTTGCAAAGGTAAATACTTTAACTTATTTCCCCTATATGGGCTTGGGTTACGGTATATTAATACCGCTTGATTGAGCATTATATTCTTCCATCGCTTAGGTGGTTAATTAAATAATATGATCGGCTCATTTAAACAGTTTTGTTGCTTAAAAGCCTTTGGGGGGTTTAATGACCGTTGTCCCGGATATCCTTGGCATCATTTTACGAAATGGCCACGACCATCGACATCCCGGTGTAGGCGTACACCCGGTATAAAGTGTCGACATTAAATTAAAAGACGTAGCCGTTGGTTTTTATTCTACGGTTTTACGCAATGTGGTGTGTCTTTAAATCTTTAACCCGGCACGACCCGGGCTACTGAACGCATAAAAGAACATGTAAAACGTTCACAAGATTATTATAATTTTCCCAAGTTATAAAAGAGTTTGTGCCTTGTGCATTCAAATCAATTTTAATAAACATTTTCAAATGTGTCAGTTGAATGTATTTACCAGTGTAAACTGACGTATTTTCCCCAAAAAGATTAAGTGCAGGTACTATACGAATTTGGCTGGTATTAGCTGCCTAAGCATCACGAATAGTCTCGCAAACTCGATGTCGTATCTGAATGAACAACATTTATTTATTTTGATCCGCTGTGGATATATTCAACTTCTGTAATACATTTGATATTACAACCAGAGGTTGAAGTTTATATATATATCTTATGCTTCCGCTGTGCATTATATAATTGTGTGGTTTGACTATATTGTTGCCAACATCGTCACGGTAATCCCCCACCGGGCCCACCGGTGAGACACGTGGAAATCGGGGTGTGACAGTGCATCAGACAAAGTATGTCCACGAGATTCTCAAAAGATTTGGATTGGAAGATAGCTTACCCTATGACACGCCTCTCCCGACTAATCTGAGGCTTTCACCCGATAATGTGAAAGATCCTGAAGTGGATCCGACTCTATATCGAGCAATGATAGGTTCACTGATGTATCTTACTACTTCACGACCAGATATTATGTTCTCTGTTTGTTTGTGTGCTAGGTACCAATCAACTCCGAAGGAGTCTCACTTGAAAGCAGTCAAGCGTATTTTCAGATATCTGAAAGGGACGCCTAAGCTTGGATTGTGGTATCCAGCTGAAGGTGGTCTGGATTTGATGGCGTTTGCTGACGCAAATTTCGGAGGGTGCCAGATGAACAGAAAGTCAACCTCTGGCGGCGCACAACTTCTTAGGAATCGTCTTGTCTCTTGGCAATGCAAAAAGCAAGTTGCCGTTTCTCTATCCACGTGCGAGGCTGAGTACATTGCTGCTTCAAGCTGTTGTGCTCAGGTTTTGTGGATTCAGCAGCAAATGAGGGACTACGGTTTGAATTTTACTCGAACTCCTATCCTTGTCGATAACAACTCTGCCATTTCCATAACAAACAATCCAGTTAATCACTCACGCACTAATCACATAGATGTTAGGCATCATTTTATTCGCGACTGTGCTGAGAAGGGTTTAATAAAAGTGGTTAGGGTAGACACCTTGGATAATCTTGCCGACCTGTTTACGAAAACATTCGATCGGGCTAGATTTGAAAATCTGGTCCGAATGATTGGCATGATCAACCCAGAGTAAAATGCTTTCAAAACTCGCATAGAAACTTTATTTTGTCTTTTCTGTACAGTTCTTACCGCTTTCGAAAAAATTGAAAAACTCCAAAAATATTTTACTTAGTTGTAGGATAAATTTCAGAAAAATACAAAAACATTTGTAAAATTTAAAATGAAGTCGTGTTGAGATATAAGGGAAATGATAGTACATCGGTTAGTCGTATCTAATACAGGACTATGGTTATAATCAATTAACCGTTAACTGTGACAGCTTCATCATACGTTGCTTCGGTAGGTTTTACGCGTAAATAAGAACCTGTCTTTGGTATATAAACATAATGAACTACGTAACTTGTGTGGCACATCTCTCGGATATATGGTCTTGGTACCGTAATTTCGTTTGATAGATTGCCGAGGTTCTGAGATACGTGGTCTTTATGCTGTTTATCATCTGGGTATCATGGTTGTTTCTTTTACCGGAAAATAACGGGGACGCAAGTCTAGATCTTCCATGATACCATACATACCTGTAAATATCCTTAATACATGATGCATTCGACCCAAATAAGTGATAAACAATCACATGTCCCACAAAATTTTGCGGGAGTCAAGTTCGTCTCTTTGTCTGTACGATGGTACTAACCTGTTCACGGACTTGCTCCTGTGCCCTTTGCATCTGAAATTCAAGTTCCTCCTAAATAAGTGATTATATCACAAAGGACTTGTTTTCAATTCCAAATAAGTGAGTATCTAACATTAGCTTATACGTCAAAACAGATGATAAATGGTATACTCACCAGTAAGATGATCTCTCGTGCATACCTTGATACGGGAGTATATTCTGAGGTGGGTAAACATATTTATTGTCAGGTATTAATACACTTAATTCCATATCTCGAAAACAGTGTTCGAAAGCGTGCTAAAACTTAAGTGGACCACAATACCGTTGAACGTCTTGAACTGTCAATATCATTCTAAAAGATTAAAAAAAAACTATGGTTCTTGTATTGGGTACTGACAGTAAAACCGATATGATTCCTTTACTCCGATTTCACAAAAAGATAATTAGTGTAAATATGTTCGTAGGTTAATTTCCATTTCAGTCAAAAATTGAAAAACCACAAAAAGATTTTGCTTTCTTGTTTCTATGTGCGAGTTATCTTATTAAGAATACTCTAGGGTTGTAAAAATTGTTTAAATAAGTTATTAAATGTTGATCGTTTAATATTTCAAATTGTTTATTCTGGGGTATTGGAATTTATTTTTGGGATCCAGGTTTGGGCCGATGTCTCCGGGGTCAAGTTTCTTAATCCGGGGTTAAGTGTTTCAGGTCTGGATTGTTCATCTCAAGATGGAAGATTTGGAGAAGCTGTGTACATCTGGATCGTTCATCATAAGATGGAAGATTTGGAGAAGCTGTATGCGTCTGGATCGTGCATCTCAAGACTGGGGAAGCAGTGATTTCTGAAAAGAAAGTGACGGTTGAGATTCCTAAAGTGCTGGATCTGATTTGGCTTGCCAACTTAAGGGAAGCACATCTGAAGAAGCTTCGGCGCCTGCCTCTAATATACAATGAAGAAGATCGTGTTCTAGCTGACCAGTTCATCAAGGTGGTTCAGTTCTGTGTGAAGAACAAGGTCTGGGCAGGAAGCAGTTCTCGAAGAAAGGATGAAGATCTCAAGACCAATGAAGACCATGCACTGATCAAGGGGGAGTTTGTTAATGCACCTTAGGTGATAAGTGCATGACTCCCATGTTACCAATGAAAGGATGAAGATCTAAAGACCAATGAAGACCATGCACTGATCAAAGGGGAGTTTGTTAATGCACTTTAGGTGATAAGTGCATGTCTCCCAAGTTATAGGGTCTTTATTGTACATATAGTGAAAGTTAGTCCTAGTTTTATCCTTGGACATTTTGTCCAAGTTTTAGAAAAGGCTTTTTGTCTGAGTTTTTGTTTAGGTCTTTTGTCTGAGTTTTGTCTAGGACAAAAGTCAGAGTTTTGTTTGTGTAGTTTGTTTGTCCGGGCTTTCTAGTTTGTCTTGAAAGTCCGGGTTTGCCTTGTATTTATACCTTTATGTGGAATAGACAAGGCGGCGATTCTGTGCACCTAACCCTAATCATTGTGTGTGTTTTGTCTGGCGGCTGCTTTGTGTGAGTGACGTCATTCATCTTCCTCATCAAGAATACTCAGTGTATTCTTGATTTCTCTCACAAATCCTTGCATACTAGTGTTTCATCTGCAGTGGTTAATCATCAGGTGGATTCCGCACACCTGTTGGTGGCTTTAGCTGAGTGAGATCTTGGATTAGGAGGCCTTACACAATTTTATTAAGTTATTTAGTAATTCCTTTTGGTTATCGCCTTGTTTTAGCCGACCTCAATATTGATGTTTTTTTATGGATTGCTATTTCAAGTATTGCTCCTGTTGGCCTCCTTATGTCAGGATATGGCTCAAATAATAAATATTCTTTTTAGGTGGTCTACGAGCTGCTACTCAATCAATTAGTTATGAAATACCATTAACCTCTATGTGTGTTATGAATATCTCTACGTGTAATTCGTTAAGACATAAAATTCGCGCTACTTCTTTTCTTTCTAGGAAGGAAGTGTCATGAGTTGAATATAGATTTACGTTTTTTATTCATCACATTATTCGGGGGTTGATGAAAGAAACCAGATAGTTATATGAGTGAAAGAAACGGCTTAGAAATTTGCAGTAAAAGATTGAATCTCATTTCCTATGTACAAAAGTTAAGAAAAGTAAATATAAGTATTAGAGACTGTTTACCCCAAGATATCTTGATTAGTCATCATGACTTGAATCGGGTTCAAAAGATCAGCTTTCAGAGGTTATTACTATCTATTACTATATGTATTACCCGAAAGTAGATTGATAAAAACGAGTGGATAACTAGGAACATTAAGGTACACAAAGGATTCGTAATAGAGATTATGTAAGTGTATTTCTATGTGTATAAAAAGAATTAGGGGATTTAAACTGGTAGAAATGATCAAGGAGTACTTCCCACGATTCGGATCCAGAGTATACTTCTATTCACCGATTAAGTAAATAACTATCAAGAACGAACGAAGTAATCTTTTAACTTTGTTTAAGGTCCCTTTTTTTATTGAGAAAGGAGAATAGGAATGGAAAAAAAATACAAAGCCCAAAGTTATTTCTCTTTCTCCTTCAAGTTTACCTATTACGGTACCGGAATGAATGTGATCTCCACTGGACATACGTAACGCTTTAGCCAGTTTAATGCAAGGTTCGTAGCCAAAGAATATAGTTAAAAATATGTTGCTGATTTTGATGAGACTTTTTCTCATGTGGTTAACTTGTTACTATAAGGTATTTTTTAGAGGAATTATTGATTTGAGAGTATGTGGTAATGTTGGAATGAAATATGTAGGTATATAAATACGGTTTTTAAAAAAATATATATATATATTTAAAGAAAATGATCATTTAACAATGGTCAAATGACATGGCCCACCAAATTCAATCCCCCCCCCCCACACACACACACTTGGTTGAGGCAGGAAATAAACAGGTCAAATGAGTTTGGTAACGGGGCTATTTGTAAAAGTATAAACAATTTAACAAAATTAAATAAAATCTATCCCATTCCGGCGGTCCCAGCCCCTATATCGAAGATCGCTGTCGTAACACCATACTACTGTACCATCGTAACACCATACTCTGGGCATTATCATGTCGTCTAATTTTTATGTCAAATGTTCGAATAACACAATCTTTATTCATCCATTTACAAAAAAAATTGAATAATTTGTTTAATCATCGAGATTTTAATTCAGAGTTGTTGTAGAACGAACAGCACAAGATTATATCACTGGATGCGAAGTTGTAATTAGTAAAAAAAAATTGTAGTTCCTGACTCAAGCTTGTTCAAGTTAGACTCTATTGAAGCTTTAAGGATTCGTCTTAACTAGCTCGCTAGCGTCTTGCAACTAAAGTTATAGTTTTAAATCAATAACTAAAATGGTTTTCATCTTTTATTATTCTATTAAAGTCCGATATTATTTGAGAATTGAAAATTAGTGTTAGTGACAAAATGAAGCACGCAATGTTTGAACACCTAAAAGCATAGTCATCTTATTTGACCCAAAAATCATTTTGTTTGCTGTCATCTATCAATGCAGTACTCACCCACTTGATTTGGAAGGCTTCAAAAGTTCAAAGTCAACCATGATCTTTAAAAATATTTTAAAAATAATCAAATCATGATGCACATCTGACCATATAATTTCTTTTGGAGTTTTAGTTATGACTATGTTATCCTGCTGTATGTTCTCTCATTCAATAGTTGTTGTCAATTAAATGAAGCAACTTCTAATTTTCCATTTACTTTTCTTGATACTGTTAACAACAGAATCAACAGAAGCTCTTAATTTGGCCAAGAAAGGATGCCAAGAAAGATGCGGGGAGGTCGGGATTCCATTCCCTTTTGGAATCGGAGAACATTGTGCTTTGGACGAACGGTATGCTGTTGATTGTTACTCATCAATCCCATATCTGTCTGTATTCAAAAACATGGAGGTGATGAATGTAAGTTTGGAACAACAAACAATCACAGTAAACGCCTCAGTGAACTTTGATTGCAAGAATCGAGTCTTAAATAGTAGTCAAATCTTAATCAGCAACATCGACTTTGGAGGCAGTGGAAGTCCCTTCCTGTTTTCCAGATTGCATAACATATTCGTCGCTGTGGGATGTGGCAATGCTGTGATCAAGGATGTGGATGGGACTACTGTCACAGGATGTTCAACAACTTGTAGCAATGACACTTTTATCGACTTAAAGAACTGCTATGGCGTTGGGTGTTGCCAAGCGACAGTTCCATATCATCTCCAGCAGTTCACCTTGAATTCAACACGATTGGAAAGGCAGGGTGCAGATGGAACATGTGGATCCGCCTTCTTGGTGGATGAGGATTCATTCCTTAATGGAAACTTTTCTCTTCGGTTTATGTCTGGGGACCACTATTCTGTTCCGATATCACTTTTTTGGCCACTAGCACGTATTTACCCGCAAGACGTTCCAACTTTTAAGCGCCCAGAGTGCACAGATGTCGAGTTTTATCTACATGACGGTACATTGGAGGGTTACAGAAAGTGCCAGTGCAGTACATCAGAAGAAGGAAACCCATATCTACCAAATGGGTGCAGAAGTATGCAATTTTTCATTTGTTTTGCCAGTTCTAAGTTCTTTCTGTGCTGATTATTTTGTTTCTAATGTTATTATATTTGTGGTTTCGATCAGAAACTGAAAAATGTATGGAGTGTGAACGTAAGGGGGGTCTTTGTAGCCGCTCCTATAGTACAGAATATGATGATGCTACATCGCAAATTCTCTCCATACCGTCTTGTGACATACCATTTGGCCCCAAATCATCACTAGGTGTTATTCTGGGTAAGCTACTCTCTGGTTAGATTTAACATAAATTTTAAAAGTCTTGCTAATATTACATTTGTGAAAGAAATAACTTGATACCCTTGCTAATCTAGTCATGCTTAGAGATATCTTTTGTGGGAACACCAGATACCTTCAACAGTAAATTGTAGAATCTTCTAGCTAGGATTCCTGTGTTAATTTTCTGCATTTATCTTTCTCATTTTAGGTGTCAGCATAAGCTTGAGTTTGCTTTTCCTAACGGCGTTTATCTATGGATTACACAAAGTAATCACGAAAACCATAGAAAAGAGACAGAAAGAAAAGTTTTTTAAACGCAATGGTGGTCTACTTCTTAAACAACAAGAAGCAACTGATGCAGGCTTAATTGATAAAACCATACTTTTCACCTCCAAAGACTTGGAGATGGCCACTGACAATTATAACGAGAATAGAATTCTTGGCCGAGGAGGTCAAGGTACGGTGTATAAAGGCATGTTAGCAGATGGAAGAATTGTCGCTGTCAAGAAGTCAAAGATTGTTGATGAAAGCCAGTTAGATCAATTTATCAATGAGGTTGTGATTCTGTCACAAGTCAATCATAGGAATGTGGTCAAATTATTGGGATGCTGCCTAGAAACTGAGGTTCCTCAACTCGTCTCTGAATTTGTCCCAAACGGCACGTTGTATGACTTTATTCAAGATGATGCCGGTGAGTTTCAATTCTCTTTGAACACGAGATTACAAATTGCTACTGAGGTTGCAGGAGCACTCTCTTACTTACATTCAGCAACTTCCATTCCAATATACCATAGGGACATCAAGACCACCAATATTCTTTTGGATGAGAAGTATAGGGCCAAAGTTTCTGACTTTGGAACCTCCAGATTCGTCTCAATAGATCAAACTCACTTAACTACGTCAGTCAAAGGTACATTTGGTTATTTTGATCCAGAGTACTTCCAATCTAGTCAGTTCACCGAGAAAAGTGATGTCTATAGTTTTGGAGTTGTTTTGCTCGAACTTTTTACGAGAGAGAAGCCAATTTCCTTGACAAAATTTGGCGAACATAGAAATTTAGCAATATATTTTATGCTTGCCATGGAAGAAGGTCGTGTGATGTCTGTTTTTGACCAGGTGGTTGTGAACGAGGATTCAAAGGGTGTGCTCTTGGCAATAGCTAACTTGGCAACGCGATGTTTGAGTACGAATGGGAAACATAGACCAACAATGAAAGAAGTAGCTATTGAGTTAGAAGGAATTAGAATGTCACATGTGCCTTCTACAGTTGAACATCCACTGATGTTTACATATAACTGGTCAACATCAAGTTTCAAAGAAACAATTAATTAACCATTGGACGAGTTTTGTTTTAAGTTAGCGTTTAATCAAGTCATGATTTATTCTGTATCGCTTTGCTTGTAAAATAATTTGTATACAAGAGTTAAAGAAAAATTCTTATAGTACTATGTTGCTTTTGCAGATCTCATCTGATAAGGGTCGGTTGTTTCAAACTATTTTGCTCCTTTGGTTCTCTTTTCTCTACAACAAAGCTTACTTGTGAATAGGATTATCACTTATGGATGAGAGCAATTGAAATTTGAATGTCTACTAAAAAAAGTTCGGGGTTTATAAACAAGTAGGTAAAAGGGTAGAACTGACTGAGATCAATCATATTTCTTTGATGTTTAACAGTTTTAAATCATTGTAATGAATCTTTACAAACATGTATAATAATTCATTAACAGATACATTTCATGAACAATTTTGGTGTGAAACAATGTGATGTTTCTGTTGGAACCAGATCTCTTATTCAATTGAAAGGTTTTATTTACTAGCTTGAAAAGTGATGTTATATGAAACAAAAATGGGTATATGAAACTTGCAGAGAAGAACAATGAAAAGAAAACAGGTTATTTTATTCAATACTAAAGATGCCTTTAAATAGGCTATCATCCAACGTACATACTGAAACTTTCAAAATCACATGTGCAATTACCTATTCTAAAGGAAAGCTCTTAAAGAACCGGTCCCACTCTTCTACCAACGTTTATTCCCAAACTTAGTCAAACCTCACTTTAACTAAATTAAATAAAAGCTACTCCATAATTAAAACATATAATAATTAAACAAACTATGTAATAACCTGCTTGACTTAATAACTCACATCTATGTCAATATTACCCAACACTCACCCCCTAATCTTGACATAGATTATTTATTCTTCAAAGTAGTGTCGGCTCATCATCATCCTGGATTAAATTAGCTTCATCGTCTTTAGCCTTCCATTTAGTGCACTCATAAGAAAAGTGTCCAAATTCTCCACAATTAAAACACCGAAATGCACTTTTGTCACCTCGACCCGAGCCTCTTCCTCGACCTCTTTCACCTCTACCGTAGCCTCTTCCGCGGCCTCTTCCTCGTCCACCACTTCCACCATTCTTTTGTTCGGTCATCAAAAGTTGGCCTTGCTCTTCACCTTTTCACCAAGGCTTTTCCGTCTTTCTTCATACGCCTTGAGCCTTCCAACCGCTTCATCAAAGAGCATTGAGTCCAAATCGAAGCATTGCTCAATTGAAGTTACAATTTGAAGATAGGACTTTGGCATTGCATCAAGTAGCCTTCTCACCATTTCTTCTTCTTCAATTTCGTACCCGAGACCCCTCATCTTTGAAACCAATCCGCTCACCTTTGTAGCACCATCATCAACAAGTTCTCCTTCCTTCAACCGCAAACCTTCATGCTCTCTTCTCAATGTTGCAATTCGAGCCGCCCTAACTCGATCTACACCCAAGTATCGTGTTTTTAAACCATCCCACACTTTCTTCGGGTCCGTGTCACTCGACATTTGCGACACCATCTCCTCCGGTATAGCTTGAAATAGGAAGGCGAGCGCTTGTTTTGATTTGGGTCTGGGTCTTCACCTAATGCCCTCGGTTCGATCATCTCCAACAGACCATGCGCATCCAAAATAGATTTAACTTTGATAGCGCATACCGGATAATTGGTTGAGGTCAAAGTCGGAACTTGGTAAGACATCGAGCCTGCTTCTTTTGCTTGTACCATCGCCATTCTTCAGTTTCTTTCTTTCTTCTTTGAATCGACTGGCCTTTCTTTCTTTCTTTGTCGATTTATTCTTTCGCAGTTTCTTTCTTACCGGAGTCTCTTTCTTACCGGTTTTTCTTTCTAAGTTGCACCTGGCTTTCTTCTTTCTCTTTCTCACGGCACCTGGTTTTCCTCTTTCTCTTTCTCTCGGCACCTCTCTTTCTTCTTTCTCTCACAGGTTGCAACTATCTTTCTTCTTTCTTTGCTGATCTAAATCAGCTTCTTTCTTTCTTTCTTTCTTGCGAGAATCTTACATAAACTCGCTTATCTTTCTACTGCTATCTTCCAAGGATCGAGCCCTATGAGCTCCGATACCAAATGTTGGAAACAGATCTCTTATTCAATTGAAAGGTTTTATTTACTAGCTTGAAAAGTGATGTTATCTGAAACAAAAGTGGGTATATGAAACTTGCAGAGAAGAACAATGAAAAGAAAACAGGTTATTTTATTCAATACTAAAGATGCCTTTAAATAGGCTATCATCCAACGTACATACTGAAACTTTCAAAATCACATGTGCAATTACCTATTCTAAAGGAAAGCTCCTAAAGAACCGGTCCCACTCTTCTACCAACGTTTATTCCCAAACTTAGTCAAACCTCACTGTATTCTTCCTAACTAAATTAAATAAAAGCTACTCCATAATTAAAACATATAATAAACAAACTACGTAGTAACCTGCTTGACTTAATAACTCACATCTATGTCAATATTACCCAATAGTTTCAGTTATGACATAACATCCATTTGTGATCATCCAAAAATAACAACCAGAACCCTTTCATAACTGTCTTCCTTTGTACCAAAAAACTTGTCAACTTTGTTGCTATAGAAACTAAAAATCCTTGAAGTCTCACTAATTCAACCGGGCTTCTCTTTCGTGGTAAGAGTTAATATGCAACTCTATACGTGTTGCTTCATTATATCTTGGGAGGCAATTCATGAATGCCTAAGCAGAAAAATCAAAAGATCAAAGGGTGGGAGGGGGGATTGCTTTAAGGAAAGAGAGAGCTCGGCTTAAAGCAACAAGTGTTGGAAAAATTAGTGGAAAAGAGAGATGGTTCACCAGGTGTAAAGTACTATTTTCCCAAACTTCGCACAAATATGTTTATATTAACCTTGGTTAATATAAGTACTATTTAGTGGATTTCTGTTTTATGTTGTAAGGGCTTTAAAGTGAACCAAACCATGTTCAAATCGGAGTTAAGATGAATAAGATATCAATGCCCAAAGTTGAGACATGAATGATGAAAACTGAGAAAAAGAAGATAAAACGAGTGGGAGAAGTGGGAGGTGGTCCCAATTTCATAGACCCTCACATCATACGAAGCATCCTTAACTAGCACACTCATGTAGCGTATGCGCGTAATTTGGCGCTTTGATACCACAATTTCCATTGTGCGAGCCGCTTAAGAGTTCCTTTGTATTTTTTAAGGTTGGTTCGAGGGGCCTAGGTCAGGTGCGGCTGACCAAGGTTCGTATCTGGTGCAAGTCTAGCAGGTCTGTTCACCTGGAAAAATGATGAAGCCAGCAGTAGCAAATGTTTGACATCATCAATATCTATTGTGGTTCGAGCCAAACAAAAGGCTTTAGCAGCAGCAAATAGGGAGATGAATGCCCAGACCCAAGACATAATCAATAAGCGATTGGCCAACCTTCACATACTAGCTACTACTGTCGCAGACCCAAACTTAGACCAAATCATTGCACTACAGCCACTACCACTGTTCCCAACCCAACCCATGGAAATAGAACCTAACCCAGGAGACCAGATTCCCATACCTGCATTCGACCCAAACGGAATTATCGAGAACTCTACCCACAAGAGGAACCCATACCAAACCCTATAGCACCACACCCCAACCCTGACCCTCTAGATCTATATTGGGATGTCGATCAGTATGTTCGGGAAATACTAGAAAACCTATACCCATATGGAGAACCCCTACCACTGTATCCTGATCCAATACCAGCACCACCCCCACCCATGAGTACCGAAAACGTGCAGGAACTCTGCACTTTTGGTTATGAGTTAGTAGATGAAGGAGACAAAATAAGGCAAATAGGGGAAAGGCTCGTTTGGAAATATGACGAGCAAAATATGCAGTACTGGATGAACCCCTAGTAATAATAGTAATAATATATATATATATATATATATATATATATATATATATATATATATATATATATATATATATGTATATTTGTAGCTTGACAAAAAGAAAACAACTAAAATAAATATCCTAAATACTTACTGATGCATATCTAGTAAAGTACTCTAAATTCCAGTTGTAGCTTGTAATAGATATAGATATCTATAAAATAGAGTAAATGTCGCAATGCACGGCGATTTTGATTAATGTGTTTGTTTGTATGATTGTTCGCATTAAATCTTGTTCTATGATATTAATATTGGTAAATGTTTACAATGACAACGAAGTGAATCAGGAAACCCGAATAACGATAATAACGGGAACCAATTAGATAACAGTGCCATCCAACACATAATCGCACAAGGAATTATAGACGCTATGCCATATATTATCAAAACGGTTAAGGAAGTAGAAAATAATAAAACTAACAGTGGAAGTAAACGACCACCTACTAAACCCAGTCACAGCATAAACAATGGACCACTACTTCAATCGCCTATTCCAAAAAGAAGAAGAACCATGTTTTATGGTTGTTCTTACAAAGAATTCTGGTCTTGTAAACCAATGGATCTCGGGCAATGAAGGAGCCATTGCAGCTCTATGTTTGATAGAAAAGACTGAGGCAGTTTTAAAAATAAGCAAGTGTGCAGAGGAAGATAAAATCATGTTTGCTTCCAATCTTTTTAAGAATGCAGCTCTAGAATGGTGGAATACTATTCTCCAGTCTAGAGGGAGTGACAGAGTTTACAATATGGAATGGACTGAGTTTAGGAACATGGTTGAAAGAAAATTATGTCCTCCCAATGAAAAAGAACAAATTGCTAATAAGTTCTTAAACCTTAGAATGACTGGCATAGACTACAAGGGTTACACTACCGTATTCTTCGAATATGCTAGAATTGTGCCAACCATAGCATCACCAGAACCAGTATTAATCTCCCGTTACACCTGAGGATTAATCAGTGACATTAGACACGTAGTCAACGCAGCTAGACCACAAACTATAGAAGAAGCAGTAGAACTAGCAAATACCTTGACTGATGAGCTAGTACGTACACAAGAAGAGAACCAAAGGAAGAACCTAGTCCAAAAGCTTACCCAGGAAATCCGCTCCGGTAATTCCAATCGTGAGAAAAACATAGGTTCTACTTCTACACCTTACTGTAAGTCCTGCAAGAAAAAGCATTCGGGAAGATGTTCCACATACTGCAACTTCTACAAGATACCGGGACACAAGGAAGAAGATTGCAGGAAGAAACCCAGTAATGGAATATGCTTCAATTGTGGAGCAAATGGGCATATTAAGCAGAACTGTCCGAAACTAGCCCCACGCATGAACAACAAGACTACTAAGAATGCTAGAGCATTTGTTCTGACTGCAGAAGAAGCCAAGCTGATTCCGGACGTGATTGCCGGTACGTTTTTAGTTAATGATGTATTTGCTAAAGTATTATTTGACTCTGGTAGAAACCAAAGTTTTATTAATACTTCATTTTGCAAACTTCTAAATCAACCATTAACTAAACTTCAACAAGAATGCCTAGTAGAAACGGCAAATGGAGAATCCATTAAGATCACTGAAATCTTGTAGGGTGCAAGAATAGAAATTCTAAACCATAACTTTATTGCTAACCTTTACCCAATGAATCTGGCTGGATTTGATATTGTATTAGGAATGGATTGTTTAATAGCCAATAAAGCCAGTATTATATGTGATCAAAAGTCAGTACAAGTAAATTCACCAAAGGGTGAAAAGATCACAATTAAAGGTGACAAGCCAGCTAGATCTACGAAATTCATCTATGAGATGAAAACAGCCAGTTATGCAAGAAAAGGGTCATTACTGTATATGATTTCCATAATCATTAACACTAAAGGAAAAGAATTGAAAGATATTCCTGTAGTACCTCAATTCTCAGATGTTTTCCTAGAAGAATTACCGGGACTACCGCCGGACAGGGAAGTTGAATTCGGAATTCACCTGCTACCAGGGACAGCACCAATTGCCAAGGCACCTTACCGTTTGGCACCAGCAGAGATGCAAGAACTGAAGAAACAGTTAGATGAACTTCTAGAGAAAGGATTCATACAGCCCAGTTCATCGCCATGTGGAGCACCAATTTTGTTTGTCGAGAAGAAGGACGGATCAATGCGTATGCGCATTGATTACCGAGAATTAAACAAGGTCACGATTAAAAATCGGTACCCATTACCAAGGATCGATGATTTGTTTGATCAGTTGCAAGGAGCTCGATTCTTTTCTAAGTTCGACTTACGCTCACGATATCATCAACTGAAAGTACAGGAAGAGGACATTCCTAAAACTGCCTTCAGAACAAGGTATGGCCATTATGAATTTACAGTCATGCCCTTTGGTTTAACCAATGCCCAGCCGCATTTATGGACATGATGAACAGAATATGTAAACCATATCTGGATAAATTTATAATTGTCTTTATAGATGATATTCTCATTTACTCTAAGAGTAAAGAGGAACATGCAGTGCATCTTCATGCACTCCCTACATTATTTAGAAAAGAAAAGCGTTATGCTAAATTTTCGAAATGCGAATTTTGGTTAGAGGAAGTACAATTTCTTGGACATTTAGTCAATCATGAAGGAATTCATGTGGATCCCACAAAGATCGAAGCGATTACTAAATGGAAAGTCCCTGAATCACCAACGGAGGTGAGAAGTTTTCTAGGACTTGCAGGTTATTATAGACGGTTTATCCAAAACTTTTCTAGGATAGCCATTCCCTAAACAAAACTAACCTATAAATCAGTTAAGTTTGAATGGGGACCAAAACAGAAAGAAGCGTTTAGAATCCTTAAGCAAAGATTAACCAACGCACCCATACTTGCGCTACCAGAAGGAACTGAAGACTTTGTAGTCTATTATGACGCATCTAAATTAGGTTATGGATGTGTGTTGATGCAACGTCAAAAGGTTATAGCCTATGCCTCTAGACAACTTAAGAATCATGAAGAGAATTATACAACCCATGATTTAGAATTAGGAGCCATAATTTTTGCCCTTAAAATTTGGAGACATTACCTTTATGGTACTAAGTTTACCATTTTCACCGATCATAAGAGTTTAAGATATGTTTTCGGACAAAAAGAGTTAAATATGAGACAAAGACGCTGGATGGAAATTCTTAGTGATTATGATTGTACTATCCAGTATCATGCAGGAAAGGCAAATGTAGTAGTCGATGCTTTAAGTCGAAAGTATCATGAAAAACCAAGAAGAGTGTATTCTCTCAAATTAAATCTACAGATAGATTTAAATGAACAGATTAGGGAAGTACAAGAATCAGTAATCAAGGACGATACTGACAAGTTAAAAGGAATGATTAAGCAATTAGAACAAGGAACAGATGGAATTTGGAGATTCCACAAGAAAAGGATTTTGGTACCCAAACAAGGAAACCTACGCCACCGAATATTAGAAGAAGCCCATAAGTCTAAATATATGATACACCCCGGTAGTGATAAAATGTATCAAGACTTAAGAAAGAATTTCTGGTGGATATGAATGAAAAAGGATATAGCAGCCTATGTTGCCAAGTGTCTAACCTGTTCACAAGTTAAAGCTGAACATCAGAAACTCTCAGGTTTATTGCAGCAATTAGAAATGCCAATATGGAAATGGGAATTGATAACAATGGACTTTGTTACCAAATTACCTAAGACATGAAAAGGTAATGATAAAATCTGGGTGATTGTAGGTAGATTAACCAAGTCTGCTCATTTCTTACCGATGAAGGAAACTTTCAGTATGGAACAATTAGCCAAGCTATATGTAAATGAAGTAGTTTCATTACATGGAATTCCTTTATCTATTGTGTTTGATAGAGATAGTCGGTTTACTTCTCATTTTTGGACAAGTTTCCAAAAAGCAATGGGAACCAAGTTAAATCTAAGCACAGCTTATCATCCTTAAACGGATGGACAAAGCGAAAGGATAATTCAGATAATGGAAGATATGCTTAGAACTTGTGTAATGGATTTCGGAGGAAATTGGGACGATCATCTACCATAAATAAAATTTTCCTACAATAACAGCTATCATACCAGTATCAATGTTGCACCATTCGAAGCACTTTATGGACGAAAGTGTCGAACTACAGTCTATTGGGCGGAAATTGGAGAAAAGCAATTGTCTAGACCGTAGATAGTACAAGAAACAACAGACAAGATTATTCAAGTCAAGGAAAGACTAAAAGCAGCACGCGATCGTCAAAAGAGTTATGCTGATAACAGGCGAAAACCGTTGGAATTTCAAGTAGGAGATAAGGTATTATTAAAGGTTTCACCATGGAAAGGGATAGTTAGATTCCTCAAAAGGGGAAAGCTAAGCCCCAGGTATGTTGGACCTTTTGAGATTATTAGAAGAATAAGACCAGTAGCTTACCAGCTACAACTGCCAGAGGAAACGGCAAGAATACATGTTGTATTTCATGTATGTAATCTCAAAAAGTGCTTAGCGGATGAATCATTGGTGGTACCTCTTAAGGACATAGAGGTAAATGAGAAACTTAAGTTTGTAGAGAAACCCCTACAGATTGAAGATAGAAAGATCAAGAATCTTAAACACACGAGATTAGTGCTAGTCAAAGTAAAATGGGATTACAAGAGAGGACCAGAATACACTTGGGAGCTTGAATCAGAGATGCAGAGGAAATATCCACACCTGTTCCAGTAGACCTCGAGGACGAGTTGTAAAACAAGGTGGGGAGGATATAACAACTCTCTTAAAATCTCTAAAACACCCCTATACGTCCTAAAATACACCCCGTATACGAAAAATAGGCCCCAAATACATTTATTTTACAAAAAATAAATAAAAACAAAATTCCCTACTCGCTCGTGGGGCGCGACAAAGACAGTAGGAGCTGTCGCAGGCCGCGACCCAGTGACACCAGGTCGAGCCCTGAGCTGCCACGTGTCCATGTCGTGTCGAGCCTATACCCTTGAGTCGACAACCCTAGATCCTACCCTATATTGCTCGCGGGCCGCGAAGGCCAATGCCTTCTCTCTCGCGGGCCGCTAGAGAGTGGCCGATCAGATCTATAAATAGGGGCCTCGGGCTTCAGTTGAAATTCGTTCAATTCTCGAAAAACCTCTCAACTTCTGAATATCTAAAATAATTCTTGGGTATAATACCCACAATAGCGAAGCTCTGCCTCGATGTAAGTATCATAACCCATGATTACATACTAGTTACGCTGCCCGATTGATCTAGTGCTCCGTAACGCATGTCAAGGCTCTGCCTGACTCAGTCGTTGGAGTTCTGTCTCGGGGAGGGTATAGCTAATGTAAATTGGGTTATTATACTAACGCGTGTGCATTGTTTAATTTAATAGATTATAAACCAGGAAGTCACAAGGAAATACCTAAATTAGCAATGTGAGTAATCCTTCTTTTTGCAAACCTTTTTGTGAGTGATTCCTCTTTTCACAAATTGTTTTTACAAAACCTCAAATGTTTTCATCTTATAATTAACAGTGATTGAGTATTTGTAATTCGACAATTATCATCGGTATGTTGGGGTTTTGTATACAAAATTTGTTACTACACTGTGAGTTGTAACATTACCACAAGTCAGGATTGGCAGTACCGTGGGTGGTAGGGCTGAGCAGTATACGGTTCAGAACCGCCAGAACCGGGGAATCAAACCGGAACCGCTAGATCCAAACCGTATTTTTGTATATAGGGTCCGGTCCCAGTTCTTAAATTTGGGTAAAAATGGTTCCCGGTTCGGTTCTGGTTAAAACCACGGTTCCGGTTAAAGAACCGCTAGAACCAATTGGGATTATAAATATTTAAAACCCTATTTTAATGGGCTTTTCAACATCATACGACCATCCTAATTCTTATTCCCTCCTCTTATATTCCTTCCACGATATCATCTTTCATCTTCTAATTCTTCTCCATCTCTTAACCCTAACCCTAATTGCCATCATACAAGTTCATCTCCATCAACACCCTGCAAATACAGGTACGTTATTCTATATGACCTTTTTTTATGATTGCATATATTTTCTTTCTAGATGTTTGCTTTCTGATACATATAGTTTTCTGCATATGAAAATAAAAATTGAACAAAAATAATCAAATCAATGTTGATCAAATTGTAAATGTGTATATAAATAGTGTATCGTTTGGTAAATACAGTAGATGCATTACTGATCAATCTATTCATGTGAACCAAATACAATAGATGCATTATTCGTTTATTTTTTTTAATTGCTAAGACTTGGTTTGATTTAGATGTTTATGAGAAGATTGAGAGGATGAAGATCAAATGAAGTTTGAAGATGTTTGTTTTAGTTGTTAACACGATAGTTGTATTATTTTTATTTAGAGTTTGTTTTATGGCTTGAAATTTTTTATTGTTGGTTTGCTACTTTTATTTTGGTTAGTTTGAACTTTGAATGTTGTAACTCTTAGTTAATGTTTTAAATGGTTTGGTTCGTTTTTATTGAATTGTTAATTTTACGATTTAATTATCAACTGGTTCCCGCGAGAACCGTTTACATGAGAACCATTTAACCGGTTCGGAAGCGAACCGGAACCGTTATAATACGGTTCGATTCCGGTAATTAAATTTAGCAATTAACAGTTCCGGTTTGGTTCTGGTTCGGTTCGGTTCGGTCTGGTTCTGAACCGTTGCACAGCCCTAGTGGGTGGTAATTAAAGTAGATGTAAACATTTGTAATTGCTGAATTGCCCTCAATGCTGTAAAATGATAAAACTTTCCTTGATTAAACTGGGATTCACTCGCCAGTATTTCTATTTCTTCCTGATAAAATATTTTTAAACGCGTTTCAGGTAACGAAATGTGAAAGCCAATTAGAAGCCAGCTGGAGAGCACTGAAGGCTTGGAAAAGTGGCTATAAAAGTTACCTAAATAAAGAAGAAGTTTTATTTCAATAAATTAGGGTTTATCCCTATAAACATGTTTGTAATGGAAACTTGGGAATTTCCCATATATTTATTATTATAAAAATGTGGTGTTTTACTCTGATAAACTATTTCCTAACTACGGTCCTGATGTAAATTCCGCTGCCAAATTAATAAACACCAATACCACCGGCTCTGAGTAGCTCGCGACCGCCCGCCTCCCGTGGCAGAGGTCGGGGGTTGCGACACTTAGTCTGGAATAAACGGAACTATGATCCGTTAGAATATTAACAGGTCTTATTCAAGTCATATGACTTGGACCAGTTAATTAATTAATAACATCGGTACGGTTCGCAGTCATATGTTTTGTACCCTCACGAGTACTATGACTCGTATAATATGGGTCAAACAATATTACATTCTGATTATAAATGATTTTGAAGGAAGTTGACCCGATTTGGCTAACTTATATAAACTGGTCTATATAAGTCAACCATACGCGCATAGGCGACATCGGGTGATCGGATGAGTCAATGTCAAGTCCATTATGCCAAAACATGTTTATTATGTTACCATATCAGTTTATAACTCAAATTATTATGATTCAAAACCATTTTATGCACAAAAGGGCATTTTTGGTATTTTAAGGCATAATACAAGGACTTGCATAAAACCCGACAAACGATATGATCAGATGGTATAACCTCAGAGGATTATTCCATACATTAATATGATCATAATATAAATTCAAATCAGTAGCTAACTTAGCTTAAACAAGTTAGAATCGAAAGTCAAAGCAGACGTCAAACTGCTTGACTATCGGTTGCGAACCGGGCTATAAGCAAGATATGATGGGTTGGACATGATTTAACATGTCCTAATATGTTATACTAACTGATATAATGTCAAAATTTGATGTTTAGATACTTAGAAGTTCATTTAATCACAATTTACGAAATCTGCGTTTTTACTTTTATTTTATTAAAACTTTGACCCGTTACTTGACCAACTTAACGTGATCTTTAGGAGGTGCCCTCATAGGGAATTATCACCTACCTTATTATGATCACGTAGCCATGTTCGATTCAAATATTGGCTTGACCGAAATGCTCATAACCGAAAGTCAAAGCAAAAGTCAATTTTCTTGACTTTCGCCTAATAACTTGGCCTAGAATTCAAACAAGACTAAGAAGAACACTTACAAGTGTTCAATGCAGTGATTAAACTCCAGTAGGAGGCCTTTATAGATCAAAAGTACTCTAAGAATGATTAGAGAATGGGAAAATGAGAGGTGCAAGCTAAAATGGTGCAAACGCACCTCTATTTATACTTGCACAATATTTACAAGATCATGTCAAGCATTAGCATTGATTTCCAGATGTTTACTAGTGTCCTCTGAGGTGTAAGAACCAGGATGAGAGTGGTAATTCGCGACACAGGTGTCACAAGCAGCAGGCTGCCATGGCAGTCTGCACATTCTACCAGCGCACCCCTTACGGACCATAAGGGTGATGGCTTATGGTCCATAAGGACCTAGCGCCCATGGTATTCAAATACCTTACGTTCCGTATCTGATTTAGAGTAATTGCTTATTAGATGCCAATGTGGGGTTAGCTCACTTGTTAGAAGATCATAATATCATGACTCTTAGAGGAGAGATCATAGGTTCAAATCTAGGCAACTGGAGTTATTTAGTTAATTGGTGTAATGTAAGGTAGAAGTAACTTTGCTATTAAAAAACAAAATTTCTTTTTAGATTGATCGTTATTGGGTTGGTTATTAGATGTTAGTAGGCCAAAATGTAAGAACTTAGGATAGACGATATGCTTCCCAGCTTTTGAAGCATTTCATCGGCCCTGATTTGGATGGGATGGTATTCCCGAACTTTCCAATCGTTTGGTACTACTCCCAAGTCCCACCTCCCGATCTTTCTGTTTCATTCATGCATCTCTCCCAAGGCCCCAAATGAGAAGGGACAATGTTCCCATGCAACCCTGAGCTTCCTAAAACCCTTCGCGAGACCACTTTGTGTACCCTTGAGTCTTACTATATATAAATATAAAATGTGTATGTTCCAAAATAAGAAAAATTAGTATGCATCATTCTAATCGAATTTCTAGCCCAATCGAAAATCTCAAATTTGAAATTTAATATAATAATTTAATCAAATCAAAATTTTAATTTGTGATTAACCAAATTGAATTTTGAGCTTTTCGAATCGTATCCTCAGTTTTTCAAGCCCGGTTCAAATACCCGACGACTGCTACGTTCAACCCAAGACTTTGTTGTAAATTGGGACCATCGGGCCATAAATAAACCGTGTACTTTCGATAATTCCATTATTCATAAAGTAGTTCGTTTTTTCTTAAAGAAAAAGCAAAGTCAACTATAAGATGATGGCCAACTATAAAATAGTTTGTCATAAAGTTCTCATAAAGTAGTTTGTTACTTGTATAGTCATCTACATTATTATATACTTATAGTAATACATGGACCAGTACATGACACGGCATTTGTGCCTAACATTTTGATCAATCATCTAATAATTGATGATGGTCAACTGACCAAAGAAGTCAATTAATGTGCACTTGGTCTCTTAAATTATCAGTTATGAGTGGAAGTTGACGTCAGATTCTAATCATCTAAAGTCCAAACTTCCTATTTTACCACCTCAACCTTAATTTGAGACCTTGAAATCTTTCGGGTAAAATATCACAATCTCTAATCATTTCTGTTAACAGTAGTTTCAAGTTTTCCAATTACTTAACTTGATACCAAAGCCGTGTTTTTCTCTAAGTGGTGGTTGGCGGGTCTAGTCCCATAGTAAACATCATTGTGGATATAGTGTAGATAAAAGGTCAACCGTAATCAGAGTCAACGATGGTGTGAAACAAATACAATTACACAGTATATTCATTCATTTGGTTGAGAGTTGACACAAGTTTTGTAACAAAAAAAAATGAAGCAGTTTCAAGTTTTGTATACACTTATCTTGATTTTAATATCAACAGAAGCCATTGAGTATGCCAAGAATGGATGCAGAGATGCTTGCGGGAACATGGTGACAATTCCATACCCGTTTGGAATCGGAGCAGATTGTTCCGCCAACAAATGGTACGTTGTTGACTGCATCTCCTCCAGACCTTACCTCTCAGCATTCAAGAATATGGAGGTGCTGGAGGTAAACTTGGAAGAACAGAAGGTGATTGTTAATGTCTCAGTCATCTCTCGTTGCCAGAATTCAGTCGCGATTAGCAATCACACCCCAGGCATAGACCTTGGTGAGAGTCCCTTTTTATTTTCTGGATCAGATAACATGCTTATCTTTGAGGGGTGTGGTTATGCTGGTCTTTTGGGCGATGGGGAAGTATGCCCCGCGTGTTCAAATACTTGCACCAATTACAATACCGATCGATTTGGTGGTTGCCAACTTAAAATTTGCGGCAATTTGAAGTCATATAGTATAGATGTTGATGACTTCACGAAAGGGTCAGGTGGAGATGAATCTTGTGGCTCTGCCTTCATGGGCATCACACCAGTGGTTTTGGATACCATATGGCGTTCTGGGTATGAGTACCTGAACACGAGGAACCCCTCTTACTATCCCATATCACTTTTGTGGTTCTTAACGAAGGACGACATCCATCATGGATTACACAATTGTTGGGAACCAAAGAATAATGAATCTTCACTGCATTTGGCTCATCTAAGAA
This sequence comes from Helianthus annuus, assembly GCF_002127325.2. Classification (NCBI taxonomy): domain Eukaryota; kingdom Viridiplantae; phylum Streptophyta; class Magnoliopsida; order Asterales; family Asteraceae; genus Helianthus; species Helianthus annuus. The sequence goes on along the minus strand of NC_035446.2, from coordinate 130,464,530 downwards.
AGTGTTCCTGTGGTGAGGGGCGTGTAGGGAACCCGTATTTGCAGAATCAATGCGAAGGTATAATAGTTAAGAATCTGTATTCTTTTTGTATGGAGTTTTCGCACGATGTTATTTACCCATTATATTTTTTAAAACAACAGTTTCGACTGAAGCTCTTAGTTTGGTCAAGAAAGGATGCCAAGAAAGATGTGGGGAGGTCGGGATTCCATTCCCTTTTGGAATCGGAGAACATTGTGCTTTGGACAAACGGTATGTTGTTGATTGTAACTCATCAATCCCATATCTGTCTGCATTCAAAAACATGGAGGTGATGAATGTAAGTTTGGAACAACAAACAATCACGGTAAATGCCTCAATGAACCTTGATTTCCAGAAACAGGTGATAAATAGTAGTGAAATCTTACCCAGTACCATAGACTTTGATGACAGTGGAAGTCCCTTCCTATTTTCCAGACTGCATAACATATTCGTCGTTGTTGGATGTGGAAATGCTGTCATCACGGATGTAGAAGGGGCTACTGTCACCGGATGCACAACAACTTGCACTAATGACACTTTTGTAGACTTAAAGAACTGTTGTGGCATCGGGTGTTGTCAAGCGACAATTCCTTATTATCTCGAGAATTTCACCTTGAATTTAACACAGTTGGAAAAACAGGGTGGAGATGAAACCCGTGGATTTTCCTTCTTGGTAGATAAGGATTCATTCGTTAATAGAAACTTTTCTCTCCAATCTATTGGTAGGGAGCACTATTATGTTCCGATATCACTTTATTGGCCGCTAACATTCCTTTACGAGGAAGATATTCCAGCTTTTGAGCGCCCAGAGTGCACAGATCTCGCGTTTCGCCTACATGATGGTTCATTGGTGGGCTATAGGAAATGCCAGTGTAATATATCACAAGAAGGAAACCCTTATCTACCAAAGGGGTGCAGAAGTATGCAATTCTTATTTTTTTCAGTACAAGTTTCTTTCAAATTGATTTTTATATTTGTGATTTCTTATATTTGTGGTTTCAGAACTTAAAGAGTGTATAGAGTGTGAGCGTAAGGGGGGCGTTTGTAGCCGCGTCTTTAGTAGCATATACGATGATGTTACATCGCAAATCATCTCAAAACTATCTTGTGACATGCACTATGGCCGCAAATCATCATTAGGAGTTATTCTAGGTAATCTACTCTCCCAATTGGTGTTTTATTTATATTCATGTTAGTTTTTAACAATATAACTAATAATTAGTTTTCGAAGGAAATGAATTGGTAGCCTAGATATCTAGTCACACAATTATATATCATTGGGGGAACTCCATATACCTTTCACAGTAAATTGTAAAATCTTCTAGCTAGGATTCCTGTGTTAATTTTCTGCATTTATCTGTCTCGTTTTAGGTGTCAGCATAAGCATGGGATTGGTTTTGCTAATCGCGTCTATCTATACATTGTACAAAAAAATCAACAAAGTCATAGTAAAGAGGCAGAAAGAAAAGTATTTTAAACGCAATGGTGGCCTACTTCTCAAACAACAACAAGAAATAGATGCAGGTTTAATCGATAAAACCATACTTTTCACCTCAAAAGACTTGGAGATGGCCACTGACAATTATAACGAGAACAGAATCCTTGGACGAGGAGGTCAAGGTACGGTGTATAAAGGCATGTTAGCTGATGGTAGAATTGTAGCAGTCAAGAAGTCAAAGATTGTTGATGAGAACCAGTTAGATCAGTTCATCAATGAGGTTGTCATTCTGTCACAAGTCAATCATAGGAATGTAGTCAAATTATTGGGATGTTGCCTGGAGACTGAGGTTCCTCAACTTGTCTCAGAATTTGTCCCAAATGGCACCTTGTACAGCCTTATTCAAGATGATACCGGTGAGTTCCCATTCTCTTTGAACACGAGATTACAAATTGCTACCGAGGTTGCAGGAGCACTCTCTTACTTACATTCAGCAACCTCCATTCCGATATACCATAGGGACATCAAGACCACCAACATTCTTTTGGATGAAAAGTACAGGGCTAAGGTTTCTGACTTTGGAACTTCCAGATTCGTATCAATAGATCAAACTCACGTAACTACCTTAGTCAAAGGTACATTTGGTTACCTTGATCCGCAGTACTTCCAATCCAGTCAGTTCACTGAGAAAAGTGATGTCTACAGTTTTGGAGTTGTTTTGCTCGAACTTTTTACGAGAGAGAAGCCAATTTCCTTGACTAAATTTGGTGAACATAGAAATTTAGCGACATATTTTATGTTTGCCATGAAAGAAGGTCGTGTGATGTCTATTTTCGATCAGGCGGTTGTTAAAGAGGATTCAAAGGGTGTGCTCTTGACAATAGCTAACTTGGCCATGCGTTGTCTGAATACCAATGGAAAGCAGAGACCATCAATGAAAGAAGTAGCCATGGAGTTGGAAGGCATTAGAACGTCACATGTGCCTTCTACTTCCACCGTTCAAACTAGTTTTGGTTGGGCAAATCATAATGAAGATCCACTTGTGTTTACATATAGCGAGTCGGCATCAACATCAACAAGTTTCAAAGACACAATTCATTAACTATTTGAGGAGTTATGTATTAAGTAAGTGTTTAGTCAAGTGTTGATTAGTTGATTTCTCCCGAATCATACATTCTGTTTGTATACGTAGCATACATTTGTAAAAGAATATGGTATAAGTTGCATATCTCTCTAATGTTAAATAATGTTCATTGCATTGTCTGATGTAGGAAAACGTTCTGCAGGTATTAAAACTATGTTAGGGTCAGCCCAATACTAGCAGTATTGATTTATATTAAAAACTATTTTTAGTCTTTACCACTTAAACTTTATAATCCTTGTTTACAATTATACAAAATCATCAATGATTTCATATGGTTAATTGGAAAAGGAAGTGAAATCTCGTGTGAGAACGCAATCCTTTGTTGGGAATAGCTTCAATATTGAATTGATTTAGCTAGTGGTGTCAATCTTGTCAGGTTCCCGGGGTGATTGTTCAATGCAAGTGTCGGACCCACTTAAATTCGTGTCGAATTTTGATTGACCCGTTTTTGTGAATACAGGTAATATTTAGTGACTTAATAACAATTTAAACAACCAAATATTTTGGCTCAAATTAAACTTGTGGTAAACGGTGTTCATCATTTGTTTTGAATTCTCTCTCTCTCATTCCCAAGTACCAAACTAGTGTTATATATTTAGCTGGAGATTAAAGAAAACCTATTAAATAGGTAGTTTAATCAAACTTTATATATAACACTTTATATAACTCTCTTTAGAAACCGAATATGAACTTTAAAATAGAATTAAAAAAAAATACCCTTAAAAGGTTAATATGTTAATGTGTTTCTTAAATGGGTCATATTTTAAAAGAGAATTAAAAAAACACTCTTAAAAAGGTTAATATGTTAATGTGTTTATTAAATGGGTCATATTCAGGTAAACTCATATATTAGATGGGTTGTATATATGGTTGAAATGTTTAATAAAACGGGTTTCATAAGTCAACCTGAAACTTGTTTGTTATCAGGTCAAAGATTTGCGCTACTTTTTAATTTTTCTTAAAGTTATTGTTCCGATATTTCAAGTAGGGTATTTAGTCATGTATTATTTAAAACTTAGGAATAATAATTCAAGCCCAATTGGCACATTTAGGCCCACGATATTTGAACACTAGAATTAAAGACTTCTCAATTGATTGATTCCAAAGAGTAAAGGTAGTGTTTGGTATGTAGGAATGAGAGGTGTAATGGAATGGATGATTACGAGGGAATGAAGAAAAGGGTGTTTGGTTGGTCAATGGAATGGAATCACCCATTCCAAAAGGCATTTCATTCCCTCAAAATCATTCCTTCCACCTCCCATGTTTTTTTCCATTCCATCCACTCTTGCACCATTCATCAACAACACCACAACTCACCACCTTTGCCAAAACCCACCACCACCACCCACCACCACCACCCACCACCGACGCCATCGCTGCCACCCGCCACCACCTCACCCCGACAGCCATCGTCGTCGCCGCCACCCACTCGCCACCGTTATCACCCACAGCCGTGACCAACCGCCAACGCCACTGGCCGCCGCCCACCACCATCGTCGACACCACCACCACCTTGCCGCCACCCAGCACCAACGTCCACCGTGCCACCACCACCACTCGTCGTCACCGCCGCACCACCACTCGCCGCCACCACCACCACCACCCATCGCCGCCGCCGACACCCACCACCGCCACCTATAACCACCCACAATTACCACCACCGACCACCACCACCACTCACCACTTATTTATTACTCCGTTTTCTTGCCTACCGAACTATACACAATAATAATTCATTTCATTCACACATGGTAACCAAATAAGACATGGAATGGTAATGATACATTGCATTCACTCGTCTATTCTATTACCTCGTCCATTCCATTCACTCGTTTATTTCATTACCACATACCAAACAGACCCTAAGGGTTTTATATGGTGTTTATCCTAATACTCTAAGGGAAGATTTTTACTTTTAAAAATAGTTTAAGGGAAGAAGACATAAATATTTATATGCAACAGAGACTTGTACACATAGCTTTAAAACTTGTATATTGAGATAAAAGCGTATAATCAAAATAGTGGATGTCAAATGGCATCCACTCATTAGCCTACAAATTTCCCCGAACAATCAAAATACTCAAAGATTAAACAATGAAACATCCTCATATACAATATTTGAAAAATAAAATTGAATAGTGTAACATCCTCATATACAATATCTAAAAAATAATAGAGAAAATAAATACATGATGAAGTACATATAACTATTTACGATCTGCATTTTATATGAAGTCTTCCATAATCAACTACTTATAAAACAAATTAATGTAGTCCGGTATGTTTCCATTCACTGAATTGAATTTATTGTTTTTTACCTTTTATATCTATTTATTTAACTTTCATAAATCGAATGTTTTAAAAACTGGTTTGCACTGACCGGTATAATCGGTTCAACCACGTGCCAGTGGTGAGTCCGGTACGACAAGACCCGGTATAAATGGGGTATCTAGTCTTGGATTGAATCGATGGTTTTTCCGGTATAATTGGCAAACCGCTTTCGTTTATTCCAATGTTGCTCCTGCGAACAAGCTCTAAAGCATAATGCTGTACCATAAAATAAAATTATAAAACAATTGTGACTCATCATTGTTTATTGTTTAGACTAAATTCAACATGTATAAGTACAACAACTACTTTAACATGAAACATTGCAAATAGTTTGTATTAAGTTTGTTAATTGTTAGAGTTACATTGTTCGTTAAAAATGATATTTTTTTTTCATTTTGATCATCACATATTGATCATGTGTATCAGCGTATCCAAAAACAACTTATATAATAATGAATACGAATGGTTTGTTAACATCTAGTTAGGATTAAAATAAGTGTTGAATATTCGAAGTTACGAGGATGACGATGATAGTGAATTTCATCTTTTAAACGATCGTGAACTTGATGCATTCAACACTCCAATACCATAAACCTATCATAAACTTCTATTTAATAGAACTTTATTGGAAACTTTATTTTTTATTCTGGAATTATGTACATTTAGTTTTTTTTTTTTTTTTTTTTTTTTTTTTTTTTTGAGTTTAAGTAATATTTCTATGAAATTATAGGGTTAACTAGTTAACCGGCTGAACCTTCCAGCATAACCCGGTACAACCGGTTAAACCATTTCTAAGCCCAACCATGGTTAAAAACTGTTTTAAACATTGCATAAATCTACATACATAACATATAAAAAAAATAATTGTCGTTCGAAGTTGGATTCATCCATTAGGGATGTTCCAACCTTTTTTTAGGCCCAAGACGAAATAAAATTTTTGGGCCTTTTTTTCTTCTTTGAATGTTAGAAAAGATACTCTTTTTATCTGTGTTTTGGAATCAAGCAAAACTCTAACACAACTATAACAAAGAGTGATTTGCTTGTTTAACTAATCAAACAAATCCAAAACAATAAATTTGTATTAATATTAATAGTTAGTATATTAATTTTCTTTTAAGTGGGAAGTCTATTTTTAGTGTCCCTATACCCAAACTTGAATTACTTGTACTATAGGTGTAGCTCTGCTACCCATATATCATCGCTATAACATTAGCATTATTAAATAACTAACGAGTAAATAAGAAACACATTGATACATTTTAGTGAATTACCTTTCAAACTCAACATTTTACTTTTTGAGAATACGGAATCACCAAAAAGAAAACAGTACACGAAGTTTTATTTTAGCATCACTATAAGACTTTATGTATTGTTTTCTTTTTGGTGATTCAGTATTCTCAAAAGTTAAATGTTGAGTTTGAAAGGTAATTCACTAAAATGTATCAAAGTGTTTATTATTTATCCCTTAGTTATTTAATAATGCTAATGTTATAATTTTTTTACTTCAAATTCTCACACTAAATAATATAGCGTAAGAATCAAATACAGATGTATTTTATCGTGTAAACGTGATAAGTGAAATATGATTACTTTTTTTTCACTCTATTAAGCATGATTTTTAGTTAAAAATAATTTTTATTGTATAATTAATCTAGTAGAGTAATTATATACAATAATTGCCCTAAAATAATTATATAATAACTATAAATTTTTTGTTTTTTTTATTTTTAGAATTTAAAAATAAAATGCACGTTTGATTAAATAGGGAAAAAATCAAAAATAATAAATATAATTATCCTCTCACTTCTCACGTTTAACAAATTAAAGTTTATTTATACAGTAAGACTATGCGGTATGGTCCATTTCCTCCACCTCCACCTCACCACATTCTTCTTTCCTTTCCTCTTCTACCATAAAATGGTCTCCCCATCCATCCTTATCTATCATTTCTAATAATATTAAGAGAGAGAGAGAAGCATAGGAGGTCGGGGATGAAGCCCCGAACTCACCGAGGCGGTGTTTACCGATGGGGAAGGAGGCTATGTCGGCTCTCCGACCTCCTCCCGGCTCCCAAACCCCACCATCTAACCTTGCCCTATCTAGTTTAAAATATAATATCAACATTTAATAACAAAAGGTCAAATAATAAAAAAAAATGGCATATCACCATATGAGCTTAGCAGTTTGACATTTTACCTAGTTTTCGATTTTCAAGTTACCACATGATATAATTAAATAGGATAATTAGTCGTCTTCTAATGACATTGAGACACAAAAAAAAAACTAAAATATTATTTCATTCAGAATAAATAAGAAAGTACATTAATATTTTATACAATAAAACCCTATATAAAATAACACCTTTATATCTTATTTTAAGAAAAGTAAGACTCACACATATCTTTAACTTTATAAAACATTGTTCAAAAGGGTTGCGCAAACTAAAGAAGAATACACATGGTACATATGGTCCCAAATTTTATCGTTTCCTTCTACCGTATACAATCTTGGACTACATACTACTTTCTAAGACATATATCTCTCATTTCCTTTACTAGCTTCTAGTTTCCACCTTGTTGACACCTATGGGTATACATTACTCACACATGTCAACTTGCACTTAATGAGATGCTCGATATTAATATGGAACTCATCGAAGCAAATATCAACACGAGATGCACGATATCTCTTAGGTACACGATATTAATATAGAAATCATTGAAGAAAACATCAACACAAATATGTATTTGGAGCTTTTTGTTAGGCAAAATGTATGGTCGAAAGTATCATTTGCCTGTGTTATGTAAACTCCGGATATCTTAGGTAAGAAGGGTTTTCTAAATGGGTGCATTACCATTTACGAGGATGTAAATCTACACTTAAATTACGTGGGTATACATGTAATACTTATAAAACGACGCAAACATCAAATTATTTGTTTGAAGGGTAAATGTGGTTAAGTTTATCTAAATGTTTTAATTTGTATGTAATTAATAATCTTGGTAAGTCGACTTGTATCTTACACATATATGCCTATCTAGGAGTGAATAACATGTTCATTTCAAATTATATAGCCTAGATGTGATTTGATGTCGTCAATAACTAATCACAAGTAAATGTACAATTACAAGGCAAAGAACTTCACGAAGTTAAGGAACCTCACATAAGTATTTGGTTTGTACCTCACAACCAAAAAGTTCGAAGATTCAAATGCCATAGGTTGTGGTTTATTTACCCGGAAAATATACGAATTGCTATTAAGGAAAAGTATTTGATGACAAGAACATTCACAACTAAGTAAATGAACCTTAATTTGGTATTTCAAGGCATTGACCTCTACTTTGAAGTCTATGAACCTCACATATGTAATTTGAAAATATGTGTTTGAAGTCTTCATCTTCACAACTAGAGTTGGCCCGTAGAGGTATTGCTTTAGAGAACGGAATTATACGGGTTGAATAAATGTAATTGTATATACCAAATAAAAAAGTTATATCTTTAAAACCACGTATATTACACGGGTTGAATAAATGTAATTTTATATACCAAATAATAAAAAAATTACATCTTTAAAAATATGTGTATTACACGGTTTTGAATAAATGTAATTTTCTATACTAAATTATATATATATATATATATATATATATATATATATCCTTAAAAAACCCCATGTATTGTACGAATTGAATAAATCTAATTTTATACATCAAATAATAAAAAGTTATATCTTAAAAATCCTCGTGTATTACATGGGTCGAGTAAATGTAATTTTGTATAGTGAAAATAAAAATATTTAATATGTTAACACAAAGTTTGGTTTTCGTGATAAAAATAGATTATTCTTTTGTTGCAAAATTTGTTAACGAAGTCTCAATAAATTTAACCCTTTATTTAAAACTCCATAAATGTATAAATGATAAATAATATCAGTTAATTTTATTTTAAGTTTCGTAAAATATATTTGATACCAAACTAAACAAAATGTTCAAATATATAGTTAAGATCAAATTAGATAATTAAGTTTGAATTTGAAGTAAATAGATAAATATAAAAGTAATAATTAATTCAAATAAATAATATTATAAATGAGAAAAAGATTAAACTAAATAATAATTATCCATAAAATATTAAACTAAATAATATTTAGTAGGGGCGTTATGTATAATTAATTAAAAGAGATTAAATTAAAATAATAATTATCTATAAGAGATGCCCTAATATGATGACAAGTGTCCACAAAGTCGTTTCTTTTATTATATAGTAAAGATATTGGTTTCCTTAAAAAGATCCTTAGAATTATTTTCCTTAATAATCTTGGTATAGTAATTACTGATCTTCAAAACTCCAATTCATTTTTTCTTTGATTTTATTTATATACGGTAGAGATACAAAAAGAATAGGTTCATTTTTAATGTCAAAAAAAAATACATGTATTATATATAGTCTTGATTGATGTAAATCATTTTGGGCATTTGAGGTTTATTTGTTATAGCGAGTCCCCGTACCATAACAAAGCAATGTTACCGTTCCAATTTCGTTATTTTTTACTCTGATAAAATGTTACGTAATACTCCGCAATGTACATGCGTAGTTCAACATTTTAACGTTTATTTTTTGTTCAATTTAACAGTCCCGCCACAACGCGAAGGTAGTATGTTTTAGTGGTGGTGCCTAAAGTTATGTATGTTGATTTGGACCAATAATGTAAGCTAGGAATAAATGTTTTGCTTATACAAAATACATTTTGCATTTCATACTAAACACTTTGACTAACAACATCCCGTCGCAACGCACGGATAGCGTCAACTCGTTGATTTCCAAAACCATGGTGAGTCGATGGACCATCGCACGCGAAAGGTGGAAGGCACAACTTGAAGTGTACTACATTGCCTTTACAATGGAATTAGTGAGGTCAATTAAACTTTGAAAAAAAAAATATCCAAAATATATTCTCGTATGCTATTAAACCTATATCAAACTTTGCTCAAAACGTAGGCACGCACATACAGACAATCCGACAGAACACACCTAAAGTAATATAAAAAAACTTATAAAGTTACAAACAACTACTAACAACGTGAAGTTCAAAAGTTACACCAAACACTTTTGAAAATAGTTGGTTTTAGTGGAACTCAAACTTAATTCAAGAAAAGTGGAAGAGATATATAATATTTTCCTATGATGATAAAAGCAAACTTTAGGTATGTCTCAACCACCACATTGCCAACCTTAATGAAATCAACCATATTCAATTGCTTCAACCAATGTACTTGTCATTTTCTTGTACATCTATCATATTTAAACTTTAAAAAGTTAAGCACAAAAACCTTTTTTTAATCACACCTTAACAAAATAAAATGGTTAACGTAAGGGCGCACCAACGTTCATAACCAACGTTCATGTGACACTCAGCATATCCTTTTGTGTGTTAATTACATATATATATATATAGTATTCAAAATCAAATGACACTGATTTATCAAACATTTTCGAAGGGTGAAACAACTAAGAAAATTTATGAGTCCGCCAGACTGCCACTAGTTGACATGATTAAGTCTAGTTGACACCCAGTATAACCTTTTGTGTGTTAATTACATATGTATAGTATTCAAAATCAAATGACACTGATTTATCAAACATTTTCGAAGGGTGAAACAAGTAAGAAAATTTCCGAGTCCTCCAGAGTGCCATTAGTTGACATGATTAAGTTCTAGAAAAATACCTTAATTACATATATATAGTATTCAAAATCAAATGACACTGATTTCTCAAACATTTTCGAAGGGTGAAACAAGTAAGAAAATTTTCAAGTCCGTCAGACTGCCACTAGTTGACATGATTAAGTTCTAGAAAAATACCTATTTCAGTTATTAAAAACAAAAGTAATTTTTCTTTTGTACGTATATTAAAATAATAATAATGGGAAGATGCATATGAGGTTGTATGCATAGCTTATATAATAAATAAGATTATAGTTTAGAGAAAAAGAAAGAAGAAAAAAAGAATATGGTTTGTGTGGTCCTTCCCCCATTAGACACTAATTTGTCTGTATGCCATTGTTTGTCAACCATCCTTTCAGAGACAGAACAAGCACCCAAAGCTAAAAACAAAAGGCAGCTCTCAACCGATTCCACCAGCTATGCCATTACATTACAATTATATCATATTTCCTGCGGCCCCCCATTCGATACACACACATGTATTCATATCTTATGTTTTAACCTAATTATAAGAAAGATGCATGTTATCTTATGGGGTCACTAAATATATATATTCCTCTTTAAATGCATACACATTTAATTTTATTTCTAAATCAAACACGATAAAATTAGTTATCGTTTATTTTCACGCTCCGAGCAGGAATTCAATGGGTATCAGTTTAGTTTATTATGTCCGAAGTAGGAATTCGGTGAAGTTTAGTTTATTATGGTACAAGCACTCGCTAAAGCAATCAAAAGATAAAACTCAAAAGTCCAGAAGGATACCGACACATGTTTTATGTGGCAATTGTATGTCTGGGATCTAAAAGACAAAAATAAAACCCACTTGGGAATAGCCCAGTGATGTTGGTGAGTTAGATGAAGCTTAGGATAGGAGATGATAGTGGTTCAATACTCATGGTGTGTGAGGTTAGCTATTAAAAAACAAAAATAAAACTTGTATAAAGGAAATATAAAGATATAAAAAACAACCAAATAAGTAAAATTTAACACGGCGGTCTTTCAGTTCGTTACAATAACGGTATATGATGTCGGCACTCGGTTCAACAACCGAAAGAGACATGCCAAAGAAGATGTTGGCACGTGTTTTACATCAACCGAGAACTACCATATAAACGGATATTGTGACTGGTACTGATGTTGTGCGGACACGGTACCAGTACCGTATTATGATATCAAAAATATACTCTATTGCAAATAAAACGTTGTTTTCAAAAATAAAATACTAAAACGTACAGAAAATCGTGACAACGAATATGATACTGGTGTTTTACGGTGGATATCGGTACGGTTCGTAAAAAAAAAAAGAACATAAACAGTATTATATTTTACCGTTCGATTTTGGATATTTTTTTTATTAAAACGTAGATAAATATAAACATGTCGCAATTATTCATTTAGAATTTTATAATGATTATGTTATATTATTAGAATACAAAAATATTGAACGACGTCACTTTATTATTATATAGACTAAATTGCAGAAATCAACCTTTATGTTATACCCAAACTACACTTCATACCTTTCACTATGAAATTAGCAAAAACCAACCTTTATGTTCCTGTTTTGTTACACCCTATAACCTTTACACCTAACCACGTCAAAAAAGCCAGTTAAATTGCCTCACATGTGATGCACGTGAGCGCATTTAAGTCTTTTCCCTAACCTACCCCATTTAATATTCACTTTACCGAAACTTGTTTATTTATAACCTAATTACTAACTCATACCAACACTTCAAATTCCCTCCCAAAATCACCAAAACCTTCAAGCACACACGATCAAGCAGAGTTTTAATGGAACCTGAGGCGATTTAAGCACGTAGTGCTGATGATGATCTTTGACTAGACCTGATATACGGTACTCCTTCAATCCATCTTTTTGTTTGTGTATTAGGGCAAAATTAAAGGTCTTTTCTTATCACTAATTATGATCTTTAACATTCATTTTAGATGATTATCCAACATTGTTTACCATACACATGAATCATGGAGGATATTTCACAGATTCGCCTGGTCGACTATATATGAATGAAGACAGAGACTTCTTTGATTTGCTTGACAGTGATCGGTTCGGTTATGCACAATTAGAGATGGTTAGGAATAATCTAGGTTATAACCATGATGTCCCTCACTACTTCTATTTGTGTGACCCTACAACCCATGTCCTAGATAATGGACTGATATTAATAAGTAATGATGAAGATGTTGAGAAAATGCTTGCATTTGTAAGGGATGGTCACCGGTTTCTTAATGTGTATTTGGAAAATGGGTCATCAAATGTTCAAAAATTCAGTCAATCACAAAGCATTACTGTTCTATCAATATGTTGTCATGAAGATGATGAGGCAAGGGAAGTTGGAGAAGATGACGAGGCAAAGGAAGTTGGAGAATCAAGTGGCACAAAGCCTTTTGATGAAGCAAAGGATGTTGATTTAGAGTATCATGTCACATTAAGCCAAACATCAGTGCTTCCATCCAATGCTACTTGTCATGAACACATCCATGTTAGTAAGTGTATGATAAATTTAACCCGTTTTTAGATCAGCAGGTTACTGATGCTAAAGTAGTTTGTGACAATAATGCTAAGGTAGTTAGTGACAATGATGCTAAGGTAGTTAGTGACAATGATGCTAAGGAAGTTAGTGACAAGGACATGAGTGATAAGGAATATAAGGACTGTGAGGAAGAAGCTAGTGATGAGAATACAGAGGATGATGACAGTGACTTTTTTATAGATGAAAATAATGTTATGGATGAAGATGAGGTGGGTATGAGAGACTTTAAGTTCATGGTTGATGAAGAAGTAGATGATAAAAAACATGAATTTGATTCTGAGGTGGATGTTCTAGACAATAACAACTTTGATAGTTGTAGTGATTCTGATAAGAATCTTGCAAACATTAGAAAAAAAAAAATTGAAGCATGCTAGAAGGGTATTTGGGAATGAAAATAATTTCCATGTAGGACAAATGTTTAGCACAAAGGAGGAGGTAAGAAGTTCATAAGGAGGTACACAGTGGAAAGCAGAAGACAGTTGAGAATAGTTAAGGATGAAGCTGATAGGGTCAGGGTAGCATGTTTTGGTGGTTTAGGGACTAAGGAGGTGAGACATGCTGCACAAGAAGGTTCAAAGACAATTATAGTTGATACGAAGTTAGATGTTGAGAGGAAAAAAGGTAAGGGGCCAGAAATGAAAAACAATGTAACTGTAGGGTCAGAATTGAAAAAAAAACTCAAGTACAGAGGACTGTTCAACAAAAACATAAAGGGGGCAGGGGGCATAGGAAAAACCCTAATGAAAACAAGTGCCCTTGGGTTGTACTGGTATCTCTTGACAAAAAGACTGAAACATGGTTGGCTAAAACCTTCAACCACCATCATAAATGCCTACATAGCCGAGTCATCAAAGGTTGTACTTCTACTTTTCTTACAAGGATCTTGTGGTAGGTGTAATGGAAAAGGCCACAACAAAAGGATCTGTACAGGTCTGCCACCTGATCAACAAAAGAAGGGTGTCAAGACAAAACAATGAAAAAAGGTGGTGAGGGTAAAAATGTCCAAAAGGTGAAGGTTGAAAAGAAGCAGGGTAGGGGAAAGAAGAAGGCCTGATCTGTTGGTTTATTTATGTTTGTTGGATTGTTTCAAGGTTTTTGGGATATGGTACTGATGTTTAATATGTAATGTTTTGAACTGATGTAATGGTTTAAACTTATGTTTGCTGGGTAATGTTTTCAACTTATGTTTGTTGGGTTGTTTCAAGGTTTTTGGGACATACTGATGTTTAATATATAATGCAGGTCATTTTGTTATAATATAATCTTTATTATGCAGGTCATGTGTTTGCTGTCAAAAGTTTGGTTGTTTGCTGTTAAAAGTTTGGTCATTTGGTCAGTGGTTAGTCATACAAGTTTGGTCATTTGTTGATCATACAAGTTAGAGCATGAGTAAAATCTTCTGCCTGGATTTCTTCGAGTTGTTGATGTTAGAATTAGGCCCACCCCACCACATCTACAATATATCTGCGCCATGATGGAAGGAGGCGGTTTCATGAACAGAGAAAGGAAGAAGAAGATAGGTTTATTATAAGAGAGGGTTTTGATTTAAAATGGAACCTTAAAGGCAGGTTATAAATAAACAAGTTTCAGTAAAGTGAATATTAAATGGGGCAGTTAAGGAGAAGACTTAAATGCCTTCACATGCATCGTATATGAGGCCATTTAACTGCCTTTTTTGACGTGGTTAGGTGTAAAGGTTATAGGGTGTAACAAAATAGGAACATAAGAGTTTTGAACTGATAACTTTGATGGTAAAGGTTATGGGTCCTAACTACTAGTTTAAAATACATAATAGGCTAATAGCTTAGGAATTCGATAGTGCGAGATGCCGTATATTTATAGATTTAAGTTGGTTTCGACTTTTTTTATAATATAAATATCTAAGAGAGTGTTTATGGAATTATGAGACAAGCTAAACATTATGATGTGTTATGATGATATAAAATTATGTCACAAGTTTGGTAGCTTTGCATGTTGTACATGTAGCTTAAAAAGTAGTAAAATGAGTGAAATTGTGTGATTTATGTGACATGCATGAAATCTGCACTATCATAAGTATATTCATCATTTTAATCAGTAAATAACAAGTGTTGTGTTAAAATATCAAGTCGTGATGATTTGGTATGGTTAAAGTAAAGTTCGGTACAAAACTATGCATTAAAAACGGTAAAAATCGGGTTTTAAAGTGATTTTTGTAAAACTGTTTCAAATCAGAATATAAACTGATATTTGTAAGATAATTATAAGTATTTCAACTTATATTAAGTACCCTTGGTGTTTGGCTTGTCATACGTGACTTCCGACGCCCGAAAACGTTACCGAAAACGTTAATATATGCATATTTCAACGTACGCGAAAACGGGATGTTCAAGGGTGAACTTTATGTGTTACAATGTGATATGTAAACATGTGTTTAATGTGATATATTAAGTATTGACATGATAGTAGGAATTAAGACTATGGATGTACACTTATATGGTTAAAACGGTAATTTCCTTAAATATCACGTTAAATATATACTTATTTGTCGAGCATGAAAATAATACATAGGTTAACTTGATGTGTTATATTGTGTATAAATGCTTTTTAAATGATAAAATGCATAAGTTAATGAAATACGTGAATTGCGATATACTCGAATATGTCCATATTTATGTAAATATATTACGAAGCGCAAATCGTAGATATATTGTACATAAACGGATGTGATAACGGAATATAACATATTGAGGGTCACCATTTAAATCGTTCAAGATGCCAAAATCTTAATATATATATATATATATATATATATGATGTAAAACCTCGTAAATTATTGTCCAGTAATGTACTGACACGTGTCCATATTCCCAAATGTGCCTAATGTTGGTCGGGATGGACTAATTTTGCCAATTATTGAAAGTATGAATGTGGAGGGACTAAAGGTGTCAACATGCAAAACTTATGCCTCTGAGTGACCCTTTACGGACCGGGACCGTAAGCTTTGATGTTTACGGACCGCAAGGATTAATTTTTTTTTTTAAGATTTGAAGATGGTTACGGACCACAAAGGGTTACCCCTACGGTCAGTGATGTGTGTAAAATGCAACATATAAATCACATCAATTAAGGCATAAAACTAACCCTTTTTAAGTACTAATGTTGGAAAAAGAGTGTTTTTGTCTTCCTTTTGTATTTTCAGGATGAAATGAGCTCAAAATCACAAAAGAAGCAAAAAGACAACTAATTCTAGCATAAATACAAGAAAAGGAACAAAAGTAGACTGCCCGGACCCTCAACGGCACCTCCCAAGGCAAAGAAGAGAAAACAGAGACTGAACACGCCCCGTGTCCAGCGAACACGGGGGCGTGCCCAGGAAGCAGCAGAAAAGACAAATCAGTAGAAGCTTCCATTGCCCACCACGGGGCCGTGTCCAGCGGGCACGGGGGCGTGGTGAAAGTACAGCAGGCGCATTAATTGTAATTGCGAATTACAATTAATGAAGAGAGAGAATGTCAGACGGGCACGGGGGCGTGTCCAGCGGACACGGGGCCGTGCCCAGCCTTCTGTTCAGCCTATAAATAGGGGTGCTTGGCTTCATTCCATTTCATCCCTTGGCACACCACCTCTCTCACACTTCATCCATCACCCACCACCACCATAACACCATCATCTACCACCATCATCCATTGTCCATCGTAGAGTGTGTGAGTCGTCTCGGGATCCAAGATTGATAGTAAGAGTTCTTGACAATCAAGGCCATGTTTGCCTAAGTCTCTTACATCACTTGGTGAAGACAAGTGTTTAGTATAATACTTTTTATTTTTAATCTTTTGCACTTTTTATTTGGTTTTGTATTAATGACTTTAATAACTAGTTACTTATGTTGAAGGTGATCTTTCCTTATCGTTTGTCCGTGGTGTCTTGGCATTATTTTACTGTCTATATAAAATAAAAGATTTTCACCATTCATATCTCCACGGTCTATATGGAGGTATGTTGGCTACCTGGTCGGGGGTTAAGGGAACGGCTTGGTAAGGGTCTTGCCCTTGTTCAACGTTTAGAGGTCCTGCTTGGGACCTGGGTCAAATTTAGTAGGATCTCCTTCAATGCCCATAGGTATTGGATGGCGGGGATCCAAACTCTTTGACCCCCTCATAAGTTAACTACTATTAATACTATAACCCGGCTATTTAGGACTGTATCCCTGCTGACTCAGACTACTTAGCCGAGGGTAACGTCACCGCCAAAAGCGGGGCCTACCACAATTTGCATTAATAACTTAATTCATTATCTTTCAATAATCCGACCCTTTAGGATTGTATCCTTGCTGACTCAAACTACTGGGTTGAGGGTAACGTCGCCTTCAAAAGAGGGGCCTACTACAATAACTAAGATAATCTCTTAAACAAGTGCAAAAGTGCGAAAATAATCAAAGGTTATACTAATACACGTGTCGGATCCAAGTGATTCATCTTGTCTATCTGTTTTTATTTTATTTTATTTTTCAGCATTTAGTTAGTTTTTATTTTTCTTAGTTTAAAACAGTTTTTCTCACTTTTTGATTTGATTAGACGTTGAGGATAAACCGGTATTAAAAGCTCTTGTGTCCTTGGACGACCTCGGTATCTTACCAACACTATACTACGTCCACGATGGGTGCACTTGCCCATATGTGTGTTTAGTGTTAGTAAATATCGTGTTTTATAAATTTAAAACTTGGCTAAAAGTGTAAAAAGGGGCTTAAATATATATCAAAATTATAACACACTTCACGCACATCAAGTTTTTGGCGCCGTTGCCGGGGACACAAGGATTTTAAGAAAGTTAGGAATCAACGGCCTAATCATATTTTTATTTCTCTTTAATTTTTTAGGATTTTTTCTTAGATTTTCAGCTTCTGCAGAGCTCAACACGGGGCCGTGCCTGCTGAACACGCCCCCGTGCTCAATCATTGGAACTGGCAATCCTGTTTTAAGTCAGACAGTAAGCTGAACACGGGGCCGTGTCCACTCAACACGCCCCCGTGCCCAAGATTCAGTTACTGAAAACAGAACCGTTAGATCCCAGCGGTTGGTAATTTCTGACACAAACATGAGTGATAGTAATTCTTTTTACTTTCGGCACTCTTATGGTTTGTGGTGTCGGTTATGTGGAGGCGAACATGAGGAATTAAAATGTTATTTTCTCAATTATAGGCCCCACTATATAGACCCACCAATTCCCTGTAACCTTAAGAGGGGCGAAAGTAAAAATAAGCACTATCTCTCCATTGAATGCGCCCAGCCAGATATTCTAGGAGAAATGCTCCTTGACGAGTTATTTCAACTAGAAGAACTAATTCTCAATTGGTCAAAAGAACTTAGGAAGAATTTTATAGATCCATCCCAAGATGATGACCATGAGGAAATGTTGGAACCGCATTCCGACAACCTCGTTGCTCCCGAAAATACCTTCATACCTAGAAAAGACGTGGACGATAGTCGTCCCTGTGTCGATTGTGCCGTGAAGGACTCCCCATCGACTTCGTTCGATGCATACATAGACCTGAGCGATACGGCATACACCTTCTTTAACGAGAGCCCGGAAAAGGGTTGGACTTGTCCACCTAGAATGAAAATAGGAATTACCCTCACCGATAACCTCTTGCGTTCTCGCCTTAGTATAGGACAATTAAGGTATCTTAGGCACTTTGGGGTTGTTCCAACAAATCAAGAACCACCCGATATAAATAAACTCCTTAGTAGCAACAAAACTCCATGAAACAGCCTACCGACACGGGGCCGTGCCCGGTCAACACGCCCCCGTGTTCACTCAGAAGATTCTCTGCTGATTCTGTCAGAATACGGACAAAATGTGTCAGGATTTTCTCTGCACACGGGGCCGTGTCCAGCGAACACGGGGCCGTGTCCAGTGTGCTGTCGTTTTCTTTAAATGCAGCCTGAATCCTGCTCATTTTTTACCACTTCACCAAGCAGAGATTCCTGGGATCTTCACATATACCATCCTAGGTAAGTGCTAAAAGAAGGTTCCTAAGGACCAACTTGTCTTCTCCACTTTTGTTCATTTCTCCTTCTTCCAAAATTTTTTCAAACATCCCCTCCATGGAAGCTTGGAAACCCATGATTCCAATCTTCTATGTAAGGTTTGTAGGATTTTTGGCTGCAGATTCTTGTCTAAAGTTAGTTCTATAACTTTGTTTTAAATTATCTGAGCTTAGAACACGGTAAAAGTGTATTGAAATAATTTAAAAACCAAGAATCGTTAGACAAAAATCCTGCAGACAGCTGAACACGGGGCCGTGCTCACTGAGCACGGGGCCGTGTTCGAGGTACTGTTCTGCAAAAGTTTAGTTATCTTCGGCTTCTTTCGCAGAAAATGGCCAGCAGAAATAGCGGAACATCTTTGAGAAATAACCGAAATGGAAGGAGGTCGTCCACGGCGGAGGATTCCCTAGTAAACTACGTTTACGCTTTGAGGGAAGCCATAGACGAGATGACGGGAGTGGAAGAAGCATTGGTGGACCGTATTAATCATCTGACGGTAGGTTTGGAGGGCTGCCTGCGAGAAGTAAACCTCCTGCACCAGAGGTTAAACCTTCTCGCTTCCCCGCCTTTGGTTCCGGTGATAACCCAAAGGGCGTGGAATGTAGTACCCGAGGTCATCATTCCAGCCGAATGGCACGCCATGCACCAAGTGCCTCAACCAAGGGTGGTGCAAGGAGTCCCGGTGAGCATTCCTCCTCAAGACACAGAAGAGAATGAAGCTACCTTCTACCTCCCAAGGGAGATAGAAGAATGGCTTTGAATGACAACCGAGGAGCCATCGGCTAGAGAGTGTTACTACATCGGGAAGCTATTCCCGAAATTTTCCTAAATAAGTAGAACCCTTATGATAACCTCATGTATCCCCTAGTTATTTAGCTAACTTAATGTAATATCTCTCTATGTTTGCAATATTATGATGGTTTTTAAGATTGATGGTTGTTTTGCGAATAAAACACACTCATGGTGGTAATGGATGAAAAAGGGAATGAGAAAAATGGAACCATGCACGAAGAACAGAGCAACCCGACACAAATCTCCATCACAGAAGGCTCAACACGGGCCGTGCCCAACCAACACGCCCCCGTGCTGAGCCCCCTGCAGAAAAACACGCAGTTCAGGTAACTGGACACGGGCCGTGTTCAGCGGACACGCCCCCGTGTCCAGGCTTCTGTTTCAATTCTCTAATTTTTGTTACTGGCACTTGACCACGGGGCCGTGCCCGGTCACCACGGGGCCGTGGGCAGGATGCCAGTAACATAAATCTTTGCTTTTTAACTTACTTTTACACATCCTAATCGACCAAAAACCTTATTTTTGGACACATTGAGGACAATGTGTAATTTAAGTGTGGGGGGGATGCTAAAACCTTGAATTTTGCAAATCCTAAACACAAGCCTTACACAAAACTCTATTGGAACCGCTAAACACCCCAAATTTTTTCAAAAACTTTTTCATTTTTTTTATTTACTTGTCTTAGTTTAAGTTGGGAATAACAAGTTCTAAAAAGGTTATATTTTTACAAGTTTACAACCGATAGCGTTGTGATAACAAAGAACCAACATAAGAAAATTATGAAACGGCATAACAAGTCTAGTTAAAAATTCGATTATATATACTTGATCACATTAAAAACCCATTCCCACAAAAGTGAGTTTTGAGCCTTTATTGAGCATAAAAATATACATATTTAGACTAAATGCTCATTTTTCGTTTCTTGTGTGAATAGCCGCTTGGTTCTTACAAATCTAGAACTTGCCACAACAATACATTCCCGGTCCTTACCAACTTAAACCCAAGTAAGTAAATGATGGAGGCCTTAGGACTAACCATTTTCTTTCAAAACCATTATTTTTCATTTTTTTACCACCTACCCAAAATCCCCCTAGATAGCCCCTTTGAGCCTAAACCTTTCATTTCATTACCCCAAAACCCTTTTTACCCACCAAAAACCCTTTTTATTTTTCACCCTTTATTTTAGTAACAAGCTCGGTTCTTCGTAAACTCGCCTTTTTATGTGATGAAAAAAAAATGATGATGAAGTCAAAAACAAACAAAAGCTATATAAAAGCTTGTTTGGAGAAATACTTCAAAATAAAAAGTCACTAAAAACAAGGTATGTCACGAAAACCGACGCTTTTTACGATTTTCGCCCTTTTACTAACCACTAACACAAACCACCCACCTTTAACCCAAGCCTAACCCTTCACCCCAAAAGTCCTCTTGATATTTACAAAGGTAAAAAGTTAAAAAGGAGGAGGATTGATTGCTTGGCAAGCCTATGGAAGGCGTAAGTTTCATGCCGCTCTCGAGTGATTCACTAAAAATATACACCTTCGGCCGAGTGTTGAGTGATCCCCCGTGAGGTATGTGAACTTGTATATAAATGGAATTTTAATAAGGAATGCTATGCCCAAATAAGTAATTTATCTTATGAAACGTTCAAAATAAATCATAACGAATAGGATTGTAAATAAATAAAAATAAAACTTACAAAGACCTTGGATTCCCGACACTCTAGGACAAGCTAAAAACTTTCTCTTCTACCTATTCCATTTGGGAGTGTAAGCCACATTTAAAGAGTTTTGCTTGAGGACAAGCAAAAGTTCAAGTGTGGGGGTATTTGATGTGTGTAAAATGCAACATATATATCACATCAATTAAGGCATAAAACTAACCCTTTTTAAGTACTAATGTTGGAAAAAGAGTGTTTTTGTCTTCCTTTTGTATTTTCAGGATGAAATGAGCTCAAAATCACAAAAGAAGCAAAAAAGACAACTAATTCTAGCATAAATACAAGAAAAGGAACAAAAGTAGACTGCCCGGACCCTCAACGGCACCTCCCAAGGCAAAGAAGAGAAAACAGAGACTGAACACGCCCCGTGTCCAGCGAACACGGGGGCGTGCCCAGGAAGCAGCAGAAAAGACAAATCAGTAGAAGCTTCCATTGCCCACCACGGGGCCGTGTCCAGCGGGCATGGGGGCGTGGTGAAAGTACAGCAGGCGCATTAATTGTAATTGCGAATTACAATTAATGAAGAGAGAGAATGTCAGACGGGCACGGGGGCGTGTCCAGCGGACACGGGGCCGTGCCCAGCCTTCTGTTCAGCCTATAAATAGGGGTGCTTGGCTTCATTCCATTTCATCCCTTGGCACACCACCTCTCTCACACTTCATCCATCACCCACCACCACCATAACACCATCATCCACCACCATCATCCATTGTCCATCGTAGAGTGTGTGAGTCGTCTCGGGATCCAAGATTGATAGTAAGAGTTCTTGACAATCAAGGCCATGTTTGCCTAAGTCTCTTACATCACTTGGTGAAGACAAGTGTTTAGTATAATACTTTTTATTTTTAATCTTTTGCACTTTTTATTTGGTTTTGTATTAATGACTTTAATAACTAGTTACTTATGTTGAAGGTGATCTTTCCTTATCGTTTGTCCGTGGTGTCTTGGCGTTATTTTACTGTCTATATAAAATAAAAGATTTTCACCATTCATATCTCCACGGTCTATATGGAGGTATGTTGGCTACCTGGTCGGGGGTTAAGGGAACGGTTTGGTAAGGGTCTTGCCCTTGTTCAGCGTTTAGAGGTCCTGCTTGGGACCTGGGTCAAATTTAGTAGGATCTCCTTCAATGCCCATAGGTATTGGATGGCGGGGATCCAAACTCTTTGACCCCCTCATAAGTTAACTACTATTAATACTATAACCCAGCTATTTAGGACTGTATCCCTGCTGACTCAGACTACTTAGCCGAGGGTAACGTCACCGCCAAAAGCGGGGCCTACCACAATTTGCATTAATAACTTAATTCATTATCTTTCAATAATCCGACCCTTTAGGATTGTATCCTTGCTGACTCAAACTACTGGGTTGAGGGTAACGTCGCCTTCAAAAGAGGGGCCTACTACAATAACTAAGATAATCTCTTAAACAAGTGCAAAAGTGCGAAAATAATCAAAGGTTATACTAATACACGTGTCGGATCCAAGTGATTCATCTTGTCTATCTGTTTTTATTTTATTTTTCAGCATTTAGTTAGTTTTTATTTTTCTTAGTTTAAAACATTTTTCTCACTTTTTGATTTGATTAGACGTTGAGGATAAACCGGTATTAAAAGCTCTTGTGTCCTTGGACGACCTCGGTATCTTACCAACACTATACTACGTCCACGATGGGTGCACTTGCCCATATGTGTGTTTAGTGTTAGTAAATATCGTGTTTCATAAATTTAAAACTTGGCTAAAAGTGTAAAAAGGGGCTTAAATATATATCAAAATTATAACACACTTCACGCACATCAGTCAGTAAAGGGTCACCAGTGTCAAATTTTTGTTTGGGCTCCAAGAATACCACCATTTCGAAACCATGAGCTTCATGGCTGCTCATGCCACGTTCTAGGACACTTGTAATGATCCAAAATGAGCTCCAACACCTGGCAACATCTCAAATCTTGCCCCAACACTATAAATAGCACACTTGATGTAACTCATTTTCTTGCACCTTCTCTTTAAATCTTTCTTACTCCTCCTCTGGAAATTCCTGGTCTATAAGAGCATCCAATTCATTTCAAGTTCGTCCAAGGATCACTTGTAAGTGTTCCTATCTTGTGCTTTTTCATTTTATAGGCTTTTATAGCCGAAAGTCAAGCAAAATCGATTTTTGCTTTGACTTTCGGTTTTGACCATTATGGTCCAGCCATTGTTCGAGTCGAACATGGCTACGTGATCGTAATTAGGTAGGTGTTAATCCCTGAAAAGGGAACCTCCTGAAAATCACGTTAACTAGGTCAAATGACGAGTCAAAGTTTTATTATTTAAAAAGTCAAAAGTCAGTTTTTCGTAAATGTTATAAATTGATATTATAAATGTTATAACACATATTTTTTACACTTAATCAGTTGGTAATTAATATTAGAACATGTATGAACATGTTCGGCTCGTCATTTCCAATTTTAAGGTCGGTTCGCAACCGAAAGTCGAGCAGTTTGACTTCTGCTTTGACTTTCGATTCTGACCCGATTTAGCATAGTTAACTACTGAATTTAACTTGTATTATGATCACATTATAATGTAGGATAACCCTCTGAGGCAGTACTACTTGATCATAATCAGATTCTGAGTTTTTATAGAAGTTTCTATATATGCCTAACTTTGACCAAAATGCCCTTTTTGCATAAAACATTGTTTTAATCAATGATGAACTTGCAAACGAATTACCTACTGATATATGACTATTACATACATATTTTGGTATTATCAATTTGTTTATAACCCGAGTTTTGATATAAGCTCGTAAATTATGGTATAATATGATTGAAACGCTCTTTTGGCGCATAGTATGGTTTTTAACCATAACTATCATACAGAATCATTACTTACTGATATTATAACACAATTAAAGTGTTATAACAGAAGGTACTTGATCATAACCCAGATTTTATGCAAGTCCTCAAATTATGTCATATAATGACTAAAATGCCCTTATGGTGCATATTTTGATTTTATAACCTACATGGTCATATAAGTTGATAACCTACTGATGTTACAACTTATTTAAAGTATATAGGTATATAGAACTTGTTTATGACTCATCTGGTTACCCGATGTCGCTTATACGCGTACGGTTGAGCTTATGTAACTAGTTTACGTAAGTTTACCGAAACGGGTCAATTCTTATCATTTTTATTTCAAATTCCAGAATGTATATTGTTTACCAATATTATACAAGTCTTAGTACTTGTTAGGCTTAAACCACATTCTATTCCGGTCATCGCTTTATCTAGCATATCGTACCGTTTTCGTTAATTTAAGTTAACCGGTCCAAGTCTATGACATGAATAGGACTCATTGACATTCTAATTGGTTATTTATACCATTCATTCCAAACTAGGGCCTTCCGGTAAATTGCAACCAACCTTAGTTGATTGATTACGGCTGAGTTTTTTATAATTCTTGTATATTAAGACGAGTTTTAGCTAGGTAAATACTCTTAACCTATTTTCCCTATACGGGCTTGGGATACGGTACATTATTACCGCTTGGTCGGGTATGGGATCATATGTCGGATTGTGATTACAAAATCTCCATGACCCGTTTTAATCTGTTTTGTCTGATAATTTAAACATTGGGGGTTAACGCGACCGTGTCCTGGATATCATCGGCTCATTTAATTGCAAATGGCCATGACCGAGCACGGGGTGTAGGCATACACCTGACAGATGCTAATGCTATTATAAAATGTCTTCCTTACCCATATTGGGGATACCCCTTTGTGGGTTTAAGTGGCGTGTCGGTTAATCATGTTATCAATGTTTAGTACTGGGCCTCATATGTATTGACAAACATGTAAAACTGTATACAAGATCATTTTGAATTGTCCTAAGTTATTTATGAAAATACATGTGCCTTGTGCACTTAAAACATTTTTGAAATGTTTTCAAAATGAGTTGGTTATTTGTATTTACCAGTGTAAACTGACGTATTTTAAAAATACTAAGTTACAGGTTGCAAGGATACGTAAATAGGTTGGAAGTTGCCTGGTAATTCTAGAAGAGGAATTTGCAACTCCTTTGCATATAGCCGAGTAGTCTGTTATTTCTTTTTGTACATTTACGATCCGCCTATGGATCTTTATTACAAGCAGTCTGTACTATTAATTTGAACACTCAGACATTTATGTTTGTAATAATATTTTAAATCCAAGACCTCCGTTGTGCTATATGTGTTTGTGTATCTTTTTATCAATCTCGTCACGATACTCCCCATCCGGGCCAACTGGGCAATGTGGTAAATATCGGGGTGTGACATATGAACACACACACACACATACACACACACACACACACACATATATATATATATATATATACGCCAACATAATCAAAATAAAGACTTTTCGAGAAAATCTCAAAGTTATGTGAAAATTCTAAGTATTGGAGAAACTTAGGAATTACTAGAATAATTGGTTATTAAATCGTTCCTACTTAATTTAGGACGTGTAGGCCAATTTGAGAGATTGCGATAATATAAAACGCACCCAAAGGTGAGTGTCACTAACCCCTATTTTACTGTTTTATATACTGTTTTGGTGGAAGAACACGCCTTATAGAGGATAATTATACGTTTTTGTATAAATTATGCCTTGGATAATCTAAAAATATATTTTTGTGGAAAATATGATTTTGAAATGATATGATATGTTTTTTATGGAAAACATGGATTTGGAAATATGTATGATATAAAATTGTTTTCAAGGAAAACGGGATTTTAATTGATATAAAGCCATTTCGACGCAAAACACAGGGTAAAACGGTGCTTGATTAACATGAAACGCAGGGTAAAACTCGGAGCTGACTTTCTTTTAGCCAATTTAATCATTAATAATGTATGCGTGAAATTGTTGATAGATTTATCGGGCTGACCACCCCGTCATGACCGGTAGCCCCGTGTCAAGTCAAGCGACAAGCGACGAATTTATATTTTCTTAATGAGTCTAGCTTGATTAAAACCTCTTTCTTAATATATAGCTGGTAATGTCTTGAAAACTTACGAATCTGAACAATTAGATTGAAATTTTATACATACTCCTTGGAAACATGATCTATCGGAGACTTTCTATAAACTACTCGCGATGGTTGACCCTCGGAAATTTGATAAAGGATATAAAATTTACTTTCTTAACTATATATGGAAGTTTTACCATTAAAAATCTATTGTAACAAAGTTTTCCTTAAACAAATTGTTACGAATTTGAATATGTGAACTCACATTCCTTTGTGTTGACACTTGATTTTTACGTGTTCTTCAGGTACATGAGTTCGGCTTCAGAAATTTTGGCATGTCTTGTGATAGTTGATGCAATGGTTATAAAATAAGGTTTTGGACAACTTTTTAAAACTAATTTGGGACCAAGGATCAAACAACTATGTGGTGGTTGTGGTTATGTTTTAAACTTTAAATTTTATGTTTTACTTAAGTGATATGCCCAAAATTATTATTGCATCGTTCACTAAGATATTCATGGGTACTAACCACCATCACCGCCACGTTTGTATTTCCGATGCGACGTTTTTAGGGTGGGACAATACACACATCGGAGAACTGCCACCACATCCATACACCACCACCCACCTGCCACGATCTCCATACACCCAATCAGACCACCATTCTACCACCACCATAAACAACCCTCTTTTTCTCACCCTTTTCTCTCTTTTCCACACAACCACCACCACATCGTCGCTACCCGGCCATTACCACCACCCGCCCACCGCCACTCATTTTCTCAAATCTTAGATCTGTAACACCTCTGACACCTCCTCCCCTTAAACACCTCTGGCACCGCCTCCCTTTAGCACCTCGCCGCCGCCTCTCACCATGGTTTCCGGGTTTGATTTTTGGTTTTGAATGGATGAGTTTCTGTGGGTTTGATTTTTGGGTTTGTTTCACAAAAAAGAACCAGATCTTGGTTTGATTTTTAGTGGTTTAAATGGACCTGTTTATGTGGGTTTGATTTTTGGGTTCGTTTCACAGAAGAGAGCCAGATCTTTGTTTGAGTTTTAGTGGGTATTTGTTTATTTTTTGTGGTTTTGTTGGTTGATTAAATTATTGATCAATGGTGCCAGGTGGGTGGTGGATGTGGTGGGTTTGGTTGTTTGTTGGTTATTAATCAGTGGTAGATGTGGTGGGTTTTGGCTATGGTTCTGAATGGTGGTGGTGAAGCAGTGGTCAGATTTGAAGAGGGAAGGAATGATGGTGGTTGTGGGAGGTGGTGGTGGTATATGGTGGTAGTGGGGTTTTAATAAATGGAAATCAAAAGGGAATGGAAGAAGACAATAATGCCTTCACATGGCCCCATGTAACCAGACTTAACTGTAAAAATAAACTGAGTTTAGGGTAAAGAACGTAACGTGTTATGGTTTGCAAACATGAAGTATGAATCCCGTCAACTTTAAAGGCAAAGGTCACACTTTGCAATCCAATACAAACATAAAGGACGATTTTTGTAATTTACTCTTATTTCAAAGGAGTTATCGGAAACGATGATGAAATTAGCTACTGCCTAGTTCCATGGTTTACGGACCAACCTTTGAAAGTTTGTTTTCCAAATCTCTTTCAGCAGGAGGTGGTTAAAATTGGTCCAGTCAACGATCATTTGGAGGGGCAGGGGCTGTGGTTATGGAAACATGATCCGAGCATTGTTGAGGAGTTGTCTGAGCTGGGTAGTCTAAATGAAAAACTGCTCAAAGTTTCTTTTTTTAACCGGACCGACTCTTGGCGGTGGCTCGGAGGCAGGACGGGGTTCTTTTCTGTTGGTTCGGTAAAAAAGCTGATGATTCACAGCAACGATTTCAGCGGTCGGTTCGTTATGAAGTGGTGTAAGTGGGTTCCCCTCAAGTGCAACATTTTTGCTTGGAGAGCGGAATTATCTAGGATCCCCACTGCTGATGCATTGATTAGAAGAGGAATTCATATTGAAGATGAAGTATGCATGTTCTGTAATGCTGCTGAGGAATCGGTTAGCCATATCTTCACGACTTGCTTAATTTCGACTGTTTTATGGCCGAAGATCAGCGCCCGTTGTCATATCCCTAATTGTTTCGTTTTTTTTTTCCTTCAGAGATCTCCTTGACATTCATAATAATAGCAGCAAAGTGGCTTCGGAGAAAGAAGCCATGTTCAGTATTATCATGATATCATGATAGTGCCTTTGGAAAGCCAGGAATGAGTTGAGGTTCTCGGGAACGCATGTGAAAGTCAACGACATTTTTAGTGAGGTGCGATCTTTAGGCTTCCTTTGGTTAAAAACAGATCTAAATATAAGTCGATTCTATGGTCGGACTAGTGTAATTTTGTAATTATGTAGTTACCTGTGTTTTGTTGCCCCGGTTTTCGGGGTTGGACTGTTTCTAATGAAGTTTTCTTTTCGAACTTTTTTTTAATTAGTATAAATATTGTTTTCATTTATGGTTTGTATTGGATGAATCAATATTTTTAACTCATTTAAGGTTATGCATTATTGGGGACTGTACATAGATCAAGACATCCAGAGATCCTAATGTTCAAATGTACACTACCACACATAAGGTTTCATTCTAAAACTACTTCGTAATGTATGGAGAAGTCCACCAAACTTATATACTGACTTGATATGTTCTTATTCCTAGTATGAGACTAAGTACGCACCCAACAATCTTCTCCACAGACTCAAGCCTACATTAGGCCTTTGTTAGGTTATCATGACTACTAGCATATCAGAAAACTTATGAAAAACGTAACAGCTACCCACGGCTACAACTAGCAACTCAATATTATTACTTTGGAAGTGATGGAGAACTACTAGTACCTAGACATCTAAATACAATACTAAGATTAGGGTTATGCACTTTCTAGACAAGAAAACGTAAATATGACAACCTGCCATTTACCCCATCATTTGGTTACAATTAGGTCGGTTGACCTTTTGCAAAACCTCCACACCTAATAATCTCTCACTTAAGGCTTTGACAAGCTTCAAACTACATTGTGTCTTATCTTGTATTTCTGTAATATCCTTCTTCACTAGTTGTAACGCCTTCTCAACGATTATTCTTGAATCTTAGTTGAAGCCCCACCGAGCTTCACCTTATCATGTGTTAATGATCTTTGTCAATGTATCTGCCGGTAACTATACTAGAACCCCAGTTCTTCTCTTTTCTTATGACCCCTTCTCTTCTTTCATAACATGCTCCCATTGTAATAAATTTTTGACGCTAATGGCTTCTGAACAACACTTGGGTTATCCAGTTTCTTTACTGGATCTCCTGGCCCACTGAACTTTGCTAGATCTCCTGATCATCTAATCTATGTTGGATCCCTTAACCCTCTGATGTATACTGGATCTCCCAATCCTCTAAAATCTACTAGATCTCCTGACCCTTTGATCCGTCGGATCTTTTGACCTCGGCGACGATGCAAATGGAATAGGAGTTGAACCATCTTCAACCTTTCCAACTTTTAGAGATATCTCTAAACTTACATTTTTCATTGACCTATCTTTTAACCACAACTTGTACTTTCCTTATCAGTTCTTGTAACATCCCGAAATTTATAAAACTTTATATTAGCATTTTAAAGTACTAAATAAATGAGAATAAGCTAACTAGGAAATAAATAACCTAGTTTGCTAGTTGTCTTGTAGTAACTCATGAAGGCATTGAAAAAGTCTAAATTATAAAGTTAACAAAGGTTGAGGGGCTTAGGTTGTAAAACTTGAAACTTGATTTAATAAAAATAAAATAACACACACCAAACACACACAAAGGTGTGTCTGGTCGATCAGGAACATAGGGGCGACAAAGGGCTCCCCACCAAACCCTAGTTCTTGTCAAAATTGATCAAATTGGAAGTTCTAATCTGTTCCAAATCAATTTCCAAGCACAAATTAGTGATCCCCTCTGAAAAAGGATCATAAGGTATGGAATTTCCATGGAAAAACCTTCATTGAAATTTCTGAGTGAATCAATGAAATTCAAATTGATGTTGCATGTTAGTTGTTTGGGATAAAATAGTTTCTAGGGATAAACCCTAGTCAACTACTTGTTGAAATTTTGCCTATTTCTTGCGAAATTCATAGTCACCATTGAAGGTGATAAGTGGGTTTTGTAGAATTATGTTAAACACTAAGGTTATCTTTATTAACTTAGTGTATTTGAGCTCTATGGAGCAAATCCAGATTGGTTGATATGAAAATTTGTCATGAACATGTGAAATAATGTTTAAATCTTGGTTAAATAGTTAGTCAAGAACTTGATTTTTGAATTGTATGAAATCATGCTCATTAGGTGTTTGATATAATGCCTAAGAGAAGATAAGTGTTGAGAATTTGGACTAAAAACGCATATTTGATTAGTGTGGTAAATTATGCGTTATATACTATAAGAGAGTTCTAAACATCTATGGTTGAACTCTATAGGCAAGGAAATAGAAACGTCAAGTGGACGAGCTAGTGGCGATACGCGTTTGAAGGGAGCGCTTTAAAGGTACGCGACTTGTCGTCTCGTTACATTTATGTAGATAAGCCTAGTCGTAAATATGTCTAATGTTGTTATAACGAAAAATAGATGCGTTTGGTGAGTCTAAGAAGTGATGGAATTCGCTCGACAAACCAAGCGGGTCAAAATAAACAGTTGGTTAGATATGTTTATTGAAAAAATAGATGCGTTTGGTGAGTCTAAGAAGTGATGGAATTCACTCGACAAACCAAGCGGGTCAAAATAAATAGTTGGTTAGATATGTTTATTGATAATATCGCTTAATTAGTCATAATGGGATGTAAGTAAAGTGATGTAATTCACTAGATGAAGAATGTGTTAAAATAATGGTCGAAATGGTAGTGTTTTGAGTGACTCGAACGTCACTCGTTAAATTGAGTTATAAAAGCAGAAACCGTGGATTAGAAGGGATACGCTAAGGTCGACAAGCCCGGGAATGGGTAATTATGGATAGAAAGCAATGTCGACGAATTATGAAGGTATGTAACTTGATCCGTTACATTAAATAAATTTGAAATAAGAACATGTATGGTTGTGTTTAGAATAAATGTGGTGTCGATTGAAGTGACGATGTTCACCACTTGAATTTAATAGGTTAAGAATCGTTTAGAAATCGTTTGGTAGTCATTATAATGGAGGATTCCATAGATGAGCCAAGCAGGTCGAATAATTGTGTAATTAGTTGTGTTGGTGTTTAATAGTTAGCATTTGGCGTGACAATCACAAGAGCATGAAGCCATGAGATTGGTAATGAAATGCCGGTGATATTAAGCCCCCGGTGTGGGGTAAAAGCGCCTTATGACTTACTATTGTAAAGGTAGTAAAATTTGCGTAAATATAGGGGGTCGAATATTTAAATAGAGATTTAGTGATTTAGCCCGTAAACCAAATTTTCGGTATAATAATTGTGGTAGGCACGTCGATAATTTAATTACAGACGTGTAGGAAAAAGAATCACTAAAAACGGACTTATGGATCATAACTTATGGCAATTTTAAGTTGAGATTTGATAGAAGATTTTGCTGGATATGTGCAGCAACAGCTTAAGCAACATGCTGTGAAAAAGGGGGCTAGGCGTCACGCGACGCCCCCTAATTCCGGAAAATTCTTAATTTTTGTTGTTTTGACCCATGGGACTTGTTTATACTCATTCTAACATTATCAAAACTAACATTTGATGTGGTTTTGACCTCAGGTGATTGTTGGGCTTAATCCGGATGGCGATCAAGCAATCTTTCAAGAACCGAACACAACCTTTTGAAGCTTTCGCGTATAATTAACCTTGTTGTAGACAAGGTTTATAATGTAGACACTTACTATTCGTTTTTGGGATGATTGTACTAGTTAGTAGTTAACTAGAATACTAGCAATATGCAAACTTCCGTTTAGTATAAATTATTAATGAAGTATTTTGGTTTTATACGTGCGTATTTTATATTAAATTCTTATAAAATGAGACGGGTGTTTCAAGTTGGTAATCAGAGCTTAAGGTTGTCAACAAAGTGTTCGGTTCAAGCTTGATCGATCGTCCGGTAAGAATTAATTGCTTTAGTAGACTTACTAGAAAAAGGAAATTTGATTTGATATGCATGGGAAGTGCGTGTTTACACACTCAAACCCGGAAAAGTGCACTAAGCATAAATGGTTTAAGCAAGTGGTGAACTTGGCTAGATCAAAATGAATGACGCATATGTCATAGATGAAATGTTTAACAATTAGTGTAAACATTTCAATTTCAAGATGACGGAAAGATGGGAGGAGTGTATAAATACGCTCGAACCCGGGAAAATACACTAAGTAAGAAAGGTAAGGCAAAATATATACTTGACCAAACCGAAAAAGAATAACACATTATTTATGATTGAGTGAGAGTGATATAAATTTCCGTATAATAAGATGGAAATGAATTAAATAATTATTGATAAATCGTGATCGACGTTTCAGTTAAAGAAACGTCTGGAGTAACCGGAGATGATTCAACATCTCAATTGACTAAACAAATGAAAGCTAAGATTTCCGAGGCGGTCGGAAAAGCTCTAGAAAATAGTCTATCACAGTATATTGATAGAATACAAACCACAATCGTGCCGGTGGTGAACGATATGATGGTTGAATTGAAAGACAGCATACTACAAGAAATAGAAGAAAGGAGGGCGTGGGATATGAATCCAAGATCCGTAAAGAAATCCAAGTCTAATAAAGCTCCCAAGAAAGGAGTTACAAAAAGTGTGTTACATCAGTGCAAATTTTGTGGAAAAAATTCACAAGGGCACATGTGGTAAGCCAAGACATAAGAAGTCTAAATGTCCAGAGAGGATTGGAACTAAAGACACAATCGACACAGTGTCTGATGCTCAGAAGTCAAGGACAAGGTCGTTTTATATAACAACCACAGATGCTAAAGCTGAACCTGATGACATTTCAGGTATGTTTCTTGAAAATTTAATTTAACACAAATTTTATTCGATACGAGTGCGAATGATAGTTGCATAAGGGCACATATGAGTAATGAATTGGGTGAATTATGTAAAAGAAATACCCATATAAATGTGTATATATATATATATATGTAGATAAGAAAATAAATAATGGTGAGCATGTGAAGCCGAGACAAAAAGTAATCCCGATGAAAATTGCAATGGGAAGGAGTGCGTGTACACTCGAACCCGAGAACTTAATGAAGTGAATAAATGTGTAATGGGAAGGAGTGTAATTATGCCCGAACCCGGAAATTGCAATAGTATAAATAGAAAAGACAAGGTTATAGACTTGGCCAAACTAAATAAAACATGTAGAACCATCATTTACATCAACAAACGATCTAGATAAATTTCATGCAACAATAGGGAATAATAAAATTAAATGAATGAATTTTGTTATTGTTACAATAGGACTAAGGTTGAAGATGAGAAACTAAGACTCGGACCGAGAATATCCGCGAAAACGAAGTTAAATGGATGATACGTATTATTCGCTACTAT
The DNA here is from genome assembly GCF_002127325.2 of Helianthus annuus. Classification (NCBI taxonomy): domain Eukaryota; kingdom Viridiplantae; phylum Streptophyta; class Magnoliopsida; order Asterales; family Asteraceae; genus Helianthus; species Helianthus annuus. Next base: position 130,430,270 of record NC_035446.2, on the reverse strand, counting down.
GAATAATAAAGTATCAATAAAAGCAAATTTAGAAACTTGGGTATGGGTAACCATCCAAGTAATACATTATTAATCAAATCCTCATGAGGAAGAAAGATGATCGCAGTGATGGATGTGATTATATAAAAGCCTAGTAAAATAAACTTTATGAAAGTGTTAGGATAAGAACGGGTAAACCCCAAAAGCCGTATAACTATAACGGTGGTTTTACTAAATAAGACTTAAGAAATGAGCATTCAGAACATTTGTAAAAAAACAGACCTAAGGGTCGCTAACAATAGAAAGGTGGTGTTCGGATTAAATAAGCAAAATGCTTAATAATAAAGGTAAACGGAAGTCGGATGACGGGAGCGTGTTACAAAGGTAATGAGCCCAAGGGAAGGGATAAGAATCAAGGTAAATAAAAATATAAAGCAATAAACAAGAATGTTAGGGAATAAGGGTAAAGTTTGACTATCATTAGTGATGAAGTACACACAAACAAGTCAAACAAGATGAATGAAAGAATAAAGGACTTCGTGGAATAAGGGCGACAGAATACGCTAATACTACTGAATAAATCAAAACAAACTCATAATGCATGCCGGAATGGCTGCTTTAATAATGACTTCGGCAAAATACCCGATAGATGGGTAGGAATATGGATATAGACGTAAACCAAGAGACGGTGACGCAGATTAAAAGTCAAAAGACTTGGATTAAGAGTTATGACTAAAGGACAATAAAATTTCACAAAAACAGAAATTTTGATAGTTTTATTCAATTATTTTAATACTGGACGGGCTGACTAAAGTATAATACTTGATATTCCAAGTAAGCGCAACCCGAATAATGAAAGTGCGAAATATCACTGAACCAATGTGATAGGTCGTAAAAGATTATGGAAAGGAAAACGCAAATCAATAAAACCGGGGTGTTAAAAACATTAAGATAACAAACCCGGTAACGGGTTGAGAGGAAATGGGGGCATAACCCAAATAACGGTATGAGTAAAATGAACCGACCCGAAGGTGACATAAGAAGTCATAGAGTCGGAAAGATAATCCGAAAAAAAATGAGTGTAGCCTTAGACTACGGTCAAGGCCAAACGAATAGAAGATGATCCATGGGATCACTATAACCTCCAGATTATAAATAATGTAAAGGTCTACGGGACCAAAATGACCATTGGGTCGCAAACACAAGGGAACAAACTATGGGGACTCACCCTAAAAAGGTGAAGACCTAATAAAATAGTTTACAAGGCTAAGTAAAGGAACCTACGGGTCGATAATATAAAGCGTGGGAACCAATCATGATTTCTCGCGTAAAATGATAACGCAGAAGAATAATCCTTGTCGCCAATTCCTTGATATGATTAATCGACATGTATTAAAGAGAAAACATTAAACTAAAATTCAGTTTTAGTAAAGAAACAACGTTCTAACAAATATAAATATATGAGAGAAGTTAGAAAATAGTTAATACTAAAGAACATAAGCCTTGACGCCGATAGGTGTAAGGCGATGCATTCAAAAGAAGATTCATTATAAAAAAAACTGACAAAAATCTAAATATGACGTGATGTGATCACGGACCCAAGAGTGGTACAAAATACAACCATGTTGTAATATGAGTTACTAGATATGAAATTATAAACACACAAAGGGCTGATGACGGTAATATAGTATACCCGAATGACGAGGTATGAGGTAAGATGGTGACCAACCAGTCTAGGCAATAAACAAGTTGTAGTCAAAATAATGTGATGACCTATATAGAACGCTTGTCAATATAAGACTAGCGTGAAGTAAGTATGCCGACGGACTCAGTGACTGGATGGTTAAAACACAGCCCGGTAAAAAAGGCAACAAAGATAGTTAGGTCTAGACCAAAGGAGTACTTAAAGAAGGTTTCGGGGATGAAACCCTTTTTAAGGGGGGGTGGACTTGTAACATCCCGAAATTTATAAAACTTTATATTAGCATTTTAAAGTACTAAATAAATGAGAATAAGCTAACTAGGAAATAAATAACCTAGTTTGCTAGTTGTCTTGTAGTAAATCATGAAGGCATTGAAAAAGTCTAAATTATAAAGTTAACAAAGGTTGAGGGGCTTAGGTTGTAAAACTTGAAACTTAATTTAATAAAAATAAAATAACACACACCAAACACACACAAAGGTGTGCCTGGTCGATCCGGAACACAGGGGCGACAAAGGGCTCCCCACCAAACCCTAGTTCTTGTCAAAATTGATCAAAGTGGAAGTTCTAACCTGTTCCAAATCAATTTCCAAGCACAAATTAGTGATCCCCTCTGAAAAAGGATCATAAGGTATGGAATTTCCATGGAAAAACCTTCATCGAAATTTCTGAGTGAATCCATGAAATTCAAATTGATGTTGCATGTTAGTTGTTTGGGATGAAATAGTTTCTAGGGATAAACCCTAGTCAACTACTTGTTGAAATTTTGCCTATTTCTTGTGAAATTCATAGTCACCATTGAAGGTGATAAGTGGGTTTTGTAGAATTATGTTAAACACTAGGGTTATCTTTGTTAACTTAGTGTATTTGAGCTCTATGGAGCAAATCCAGATTGGTTGATATGAAAATTTGTCATGAACATGTGAAATAATGTTTTAATCTTGGTTAAATAGTTAGTCAAGAACTTGATTTTTGAATTGTATGAAATCATGCTCATTAGGTGTTTGATATAATGCCTAAGAGAAGATAAGTGTTGAGAATTTGGACTAAAAACGCATATTTGATTAGTGTGGTAAATTATGCGTTATATACTATAAGAGAGTTCTAAACATCTATGGTTGAACTCTATAGGCAAGGAAATGGGAACGTCAAGTGGACGAGCTAGTGGCGATACGCGTTTGAAGGGAATGCTTTAAAGGTACGCGACTTGTCGTCTCGTTACATTTATGTAGATAAGCCTAGTCGTAAATATGTCTAATGTTTTTATAACGAAAAATAGATGCGTTTGGTGAGTCTAAGAAGTGATGGAATTCACTCGACAAACCAAGCGGGTCAAAATAAACAGTTGGTTAGATATGTTTATTGAAAAATAGATGCGTTTGGTGAGTCTAAGAAGTGATGGAATTCACTCGACAAACCAAGGGGGTCAAAATAAATAGTTGGTTAGATATGTTTATTGATAATATCGCTTAATTAGTCATAATGGGATGTAAGTAAAGTGATGTAATTCACTAGATGAAGAATGTGTTAAAATAATGGTCGAAATGGTAGTGTTTTGAGTGACTCGAACGTCACTCATTAAATTGAGTTATAAAAGCAGAAACCGTGGATTAGAAGGGATACGCTAAGGTCGACAAGCCCGGGAATGGGTAATTATGGTTAGAAAGCAATGTCGAAGAATTATGAAGGTATGTAACTTGATCCGTTACATTAAGTAAATTTGAAATAAGAACATGTATGGTTGTGTTTAGAATAAATGTGGTGTTGATTGAAGTGACGATGTTCACTACTTGAATTTAATAGGTTAAGAATCGTTTAGAAATCGTTTGGTAGTCATTGTAATTTATAATGGAGGATTCCATAGATGAGCCAAGCAGGTCGAATAATTGTGTAATTAGTTGTGTTGGTGTTTAATAGTTAGCATTTGGCATGACAATTACAAGAGCATGAAGCCATGAGATTCGTAATGAAATGCCGGTGATATTAAGCCCCGGGTGTTGGGTAAAAGCGCCTTACGACTTACTATTGTAAGGGTAGTAAAATTTGCGTAAATATAGGGGGTCGAATATTTAAATAGAGATTTAGTGATTTAGCCCGTAAACCAAATTTTCGGTATAATAATTGTGGTAGGCAGGTCGGTAATTTAATTACAGACGTGTAGGAAAAAGAATCACTAAAAACGGACTTACGGATCATAAGTTATGGCAATTTTAAGGTTGGATTTGATAAAAGATTGAGCTGGATATGTGCAGCAACAGTTTAAGCAACATGCTGTGAAAAAGGGGGCTAGGCGTCACGCGACGCCCCCTAATTCCGGAAAATTTTTAATTTTTGTTGTTTTGACCCATGGGACTTGTTTATACCCATTCTAACATTATCAAAACTAACATTTGGTGTGGTTTTGACCTCAGGTGATTGTTGGGCTTAATCCGGATGGCGATCAAGCAATCTTTCAAGAACCGAACACAACCTTTTGAAGCTTCCGCGTATAACTAACCTTGTTGTAGAGAAGGTTTATAATGTAGACACTTACTATTCGTTTTTGGGATGATTGTACTAGTTAGTAGTTAACTAGAATACTAGCAATATGCAAACTTCCGTTTGGTATAAATTATCAATGAAGTATTTTGGTTTTATACATGTGTATTTTATATTAAATTCTTATAAAATGAGACGGGTGTTACAGTTCTTTCTTAACCCTTGAATCTGTGAAGGTAACATTATTTTTGCCTACAAAGGTCCACCTGACACAACTTCCACTTTCCTCGGATCTGGAACTTTATCCTTCCTTGTTGGCGTCTTCATACAAGGAAAACTTGGTTTAGTTGTGATTGCATTATCTTCTTCTGATTTTACCTCAACCATGTATAAAGTCCCTCTCTCCTTACTGCAAGAAACGACCAAGCTTGGCTGTAACTACCTTCATAGTACCATTCCCAAACACAACATTACATCCTCCAACGAACAGTTAGAGATAAACATTCTCTTCAAGTTTGGAATAACTTTGCCATCCTTTAGTATCTAACTACATCTTGGAGAGGTATTCAATACAATGTCTCCTATGCCCATGACATCTAGAGTCTTATCATCTATGGGTCGTACCTTTCCAAAATTTCCATGTTTAACTTTTTTCACCATCTCCATGCTATGTACAACACGGAGTGATGATCCTGAATCTATGACCCAAGATTCTACTAAGACCTCAATGCAATAGATTAATGTGTCATCTGAGTCTTCTTCTTCTTCTTCAAAATTTGCATCTTTCTTATTTCTTTTCTTGTTGTGTATTAATTTCTAAAGTGTCCTGTCTCTCTTCAATTGAAACACGTAGTATATAAAATTTTGGTGTTTTAAATGACCTCACTTCCTACCCTCACTGCTTGTTCAAATATTTTTCCTCTTTCTTCTATACTCAACAAGGGGTTTGAGATTCACCTAAACTTATGTGTTTTATATCTTCTCCAATAATCAGGTCATGAATCCCAATAAACACAAACCTATCAATTCCGGATGAATGGCTAACTCTTGTAATTGTCCCTGGCTAACGCTCAGGTGAAGAAGAAAACAAAAGAAGTGTTTGAATTTCATCATTGAATTTAATGTAACCTATAACAAATGAGACATGATTGTATTAAAATCACTGATATGAGATGTAGTGGATGCATCTTCTTTCGTTCTAGCATTGACTAACTACTAAATTAAAAACAATCCGGATGTGATCTTTATGTTAACGATGTTATAAGCCACATTCTTCACCAATAATAGTTTGATCACCCCAATCTATGTCGTTCCAGTATATTCTAATCTACATTAGACACCTTTTATGGTTTCACTCCTATCAATGACATACACAACTTCTTCTAATAAAGATAATTTCCAATATGCATTTCCAGAATTTAAAATCATGCCCATCAAACTTATCAATCTTAATTTACATCCCAACAAATAAAATGGATATGTATTTTAAACATGGACCTACCTAGCCAAGCCTAACATGCTTCCGGTTTGTCAGATACATATTTATGTCAATGTTCCATAAAAAGCAAGATAAAACCTAGTGCTCCTAGCTATCTTTAACTAATGATGGCAAGTAGAGTGTCGAACCACAGAGAATTAGTCGCAAGTGTTATTATTTAAACTACCAATCAAACTATACATGAAAAAGTAAGATTGAGCTTTGGTTTGGTGAAACACGTTTGCAATTCGCAAACAAACTTTAGTTAATCTGATAACATTTCTTAAAAGATAATCACCCATTAGGCATCCGGTTAAAAGCTAGTATAACTTGGATTGATTTATCAAATTTAAAGGTTACATAGACATAACCACACGTATTTTAAGGTTTCAGAGGATAATTGCAAACATGAAATCCGACCGTGTTGACCAAAAAGTTAGAAACACGAGTTCAAAACACAAGGTTGGGACACTATACGACCAACTTCTCCTAATCAAAACCCAAACAAGCTGAATTAAGAAAAAAAATATGACTTTGCCTTTCTTTGAAACTCAGAACAATGCGTAAAATGTTTATAATCAAATCAATGTAAGGTTTACATCGTGATAAGTTCAACAAATAGTAAAAACCTGGTTGAATATATCCTACCAGCTAAACCACACACCAAAGGTTGATCAATAGTGGAATAGTCGCTTATCGGCATGTTGAATTCTTTAATTGGGTCAAAATTAAGAATTGATTTCAGTGATGGAATGTTGATCGGAATCCCTAGGATCACTATAAAATTGTCCTTGATCGTTCCTTAGCCTCCATGGATGTGTAAGTTAAAAACCCTAATGTTATGGCTTAAATACCTAGCTTAATTTGGAAAATTCGTGAAATAATTCTACTGAGGCATAGCTTACGCCTAGGTTGTTTTCTAAATTCCATCTTGCTCATTTATCGCCTGCCAATTTCAGTTTTTGCAAATGTTTCCCATTAACATGAGAATCACCTAAACTATCAATAGTTATAATATATTAGACATGCAACAATGTTTGATTAAACATGTGATTATCACCAATCCATCACAATGCTCCCCTTAAACCATATCCTTCATCGGTTTAAGACCAGTCGAGAAAATCATGTTACTTTTTTATCAAAATTTTGCACCTATATATGCCTTGGCACCATTATTCATATTTCATGTAATGTGGTCAAATTGGAATGAGTTTACTACTTTTAATTTAACATACCAATCTGGAAAACCCTCTTACTTTTTTTTTATCAAAAATATGCACCTAATTTTGCGTTGACATCATTATTCATATTCCATGTGAGTGGTCAAATTGGAATGAGTTTGCTACTTTTAATTTAACATATTCCACATACACATGCATTTCAAATTTCCTATGAGCTTCACGCGACCCATATCTAATTGTGGTCAGTCAACATCTTAAATTTCTCAAATTTTCACTCAAGTTTACATTTTCAAATATGTTTCTTTCACTAATTTAGGATTCATCAAAGTGGTCCTTCCACCCTTACAAGCACCTTTTGTCAAATTAAGTCATAATAGTGGTCCTTCCAACTAATATAAATCTTATATCAAATTACATCATCATGGTGGTCCTTCCCCCGTGATATATTTTTTAACAATAAAATTATCTTGGTTACGAAAGTTATTAATTCTACTTATTCTTTACAAACAATCATCAATTTCTAACACATAGATTTCACTAACAACATTTTTTATCTCCTTACCTACTTAACAAGAAGTATTCATACTTGTAAGTGTTTCATCAATTTAAGCTTTTATGGTATTCATTACTTATTAACATTAATTATGTCTTCATTAAATTAAGTCCCTTTAATCTTTAATCTTCAAGAGTATACGCTAGCTACTCATGAGTATAAGCTACTTAGCAATTTGTGTATATTTCAATCAACATTATACTAAATTGTTTCACCAGTTACTTTGCATAGTATTTGGCTACTTAAATAATGCATATACTATATGCCGGTGACTAAATATATATGTTAATTTTCTCCAAAATTGCCTTCGGATAGTTAACTAATTTCAATACCAAATTACACACAATTCTCTTAGCTTCATTTATATTAATGTTTCACCAAATACGCTACATAGGACTTGTAACTTTATATACATATGCATTTTCTACACCACCAACAAAACATGATTTTGGTGAAAACATTAACATAAATTTTCTACTAAATTTTCTTTACTAAAACCGTTAATCATTTTCGATATTTAATCAAAAACATGTTTTGATGTGTTGGTCATTTTACATACTTCACATATCAATCATTCTCCATTATATGAGAACAGGTGATGTGTGTCGAGTGTGTACGGGTTTTCACTATATTTTAAGTACTTTTTACTCTCTTATCAAGCTTTAAATTTATAAAACACGATATAAAACTATCACTCTCTACAACACGTTATGGCAAGGGCACCCATCGTTGGCGTAGTATAGTGATGGTAAGATACTGAGGTCGTCCAAGGACACAAGAGCTTTTAATACCGGTTTATCGTCAACGTCTAATCGACCCAAATTTTGAAAAAAAAAGGTTTTTGAACAAGTAAAATAAAGAAAGAAACTAAAATAATAAAAGAAACAAATAAACAAGAAAGAATCACTTGGTTCCGACTCACCTTTTATGTATCCTTTGATGATTTCCGCACTTTGAGTTTTTTAAGACCTTATCTTAGGTATAGTGGCATGTGTCTCTTTTGGAGGCAACGCTACCCTCAACCATATTGGTCTGAGTCAGCAGGGATACACACCTGCAAGGCCGGATTATTGAAAGATAATTAAGTAAGTTATTAATGCAAATTATGGCATATCCCTCTTTTGGAGGCAACGCTACCCTTGGCCATATTGGTCTGGGTCAGCAGGGATATAGTCCCGCAAGACCGGTTTAAAGTTTTAATAGTAGATTATTTATAAAGGATTTAAGCCGTTCTTACTTCCCCCGATTTGATGCTATCTGCCTCAAGGGAAGTTCTAATAAGCTTGAATCAAGTCCTCGCAAGATCTGTACACTGAACGAGACAAGAACTTTACCCAAACCACCCTTCTAACTCCCTTCCAGGCAGTTAACGTGTTTTATATAGACCGTAAAGACACGAATGAGTGAATCAACGAAACATGAAGAGATGATAGAAAAAAAATTCACTTTCAATATAAAAAACTAGTTATTAAAGTCATTAATACATACCCAATTTAAAAGTGACCAAAGGTTGGAAATCAAAAGTAATACATAAAAGATTTTGTCTTCACCAAGTGATGTAAGAGATTAGCCAAGCATGACCATAGTTTGACGAAAGCTCTTACTATTAATCTTGGATCCCGAGACTACTACCCACACTAACTCTAACTATTGTGGTGGAAGATGATGGTGTTGTGGTGGTGGAAGTGAGAGAAATGGTTTGCCAAGGTATGAGTTGCAAGTGAACCAAGCACCTTTATTTATAGTTGGAAACAGTAGGTTCACACGGCCCGGTGTCCTTCTCATTCTTTGTCTTCATTTAATGTTTTTGTCAGTCCTACTGCTCACATCGCCCCGTGTGTCAACGACACGGCCCCGTGTCCCTTGTACTTGTTGTACGAACCCAGATTTGCAAATATGAGAGTTGACCACAGCCCATGTCTAGGAGACACGACCCCGTGTCCCTTGTCGGCTTCTTTTTGTCTTTATCTTCAGGGAATCTTGAGTGAGACACGGCCCCGTGTTAGGCTTCTGGTTTGTTGCTTTTATTCTTGGGGTGAAGCTTGGAGGGTCGGTATAGTGTAGCAACTTTCCTTCTTTTGTATTTATGCTGGTTTTTGTGGTTAATTTGTTACTTTTGTTCATTTAAACTCTTTTAATCCTGAAAATAAAAAATAAACAAAGAAACGCATTTTTTCCAACATTATTACTGAAAATTGTTGTTTTTTTAACCTTTTTTGATATAATTTATATGTTGCATTTGGCGCATATCAAACACCCTCACAATTGAATCTTTGTTTGTCCTCAAGCAAAATTCTTTTAATATTGCTTACACTCCTAAATGGAATGGGTAGGAGAGAAGTTTTGGGTCTTGTTTGTAGAGTGTCGGGAATCCAAGTTCTTTTTATTCATTTTTTTATTTTATTTACAATCCTATTTGACATGATTTATTTAGAACTTTTTTTTAAGAAAAAAAATATTTTTAAGCATAACATATATTTTAAAATTTCATTTAGCTATATATACATTCACATATCTCACAAGTGATCACTCAACACTCGTCCGACGATGAATTAAGTGAAACGCTCGGTCCCGGTAAGGAAACTTAGTCCTACCATATGCTTGACAAGAATCAGACCTTCTCGTTTTAACTTAATCCTTGTAAATATCAATAGAACTTTGAAAGGGTAGGTTTTTGGTTAAGGGTAGGGTAGTTTTATTTGAAAAGTGATTAAAGGCGTAAAATGTCGGTTTCCTTTTGAAAATTTATTTATGACTTTATGAACTAAATACTTATAAGCAATAGATTTGCTTATTTATTTCAAGCAACTAGAGAGGGGTTTTTTTTATAAAATAAAGTCACATGCTTTTGCGTTTTTTCAAAAGAACCGATTTTTACTAAAATTAAAGGTGTAAAGGTAAAAACAAGGTTTTTTTGAGTGATGGTGTTTTGTGGGTTTTGAAATGAAAGGTTTAGTCTCAAAGAGGTTGACTAGGGAGAATTTTTGTGGGGAGATAAAAATAGAAAATGGTTGAAAAGGAAAAAAAGAAAAAGGGTTTAAAATCCTAATGATCAATCATATACTTACTTGGAGTAGTCGGTAAGGACTACGAATGTATTGTATTGTTTTGTCAAGTTCTAGATTTGTAAAAACCGTACGGGCTATTCACACATGAAATGAAAAATGAGCATTTAGTATCGATATAATATTGGGTGCTCGTTAAAAGCTCAAAACTCATAATTTTGTGGGGAAATGCTAAAAATGTGAAAGTATATATACAATCAAATTTTAAAAGTTTTTATAAATTTTCCTTATATGATTCTTTTAACCACATAGCTATTGGTTGTAAATTTGTAAAAACTTGAATTTTTTAGATCTTGGTTTTTTTTAATACAACATATTTTTTTTTATTATCTAACATATTTTTACCATTCAAATCATTTAACCACATTAAATATTTGAATTTTTTCAAAAATCACTCATAATAAAAAAACATATTTTCATTATTCTTTCTTTTTTAGAAAAGAAAATATTTTAGCGAGCATAATTTTGAATTTGGTGATATTCAGAGACTTAATATAAGTTTTTAAGTAAAGAATTTTTTTTTAGAAAATTCATGAATAATTTCATATCAAGTTCACTTGTTGTAGGTCTGGCTAGGGGAGGATCTAGTCGCCTAATCCTTGTGTACAAACCAACCCGGTTGTGCGGAATCCAACCGAGATAGCAAACCGAGATCGAACACGCAAATGATAGACACGAGACTCAACGATTAACACCAATGTATTAATGCTTGAAACTGTTACAACACAACGTTTACAAATACACTCTGTAAACTCTCTCTAGTTCTCTCGTGTGTGTGTGTTCTGTTTCAACTCTGTTCACCCATGTCTGTATATAGTTCTCTCGGTCATCTTTGTCTTTTGAGTGCCTCCATGTCGTGTCTTCATTCCGAAGCTTATCATCGAACATGTTCTCCTTACCTTTAGCATCTGCACATGCAAGAAAGCTAAACGCGTAATGAGAACAAACGCTTGGAATATAGTTAACATAAACAAATGACACACATGTGACCATATTTCAATCAACCACCGTCCGACAGTTTGAAAGTTTAACAAATTTATCAATTTTAGTTTTTTTTAACTTTCAAAACTTGCAAATTTCGACCGTTTATGAAGATTTAGTCGATTTGGTTTTCAATCAGGTTTCAGGTAACGAAGACTCGAGCTCCAACATCGTACAATCGAAAATAATATAGAAATAAAATCTTTTTGGCTTTTAGAAAGTTTATATTAAAACACACCTAAAATCTTTTTGGTATATTTGAATATTTCAAATGTAAAGACTGAAAGTAGTAAATAAATATATACAAAGATGCAGAACCTGAAAGCATTAAATAAATATTTACAGACATTCTTTTTGTGAGTTTCGAGGGTAAGAGAATCATATCAGTGTATGGTCACGCCAAAACGCTCTTGTTGTTCAATTAGTTCACATTAAGATAAGCATCCTATAACGATTATCGGTATTGTTGTCCACATAAGCTCAACTTATCAGATGTAATCATGGCGAGGGGATACGTTAAGGTATGATTTATACTTACCGACCGGTGTTCATCCACACACGACACATTCCCGTATCAAGGTATGCACGAGAGTTCATCTTACCGGTGAGTATACCGTTTATCATCTGTTTGACTGTATATGATGTGAGATTCTCACTTATTTTGATTGAAAACAAGCCCTATGTGATCGACTCACTTATTGATGAGGAACTTGATTTTCATATGCATGAGGGCACAGGAGCAAGTCCGTGAACAGGTCAGTACTTCCGTACAGCAAAGAGACGAACTTGACTCCCAGATAAATGTGATATATTATCACTTATTTGAGGGACATGTGATTGTTGATCACTTATTGAGGTCGTATGCAATATGTACACGTATTTATGGTATCATGGAAGATCTAGACTTCGTCTCCGTTTGTTTCGGTAAAAGAAACAACCATGATACCCAGATGATAAACAGCATAAAGACCACGTATCTCAGAACCTCGGCAATCTCTCAAACAAAATTTCGGTACCAAGACCATATGCCAATGAGCGGTTCCCATCTGGTCTTTAGTCGATTTAGGTTTATATCACCCTGCACACTTTAAAATGAATGTGAGCCTACCGATACATCTTATATAGAGCTGCTTATCGTTTTTCAGTTTAGGTTTAAATAGGTTTGGACAGACCACTGATGTACTATCATTTTCTCTTTTGCTCGCCAGGAAACTCATTTTTGTTTTTCTATTGTTTTTTTTTTTGTTTTTGAAATTTTTCGATGTTTTTCTATTTTTCAAATTTTGGATTTACTCCCCCTAAAATCAACAAACTATGATAAATTTAAAAGACACAAAGATATTTACAAAAATGATTTCCGATGTTGGTTTTACTCTTGCTTGACCTTAATGTCGTTTACCAATAATAAAAAGTCAAATCTTGATTTGTCAAATGCTTTGGTAAAAAGGTCGGCACGTTGGTCATCGGTGTGGACCTTAACAACATCGATTAGCCTTTTATCAAAGCAATCACGTATGAAGTGATATTTGATTTCGATGTGTTTGGTCTTTGAATGCTGCACAGGATTTCTAGTGATCTGTAAGGCAGCAGAATTATCAACGTAAATAGGAGTAGTTAGGAATTCAAAACCGTAGTCGCGCAATTGTTGTTGGGTCCACATGACTTGGGAGCAACAACTTGAGGCTGCAATGTATTCAGCTTTGCATGTTGATGTAGCGACACACGTCTGCTTCTTGCACTGCCATGTGACTAGGTGATTTCCCAAAAACTGACATCCAGCCGTTGTGGATTTGCCGTCAATTTTGCATCCGCCAAAATCAGAATCACTGAAAGCAATCAAGTCAACGTTATTATCCCTAGGGTACCATAGACCGGTGTCAGGGCAACCCTTCAAATAACGAAAAATCCTTTTTACAGCTGCAAGATGTGAGGCCTTCGGGTTGACTTGATATCTGGCAAGCAGGCACGTTGGGTACATTATATCTGGTCTTGATGCTGTGAGGTACATAAGAGATCCGATCATTGCACGATAGTATGAGGGGCTAACAACTTCACCCTTCAAGTCTGGATTAATTCCGTGATTTTGCTGCAATGGGGTACCGATAGGTGTTGCATCAGACATCTGGAACCGGCTCAAGATGTCCCCAACATATTTAGTCTGATGGATGAATATCCCAGACTCAGTTTATTGCACCTGTAGGCCCAAAAAGAAGGTCATTTCCCCCATAGCACTCATCTCGAATTTATCCTGCATAACACGCTCGAAATTCCTACACAAAACATCATTAGTAGAACCAAACATAATATCATCTACATACACCTGTACCAGTAGAATATCTCCATCTTGTTCTTTGATGAAAAGAGTACAATCGATAAGACCTCTGCGAAATCCATTCTCCAGCAGATAATTAGATAAGGTTGCATACCAAGCTCGTGGTGCTTGATGTAGACCATAGAGAGCTTTGTTCAGCAACCAAACCCGATCAGGGTGAATAGGATCTTCAAAACCTGGAGGTTGTTCGACGTACACCTCTTCTTCAACCACACCATGTAAGAATGCACTTTTGACGTCCATCTGGTAAACCTTGAATCCTTTGAATGAGGCATAGGTCAGAAAGATCCGAATTGCTTCCAGACGTGCAACTGGTGCATAAACTTCGTTGTAGTCGATCCCTTCAATCTGACGAAAACCTTGAACGACTAATCTTGGTTTGTTTCGGATAACTACTCCACGGTCATCCTGTTTGCGTTTATACACCCAACGGGTACCAATCTTCTTGTAGTTCTCAGGTTTCTCAACTAGCTTCCAGACACCTAGCTTCTAGAATTGTTGCAGTTCTTCCTGCATTGCTTCAACCCAAGAATTATCTTTCAAAGCTTCTTTAATAGATTTTGGTTCTTCTTGTGAAACGTAACACGCAAAGGACCAATCATTTTGTTGACCAGATTCTCGAATCGCCGCATACAAGCCTGCATTGTTGTTGTTTCGCAACATGTTTCTTGTTTGAATGCCACTCTGCACATTTCCGATGATGTTTTGTTGAGGATGGGTATTGTGAATCCTTGTTTCTGGATTATCTTGAACTGGAATATTTGTACCTAGATTGTTGAGATTGAGATCAACAACCAATTCAATACCCGGAATTGACGAAGAGGATGATGCGGTAGCTTCAGCTGTTCTAGGGGCGTCCACTGGAGGTGTAGCCTCTGAAGTACCATGAACTACTGTTGTTGGAGCTTCTTGATCTGCATCGAGAAATTCTTCATCCTCTGAAGATTCGTTCAATTCGGTAGCATCGTGAAAATCCTCATTGTCGAGAGCATTATTGTTCACTGAAGATGGTTCTTGATTGACAAGAATTGGATGAACCAACGGTGAATCTTTTGCGTTGTCACTCTCGAAAAACATCCTTGCCGCAACATTTTCTTCAACTGCTTCAACATTGATCGAATTGAAAAAGTCATTGTACTCAAACATCCAAGGCTGACCAGGACATTTGACTGGCAATGTGTGCCTTTGTACTCTGACTTCAGACCATTCCTCGGCCCTTTTAGTCTCAAGACTCCAGACTCTTAAGTTCGGGGTGGCAAACCCAAGAAAGTATCCTTCAATTGCTTTTGCCCCAAACTTTCCATTAGGATCCATTATTGTGCACGGAGCTCCAAACGGTTCAAGATATGACAAATCTGGTTTCCGTTTGTTAAGAAGCTCAAAGCAGGTCTTGTTGTGCCTTTTGTCTGTAAGGACTTGGTTCAACGTGTAACATGCAGAGGCCACAACTTCAGTCCAGAAGGGAATCGGCAATTGTGACTCTACCAACATTGTCCTAGCAATCTCGATCAATGTACGGTTTTTATGTTCAGCGACGCCATTCTGTTGAGGAGTGTAAGCCGCACTAAATTCGTGAAGAATACCTTTTGAAGTGCAAAACTCCGCCATCGCATGATTTTTAAATTCAGTACCATTGTCGCTGCGTATCCGTCTAACCTTCAACTTATACAAATTCACAATCTGAATGATTAAGTTTTTGATAATACCGAAAGTTTCACTCTTGTGTGCCATGAACGCCACCCAAGAAAATCTTGAATAATCATCAGTTATCACGAGGAAATATTGATCATTCCGAATGCTTTTACGCTTGACAGGACCGAACAAATCCATGTGCAAACGTTCTAGCGGAACGGCCACCGTGTTGATCTTCTTAGTCGGGTGTCGCTTCTTCGTTTGTTTTCCTTTCTGGCACGAAACACAGACATCTTGAAGATGGAAGTTTTTAAGAGGAACACCATTCACCAATTCATTTGACACCAAATGTTTCATTTTGCGTAAGTGAATGTGACCCATTCGTCTGTGCCAAGAGATTGAGTCTTTTTCTGTGGCTTTGGAAACGAAACAGGTTGCTTGTACAGACGTTGTTATCGCTTGGCTCATATCAAGGACATACAAATCATTTATCCTTGGAGCTGATAAGAGAATCCATTCTTTTGGAATCTGGAAGCCGGGTTTCAGCACGTAACATCCATTTGCATCAAAGTGTACTGAAAACTTCTTATCACAGATTTGTGAAACGCTGAGAAGATTGTGATCAAGTTGTTGTACAAAGTTGATTTTGTCAAAGCTTACAACCTCGTTGGATATCATTCCTTCACCAGTAATATATCCGCCTTTATCTCCAGCAAAAGCAACATAACCTCCTCTAATAGATTTGACATCGTAGAGAAGCTTCATGTCGCCTGTCATGTGCCTGGATACCCCACTATCAACAATCCAATGACTACTGATAGTTCCTCCTGGAACACCCTGCACATGAACTCACATGATTAGTTGGAGATGGGGACCCAAGCCATTGTGGTCTTGGGTCTTCCATTTTCATCGACAACAATTACTTCCACTTTTCAATGGTTAGGAAATTGTGATGGTCCCCCTGAATTTGTGGTCATTTTAGGTTTCCATGTCTGTTGAGTTTTACCAGTTTGATTGTTTGAAAATTTAACTTCGTGATTGTTTGAAGTTTTTGAAAACTTTGAACTTTCTGGTTTAACTGAAACAGATTGTTTTTGAACCACATCAGTCTTAAGTGCTTTCTCAATCAACCTGACTTGTTGGCGTTTCTATTTCTTTTCCCTTTCTCTTACAAGGCGGGAATCTTGTTTTAAAGAAACAGATCGCTTTTGGAAATTTCGTTCACGGGGATCATCAACTTTAGCTTTTAACTTATGAAGATACGGACAATTTCGAATGATATGCCCAATTTCATCACATTCAAAACATGATCTTTGTTCAACAAACCCCGAAGTAACATGTGATTGTCTTGTCGATGATGAACTTTGTGATCCCGAGGTACTTGGTTTTGAACTGTTTGGTTCATTTCTTTTCAACATTTTTTCTTGCTTAACAAAATCTAAGTTAGATTTGCTTTCAAATGTTTCAATTTTGTCCGTTCCCTTTGATTTCACAAAGTTCACCTTCTTGTCCTTTTTCTGAGTCTGTTTCCTTTGACCTTGAGTCGGTAATTTACCTTTTGGTTTGGTATGATTTTGCAGTTTTTTCACTGTCGGTAATTTCTGATTGCCATATTGTTTTCGAACTTCAGCCTTTGGAATCGGAGGGCACTGTGTTACCACAACATGTGAACCCGACTTTCCCAAAAACTTACTTGTCGAATTTTCAAAAACTTTACTGACTAAAGATTGATTTACATTCTTAATCGGAAAATCTTTGTCAGAATAGATTTTATCATCACCAATAAGAGTGTACAGCAAATTCACACTCTCAGACTCTTTTGCAGACGTGGACTCGATCGGAACAGTCTTAGCAGGTTTTGCGGGAGGATCACATAGAATATGATTCTCAAGAGGTATGTCCTCTTCTTTGATTACCGCATCAGACTTTGCTGAGTCAGTATCATCGGATTCATCATCAGAAGAATCAGCATCCTCAACAATAACTGGAGGATCCTGATTCGGTTCAGCAGAAGACACACATGTATCTGCTGACACATCCGAATCTGATGATACTTCTTTCTTGTATCCAAGTCCGGTCGCAAATTCCTCAATGTCTAAAGGAACAGATGGCTCAAAATAAGTTCTATCCTCTTCATCAGGCATGGCATCATAATTGTGTCTCACGGGTGGTGGACATTTCTTATATCCAATGCATGTGACATCAGTTTTCTTTTTCTGAACATCAATGATGTGATCCAACACATAGCTAGAGCTTAAATAACTGTCTAACTTGAGCTGGATCGCCTCACTTTCAGTTTTAACACAAGCCATTTATTTTTGCATTATCTCAAGGCGATTGATATAGCAATTTATATTTGTTTGTTTTCTTGAAACCATTTTTCTTAGCTCGGTTTTATCTTTCTTTAATTTTTCAATCACCGATTTAAATTCCTTTTCATGGTTTTCATAAAACATGCTGGCTTCTGTGCATTTAGAAAGATCCACGGTCAGCTTTTGGTTGTAGATGAATGTCACATCATACTTGTTTTGCAAAGCCTCATGTTTGCTTTGCATATCACACCACTTAGCATCCAAAGAAACATGTTTGTTTTGCAAGTCAAACAAATTAGCTTTTAAAGCATCATGCTTGCTTTGCAACTCAGACATATTAGCATCTAAATCAGCACATTTAACACTTAAGGTAGCACAATTATCACAATCAACAACAGTAGGTTCATCGACACAAACCTGACTTGATGAACTGCCAACATTAATCATAAAGGCTGAATGAAGAGAAGAAGAGGAATAAGCAGCTTGATCCACCAATATAGATCTCCTATTATTTCCTGCTGCAGCTTCTCCCAATAGCTCATCAACATCTGCATCGAGTGACACACTTGACGTGTCATCCAAATGATCATCACCTGAAGTTGATGATTCTTCATCCGAGCTTCTACTGTAACCAGAACTGTCTTCATCTTCAGAAGATTCATCACCATTGGTGGAAGATTCCCCACCACTGGCGTGCTTTAGATCCTTGACAACCTCAGCAAAACAAGCTGTTCCGTCCGGAATATCATTTCCCAACCGAATTGACCAATCACAACCTTCATCTACTTGTACCACTAGAGCCTGGTTGGCATTTGATGGTCCTGCTTGACATGGGTTGTTAACAGGCATCAACGTACGTTCGTTATTCCTGTTCTGATTCCGTTGGTTGCCTTGATTCATGAACGGATTCTGGTTCCCATGCTGAGCTGGCTTTGTACATTCTCTCTTGAAGTGACCTTGCTCACCACAGTTGAAGCACTTAACAGACTGCTTATCGAACCCATACTTGGTGTCTTTCTTGCTTTCCAAGCTGGTTCTGCCAGTCCTTTCCATAAAATCCTTTGTTCGCCTTACAGCACTTGCAAAAGCCCATTTGATGTCCATCAAATCCATCTCCTCCTTATCGATCTGCTGATAATCTTCTTGTGTCAGAATGATGTTTCCGATCTGACCTTCTACTAACCCACAATACGCGCTCACCAAGGTGTTCAGTAGCTCCATGTGTTCTTTTGCTACTTCAACACTTACTTTCGAGAAGCTTGACGTGTCAAGCCGTACTGTATTTGGCTTAGATGGCTGACCAGCAGATGATGTGCTCCCATAACAAGCTTGTTGTTGAATAGGAAGTGGATTCCCATATAAGTCAATTGCTACAGTAGATGGCCGATAGCCTTGCTGTTGTGGAGCTGGTTGTAGAGGATTTCCATATAGGTCTGTGGTTGGAGCTGGCTTTACTGGAACTTGTATCGGATTGCCATATAAATATGTGCTTGTGATAAACGCCGTTTGAAGTGGAGCATGGGAAACTGGTCTTGCAGAAGTGCTAGACGCTCCATAATACATATCAGGATTTTGTTACACTGGAACCCTTTTCGCCTTTAGGGTTTCTTCCTGATCTTTGTTTTCCAAGAGCTGGACGAAGTTATTGGTGTTTGTCGTAGCCAACACTCCATTGTATTTCAGGATTTCCAAGAAACTATTCCATTGAGGTGGCAACGCATCGGCAAACTTGGTGACTACCTCTGCTGGAGTTGTTACTACCCCATAGTTACCCAATTCAGTCAGCAAGTGATAAAACCGACTAGTCAAATCTCCCAAGGATTCCTTTTCCATACACGTGAAGCCATCAAACTCCTTCTTGAGTAAGTCGAGTCGCAATTGGCGAGTCGCTTCGTTTCCTACCCCTCTCGTCTTCAATGCATCCCATAATCGCTTTGTCGTTTTGAAGCTGACAAATTGATGATAGATATCCTTGCTCAACACCTGAGTTAGAATAGCATATGCCTTCTTTTCTAAATCACAAGCCTTTTTCTGGTCTTCCGAAAGATCGGCAAATGTCGCGGCAGTTGAAGCGGCAACCTCGAGAGCTTGATCGAAATCTGTGGTAAAACGTAACCACAATTCCGTGTTTTGCCCAAGGACATATGTATGGAATCTATCTACCCATCCAGGATATTCGTTTATGTGCATCAATTTTGGTGGGCGATTTAGACTTCCGGTCTCACTTTCGCTTAGGAGTATGCTTTGAATACTTGGAGTTTGATTTGACACAAATGCCCATTGACCTGTCGAAATTGGATTTGCTTGCGAGGATACCGGTGTGGGAGATTCGGCCCATGATAGCGACAAACCCGTGCTTCTATACTTACTTTCTGCGGTAGACGGATTACCCCACTAATCCGGATTCATTTTGAATACTTAAAACTGAATATCAGATAAGATCACCTGAAACAAGCAGTTAAGATACTTTTGCAACCCTTCTGTTAAAACTGGACAACAATATCGACGAAACAAGTTTGATAAATCGACGAAACACACTCGGATATGGATGCGATGAAAAGAACTTCTTTTTGGGCTTCTAATCGACGAACCGGACCAATCCAATTTGAGGCCCAATGTACGACGAAACTGATTATTGATTACTCGACGAAACTGACTGGTGTCGACGAAACAGATTGATCTTTAATGGAAAGCGACGAAGCTGATGGATTGAATGACGAAACACTTATGAATTATGATCTGATTCGACAAAACTAAGTATGATATTGACTTGTGATGAAACAAAGGGTATGCTGATCGACGAAACTGAATGGGAACACCTTGTTGATCGATGAAACTGAATGAGAACACCTTGTTTCATCGACCTTGTTTCGTCGACTAAGTGATAAGAACACAGAGAGTGGGTGAAGTTGGTGAGCAACTTTATCTTTTTACTGACACAGACACACGACTTTTTCAACTCAACACGATGATCACCTTACCAAACAAGTATGGCATGCAATATTTAATCCATTTTAATTTAATTATCAATTTCAACTTTTAATTTTAATGTTAATTTCAAGAATATCACAAGAACTTTTTGAAGATTCTTATGAACATATGAAGAACAACCCAGAAAATTTGAATTTTCCGGTAAACTTATAAGTTTTCCGGTGAACTGTAAATTTTTTGAACACTAATTTTTGCTTGAAACTTCACTAAAAACCTTAACACACCTTACATAAAAGAGTTTTCAACAAGGTTTTCTATGAACTAACAACAAAAACACCAGAATTCGAAGTTATAAGCCGATTTTTCAGAAAATATGAACTTCAAAACACGAGAAATCGCTCGATTTTAACAAGGAGATGAGCCAATGCTCTGATACCACTTGTAGGTCCGGCTAAGGGAGGATCTAGTCGCCTAATCCTTGTGTACAAACCAACCCGGTTGTGCGGAATCCAACCGAGATAGCAAACTGAGATCGAACACACAAATGATAGACACGAGACTCAACGATTAACACCAATGTATTAATGCTTGAAACTGTTACAACACAATGTTTACAAATACACTCTGTAAACTCTCTCTGGTTCTCTCGTGTGTGTGTGTTCTGTTTCAACTGTGTTCACCCACTCATGTTTATATAGTCACAGACACACATAACATGACGAAATAGAACACCTTCGACGAATTACAAGTTGGACTCGACGAAACAAAGCTGGGCCAGTCACTTGGGCCTGAAGAAGCCCAATAGACGACGAAAAGGGTTGATGTCTCGGAGAAACACTATCTTGGCGAAACACATACAAAGTCGACGAAACATACATGTGTTTCGTCGACATGTATACAAACAAGTGGGCTTCGGCCCAGATGAAAGGTTTCGGCCCAGGTGAGTCAGCTTGTTACATCTGCATAGATTTGCGGCTCTTGTGCTTCGTGTATCGAACTTTGGAACGCACGACGGAGGAATGTCGTGACGTCGGGCTTGAGCCGAACCTAACCGAGTCGAAACCAAGTTGAACCGAATCGAGTCGAACCGAGTCGAGTTGCGTCCACAAAAGGTGTATCAACAAACTCCCCCTTGGACGCTACTCGTGAGGTTCATCTTCCATGTTTTCTATGTCGGAGGATCTTCAAAGTCTTCACGTGTCGTAAGTAGAAAATGTATCAACAAACTCCCCTTTTCATGTAGGAAGTGTGTTAACAAACTCCCCCTTAAGATAAGCTCTCCTTTGAGTTATGCTCGTGAATCAGTTGATCTTCAGTTCTTCAGATCCTTGTGGTATTGATGATTGGTCAGCAGCAACTCGGTCATCTTTGTCTTTTGAGTGCCTCCATGTCGTGTCTTCATTCCGAAGCTTATCATCGAACATGTTCTCCTTACCTTTAGCATCTGCACATGCAAGAAAGCTAAACGCGTAATGAGAACAAACGCTTGGAATATAGTTAACATAAACAAATGACACACATGTGACCATATTTCAATCAACCACCGTCCAACAGTTTGAAAGTTTAACAAATTTATCAATTTTAGTTTTTTTTAACTTTCAAAACTTGCAAATTTTGACCGTTTATGAAGATTTAGTCGATTTGGTTTTCAATCAGGTTTCAGGTAACGAAGACTCGAGCTCCAACATCGTACAATCGAAAATAAGATAGAAATAAAATCTTTTTGGCTTTTAGAAAGTTTATATTAAAAACACCTAAAATCTTTTTGGTATATTTGAATATTTCAAATGTAAAGACTGAAAGTAGTAAATAAATATATACAAAGATGCAGAACCTGAAAGCACTAAATAAATATTTACAGACATTCTTTTTGTGAGTTTCGAGGGTAAGAGAATCATATCAGTGTATGGTCACGCCAAAACGCTCTTGTTGTTCAATTAGTTCACATTAAGATAAGCATCCTATAACGATTATCGGTATTGTTGTCCACATAAGCTCAACTTATCAGATGTAATCATGGCGAGGGGATACGTTAAGGTATGATTTATACTTACCGACCGGTGTTCATCCACACACGACACATTCCCGTATCAAGGTATGCACGAGAGTTCATCTTACCGGTGAGTATACCGTTTATCATCTGTTTGACTGTATATGATGTGAGATTCTCACTTATTTTGATTGAAAACAAGCCCTATGTGATCGACTCACTTATTGATGAGGAACTTGATTTTCATATGCATGAGGGCACAGGAGCAAGTCCGTGAACAGGTCAGTACTTCCGTACAGCAAAGAGACGAACTTGACTCCCGGATAAATGTGATATATTATCACTTATTTGAGGGACATGTGATTGTTGATCACTTGTTGAGGTCGTATGCAATATGTACACGTATTTATGGTATCATGGAAGATCTAGACTTCGTCTCCGTTTGTTTCGGTAAAAGAAACAACCATGATACCCAGATGATAAACAGCATAAAGACCACGTATCTCAGAACCTCGGCAATCTCTCAAACAAAATTTCGGTACCAAGACCATATGCCAATGAGCGGTTCCCATCTGGTCTTTAGTCGATTTAGGTTTATATCACCCTGCACACTTTAAAATGAATGTGAGCCTACCGATACATCTTATATAGAGCTGCTTATCGTTTTTCAGTTTAGGTTTAAATAGGTTTGGACAGACCACTGATGTACTATCATTTTCTCTTTTGCTCGCCAGGAAACTCATTTTTGTTTTTCTATTGTTTTTTTTTTGTTTTTGAAATTTTTCGATGTTTTTCTATTTTTCAAATTTTGGATTTACTCCCCCTAAAATCAACAAACTATGATAAATTTAAAAGACACAAAGATATTTACAAAAATGATTTCCGATGTTGGTTTTACTCTTGCTTGACCTTAATGTCGTTTACCAATAATAAAAAGTCAAATCTTGATTTGTCAAATGCTTTGGTAAAAAGGTCGGCACGTTGGTCATCGGTGTGGACCTTAACAACATCGATTAGCCTTTTATCAAAGCAATCACGTATGAAGTGATATTTGATTTCGATGTGTTTGGTCTTTGAATGCTGCACAGGATTTCTAGTGATCTGTAAGGCAGCAGAATTATCAACGTAAATAGGAGTAGTTAGGAATTCAAAACCGTAGTCGCGCAATTGTTGTTGGGTCCACATGACTTGGGAGCAACAACTTGAGGCTGCAATGTATTCAGCTTTGCATGTTGATGTAGCGACACACGTCTGCTTCTTGCACTGCCATGTGACTAGGTGATTTCCCAAAAACTGACATCCAGCCGTTGTGGATTTGCCGTCAATTTTGCATCCGCCAAAATCAGAATCACTGAAAGCAATCAAGTCAACGTTATTATCCCTAGGGTACCATAGACCGGTGTCAGGGCAACCCTTCAAATAACGAAAAATCCTTTTTACAGCTGCAAGATGTGAGGCCTTCGGGTTGACTTGATATCTGGCAAGCAGGCACGTTGGGTACATTATATCTGGTCTTGATGCTGTGAGGTACATAAGAGATCCGATCATTGCACGATAGTATGAGGGGCTAACAACTTCACCCTTCAAGTCTGGATTAATTCCGTGATTTTGCTGCAATGGGGTACCAATAGGTGTTGCATCAGACATCTGGAACCGGCTCAAGATGTCCCCAACATATTTAGTCTGATGGATGAATATCCCAGACTCAGTTTATTGCACCTGTAGGCCCAAAAAGAAGGTCATTTCCCCCATAGCACTCATCTCGAATTTATCCTGCATAACACGCTCGAAATTCCTACACAAAACATCATTAGTAGAACCAAACATAATATCATCTACATACACCTGTACCAGTAGAATATCTCCATCTTGTTCTTTGATGAAAAGAGTACAATCGATAAGACCTCTGCGAAATCCATTCTCCAGCAGATAATTAGATAAGGTTGCATACCAAGCTCGTGGTGCTTGATGTAGACCATAGAGAGCTTTGTTCAGCAACCAAACCCGATCAGGGTGAATAGGATCTTCAAAACCTGGAGGTTGTTCGACGTACACCTCTTCTTCAACCACACCATGTAAGAATGCACTTTTGACGTCCATCTGGTAAACCTTGAATCCTTTGAATGAGGCATAGGTCAGAAAGATCCGAATTGCTTCCAGACGTGCAACTGGTGCATAAACTTCGTTGTAGTCGATCCCTTCAATCTGACGAAAACCTTGAACGACTAATCTTGGTTTGTTTCGGATAACTACTCCACGGTCATCCTGTTTGCATTTATACACCCAACGGGTACCAATCTTCTTGTAGTTCTCAGGTTTCTCAACTAGCTTCCAGACACCTAGCTTCTAGAATTGTTGCAGTTCTTCCTGCATTGCTTCAACCCAAGAATTATCTTTCAAAGCTTCTTTAATAGATTTTGGTTCTTCTTGTGAAACGTAACACGCAAAGGACCAATCATTTTGTTGACCAGATTCTCGAATCGCCGCATACAAGCCTGCATTGTTGTTGTTTCGCAACATGTTTCTTGTTTGAATGCCACTCTGCACATTTCCGATGATGTTTTGTTGAGGATGGGTATTGTGAATCCTTGTTTCTGGATTATCTTGAACTGGAATATTTGTACCTAGATTGTTGAGATTGAGATCAACAACCAATTCAATACCCGGAATTGACGAAGAGGATGATGCGGTAACTTCAGCTGTTCTAGGGGCGTCCACTGGAGGTGTAGCCTCTGAAGTACCATGAACTACTGTTGTTGGAGCTTCTTGATCTGCATCGAGAAATTCTTCATCCTCTGAAGATTCGTTCAATTCGGTAGCATCGTGAAAATCCTCACTGTCGAGAGCATTATTGCTCACTGAAGATGGTTCTTGATTGACAAGAATTGGACGAACCAACGGTGAATCTGTTGCGTTGTCACTCTCGAAAAACATCCTTGCCGCAGCATTTTCTTCAACTGCTTCAACATTGATCGAATTGAAAAAGTCATCGTACTCAAATATCCAAGGCTGACCAGGACATTTGACTGGCAATGTGTGCCTTTGTACTCTGACTTCAGACCATTCCTCGACCCTTTTAGTCTCTAGATTCCAGACTCTTAAGTTTGGGGTGGCATACCCAAGAAAGTATCCTTCAATTGCTTTTGCCCCAAACTTTCCATTAGGATAGATTATTGTGCACGGAGCTCCAAACGGTTCAAGATATGACAAATCTGGTTTCCGTTTGTTAAGAAGCTCAAAGCAGGTCTTGTTGTGCCTTTTGACTGTAAGGACACAGTTCAACGTGTAACATGCAGAGGCTACAACTTCAGTCCAGAAGGGAATCGGCAATTGTGACTCTTCCAACATTGTCCTAGCAGTCTCGATCAATGTACGGTTTTTACGTTCAGCGACGCCATTCTGTTGAGGAGTGTAAGCCGCACTAAATTCGTGAAGAATACCTTTTGAAGTGCAAAACTCCGCCATGGCATGATTTTTAAATTCAGTACCATTGTCGCTTTTTATCCGTCTAACCTTCAACTTATACAAATTCTCAATCTGAATGATTAAGTTTTTGATAATACCGAAAGTTTCACTCTTGTGTGCCATGAACGCCACCCAAGAAAATCTTGAATAATCATCAGTTATCACGAGGCAATATTGATCATTCCGAATGCTTTTATGCTTGACAGGACCGAATAAATCCATGTGCAAACGTTCGAGCGGAACGACCACCGTGTTGATCTTCTTAGTCGGGTGTCGCTTCTTCGTTTGTTTTCCTTTCTGGCACGAAACACAGACATCTTGAAGATGGAAGTTTTTAAGAGGAACACCATTCACCAATTCATTTGACAACAAATGATTCATTTTGCGTAAGTGAATGTGACCCATTCATCTGTGCCAAGAGATTGAGTCTTTTTCTGTGGCTTTGGAAACGAAACAGGTTGCTTGTGCAGACGTTGTAATCGCTTGGCTCATATCAAGGACATACAAATCATTTATCCTTGGAGCTGATAAGAGAATCCATTCTTTTGGAATCTTGAAGCCGGGTTTCAGCACGTAACATCCATTTGCATCAAAGTGTACTGAAAACTTCTTATCACAGATTTGTGAAACGCTGAGAAAATTGTGATCAAGTTGTTGTACAAAGTTGATTTTGTCAAAGCTTACAACCCCGTTGGATATCATTCCTTCACCATTAATATATCCGCCTTTATCTCCAGCAAAAGCAACATAACCTCCTCTAATAGATTTGACATCGTAGAGAAGCTTCATGTCGCCTGTCATGTGCCTGGATGCCCCACTATCAACAATCCAATGACTACTGATAGTTCCTCCTGGAACACACTGCACATGAACTCATATGATTAGTTGGAGATGGGGACCCAAGCCATTGTGGTCTTGGGTCTTCCATTTTCATCGACAACAATTACTTCCACTTTTCGATGGTTAGGAAATTGTGATGGTCCCCCTGAATTTGTGGTTATTTTAGGTTTCCATGTCTGTTGAGTTTTACCAGTTTGATTGTTTGAAAATTTAACTTAGTGATTGTTTGAAGTTTTTGAAAACTTTGAACTTTCTGGTTTAACTGAAACAAATTGTTTTTGAACCACATCAGTCTTAAGTGCTTTCTCAATCACCTTGACTTGTTGGCGTTTCTGTTTCTTTTCCCTTTCTCTTACAAGGCGGGAATCCTGTTTTAAAGAAACAGATCGCTTTTGGTAATTTCGTTCACGGGGATCATCAACTTTAGCTTTTAACTTATGAAGATACGGACAATTTCGAATGATATGCCCAATTTCATCACATTCAAAACATGATCTTCGTTCAACAAACCCCGAAGTAACATGTGATTGTCTTGTCGATGATGAACTTTGTGATCCCGAGGTACTTGGTTTTGAACTGTTTGGTTCATTTCTTTTCAACATTTTTGCTTGCTTAACAAAATCTAAGTTAGATTTGTTTTCAAATGTTTCAATTTTGTCCGTTCCCTTTGATTTCACAAAGTTCACCTTCTTGTCCTTTTTCTGAGTCTATTTCCTTTGACCTTGAGTCGGTAATTTACCTTTTGGTTTGGTATGATTTTGCTGCTTTTTCACTGTCGGTAATTTCTGATTGCCATATTGTTTTCGAACTTCGGCCTTTGGAATCGGAGGGCACTGTGTTACCACAACATGTGAACCCGACTTTCCCAAAAACTTACTGGTCGAATTTTCAAAAACTTTACTGATTAAAGATTGATTTACATTCTTAATCGGAAAATCTTTGTCAGAATAGATTTTATCATCACCAATAAGAGTGTACAGCAAATTCACACTCTCAGACTCTTTTGCAGACGTGGACTCGATCGGAACAGTCTTAGCATGTTTTGCGGGAGGATCACATAGAATATGATTCTCAAGAGGTATGTCCTCTTCTTTGATTACCGCATCAGACTTTGCTGAGTCAGTATCATCAGATTCATCATCAGAAGAATCAGCATCCTCAACAATAACTGGAGGATCCTGATGCGGTTCAGCAGAAGACACACATGTATCTGCTGACACATCCGAATCTGATGATACTTCTTTCTTGTATCCAAGTCCGGTCGCAATTTCCTCAATGTCTAAAGGAGCAGATGGCTCAAAATAAGTTCTATCCTCTTCATCAGGCATGGCATCATAATTGTGTCTCACAGGTGGTGGACATTTCTTATATCCAATGCATGTGACATCAGTTTTCTTTTTCTGAATATCAATGATGTGATCCAACACATAGCTAGAGCTTAAATAACTGTCTAACTTGAGCTAGATCGCCTCACTTTCAGTTTTAACACAAGCCATTTCTTTTTGCATTATCTCAAGGCGATTGATATAGCAATTTATATCTGTTTGTTTTCTTGAAACCATTTTTGTTAGCTCGGTTTTATCTTTCCTTAATTTTTCAATCACCGATTTAAATTCCTTTTCATGGTTTTCATAAAACATGTTGGCTTCTGTGCATTTAGAAAGATCCACGGTCAGCTTTTGGTTGTGGATGAATGTCACATCATACTTGTTTTGCAAAGCCTCATGTTTGCTTTGCAAATCACACCACTTAGCATCCAAAGAAACATGTTTGTTTTGAAAGTCAAACAAATTAGCTTTTAAAGCATCATGTTTGCTTTGCAACTCAGACATATTAGCATCTAAATCAGCACATTTAACACTAAAGGTAGCACAATTATCACAATCAACAATAGTAGGTTCACCGACACATACCTGACTTGATGAACTGCTAACATTAGCCATAAAGGCTGAATGAAGAGAAGAAGAGGAATAAGCAGCTTGATCCACCAATATAGATCTCCTATGATTTCCAGCTGCAGCTTCTCCCAATAGCTCATCAACATCTACATCGAGTGACACACTTGACGTGTCATCCAAATGATCATCACCTAAAGTTGATGATTCTTCATCCGAGCTTCTACTGTAACCAGAACTGTCTTCATCTTCAGAAGATTCATCACCGTTGGTGGAAGATTCCCCACCACTGGCGTGCTTTAGATCCTTGAAAACCTCAGCAAAACAAGTTGTTCCATCCGGAATATCATTTCCCAACTGAATTGACCAATCACAACCTTCATCTACTTGTACCACAAGAGCTTGGTTGGCATTTGATGGTCCTGCTTGACTTGGGTTGTTAACAGGCATCAACGTACGTTTGTTATTCCTGTTCTGATTCCGTTGGTTGCCTTGATTCCTGAACGGATTCTGGTTCCCATGCTAAGCTGGCTTTGTACATTCTCTCTTGAAGTGACCTCGCTCACCACAGTTGAAGCACTTAACAGACTGCTTATCGAACCCATACTTGGTGTCTTTCTTGCTTTCCAAGCTGGTTCTGCCAGTCCTTTCCATAAAATCCTTTGCTCGCCTTACAGCACTTGCGAAAGCCCATTTGATGTCCATCAAATCCATTTCCTCCTTATTGATCTGCTGATAATCTTCTTGTGTCAGATTGATGTTTCCGATCTGACCTTCTACTAACCCACAATACGCGCTCACCAAGGTGTTCAGTAGCTCCATATGTTCTTTTGCTACTTCAACACTTACTTTCGAGAAGCTTGACGTGTCAAGCCATAATGTATTTGGCTTAGATGGCTGACCAGCAGATGATATGCTCCCATAACAAGCTTGTTGTTGAACAGGAAGTGGATTCCCATATAAGTCAGTTGCTACGGTAGATGGCCGATAGCCTTGCTGTTGTGGAGCTGGTTGTAGAGGATTTCCATACAGGTCTGTGGTTGGAGCTGGCTTTACTGGAACTTGTATCGGATTGCCATATAAATCTGTGCTTGTGACAAACCCGTTTGAAGTGGAGCATGTGAAACTGGTCTTGCAGAAGTGCTAGACGCTCCATAATACATATCAGGATTTTGTGGCACTGGAACCCTTTTCGCCTTTAGGGTTTCTTCCTGATCTTTGTTTTCCAAGAGCTGGACGAAGTCATTGATGTTTGTCGTAGCCAACACTCCATTGTATTTCAGGATTTCCAAGAAACTATTCCATTAAGGTGGCAACGCATAGGCAAACTTGGTGACTACCTCTGCTGGAGTTGTTACTACCCCATAGTTACCCAATTCAGTCAGCAAGTGATAAAACCGACTAGTCAAATCTCCCAAGGATTCCTTTTCCATACACGTGAAGCCATCAAACTCCTTCTTGAGTAAGTCGTGTCGCAATTGGCGAATCGCTTCGTTTCCTACCCCTCTCGTCTTCAATGCATCCCATAATCGCTTTGTCGTTTTGAAGCTGACAAATTGATGATAGATATCCTTGCTCAACGCCTGAGTTAGAATAGCATATGCCTTCTTTTCTAAATCATAAGCCTTTTTCTGGTCTTCCGAAAGATCGGCAAATGTCGCGGCAGTTGAAGCGGCAACCTCGAGAGCTTGATCGAAATCTGTGGTAAAACGTAACCACAATTCCGTGTTTTGCCCAAGGATATATGTATGGAATCTATCTACCCATCCAGGATATCCGTTTATGTGCATCAATTTTGGTGGGCGATTTAGACTTCCTGTCTCGCTTTCGCTTAGGAGTATGCTTTGAATACTTGGAGTTTGATTTGACACAAATGCCCATTGACCTGTCGAAATTGGATTTGCTTGCGAGGATACCGGTGCGGGAGATTCGGCCCATGATGGCGACAAACCCGTGCTTCTATACTTACTTTCTGCGGTAGACGGATTACCCCACCAATCCGGATTCATTTTAAATACTTAAAACTGAATATCAGATAAGATCACTTGAAACAAGCAGTTAAGATACTTTTGCAACCCTTCTGTTAAAACTGGACAACAATATCGACGAAACAAGTTTGATAAATCGACGAAACACACTCGGATATGGATGCGACGAAAAGAACTTCTTTTTGGGCTTCTAATCGACGAACCGACCCAATCCAATTTGAGGCCCAATGTACGACGAAACTGATTACTGATTACTCGACGAAACTGACTGGTGTCGACGAAACAGATTGATCTTTAATGGAAAGCGACGGAACTGATGGATTGAACGACGAAACACTTCTGAATTATGATCTGATTCGACGAAACTAAGTATGATATTGACTTGTGATGAAACAAAGGGTTTGTTGATCGACGAAACTGAATGGGAACACCTTGTTGATCGACGAAACTGAATGAGAACACCTTGTTTCGTCGACCTTGTTTCATCGACTAAGTGATAAGAACACGGAAAGTGGGTGAAGTTGGTGAGCAACCTTATCTTTTTACTGACACAGACACACGACTTTTTCAACTCAACACCATGATCACCTTACCAAACAAGTATGGCATGCAATATTTAATCCATTTTAATTTCATTATCAATTTCAACTTTTAATTTTAATGTTAAATTCAAGAATATCACAAGAACTTTTTGAAGATTCTTATGAACATATGAAGAACAACCCGGAAAATTTGAATTTTCCGGTAAACTTATGAGTTTTCCGGTGAACCATAAATTTCCGAACACTAATTTTTGCTTGAAACTTCACTAAACACCTTAACACACCTTACATAAAAGAGTTTTAAACAAGGTTTTCTATGAACTAACAACAAAAACACCAGAATTCGAAGTTATAAGCTGATTTTTCAGAAAATATGAACTTCAAAACACGAGAAATCGCTCGGTTTTAACAAGGAGAAGAGCCAAGGCTCTGATACCACTTGTAGGTCCGGCTAGGGGAGGATCTAGTCGCCTAATCCTTGTGTACAAACCAACCCGGTTGTGCGGAATCCAACCGAGATAGCAAACCGAGATCGAACACACAAATGATAGACACGAGACACAACGATTAACACCAATGTATTAATGCTTGAAACTGTTACAACACAATGTTTACAAATACACTCGGTAAACTCTCTCTAGTTCTCTCGTGTGTGTGTGTTCTGCTTCAACTGTGTTCACCCATGTCTGTTTATATAGTCACAGACACACATAACACGACGAAACAGAACACCTTCGACGAATTACAAGTAGGACTCGACGAAACAAAGCTGGGCCAGTCACTTGGGCCTGAAGATGCCCAATAGACGACGAAAAGGTTGATGTCTCGGAGAAACACTATCTCGACGAAACACATACAAAGTCGACGAAACATACATGTGTTTCGTCGACATGTATACAAACAAGTGGGCTTCGGCCCAGATGAAAGGTTTCGGCCCAGGTGAGTCAGCTTGTTACATCTGCATAGATTTGCGGCTCTTGTGCTTCGTGTATCGAACTTTGGAACGCACGACGGAGGAATGTCGTGACGTCGGGCTTGAGCCGAACCTAACCGAGTCGAAACCAAGTTGAACCGAACCGAGTCGAATCGCGTCCACAAAAGGTGTATCAACACTTGTTAATGAATATAATAACTATCAATAATTAAATAATAGTAAATAATAATTATCTATGAAGAAATAAAAAAAAAGGTGAAAATCCAAAGACAATGACCTGAAATAGTGATAAGTGTCCCCCCAACAATTTTTTTTATTATATATTGTTGTTATAAATTAGAAACTAGGTTTCCTCCTTTACTATATATTGACGTATATATATTTTGTACAAACTGTTCATAATATAGTGAAATTGTATATATATAAAAGAGGCATATCAAGTTTTCCCTAAACTTTGGATTAGGATGTTATGATGTATGTGTAATACATACATACAAGAGAGTTAAATTAACATGTATACATATTATTGCCTCTACCTCTACCTCTACCTCTACCCATTTTAGGATCGCTATAAAGCTAGTCCTTTTAAAAACCTTGAATTACCATTGATCATAAAATCTAATATCATATTGTTTTAACAATGAGATAAGTGCATTATAGAAATTAGGTTATGTTACATAGGTTTTTAAAATTTTCCATATAATGATCCATATATATGATTACTAAAGACATCCAAGGGTTATAGTAGGCATTCGGCAATAGAAATAACATCTGCGGGTGTATATGGGTAATACCATGTTCATTAATTAGATACCTATTATGGCTGTTTTAATAAGAAAGTTTCATCTTATAGTATTACTACAACAATTGTTAATTTAAAAACACTGCTTTTAAATAATGTCATCACATGAATCTCGAAGTGATTTGTATTATATAGCTGATTTTACAATACTTTATGTCATGTTGCATAAACAAGCAGCCACATTTCACCTATTCATTTTCAGTCTTTTCTTCAATAACATCGGTCATTTCACCAATCTAGTAACATTTCAAACAATATATCCGCTTAAATAGTAATAATAATAACATTTATTATTAGTATTTGGAAATTTCAGTTCACTCAACGCGTTGATGCATTTGAAAACATGGTCACAGAGTGACTTAATTTCAAGTGGTGAAGTTTCTTACATGCATACACGTACGTTAGATGGTGTTACTGATTTTTTCGTACATACGAATTCGCATAGGTTCCGATTAAGTTGAATGTTTGATCTAGTGACCAATTCATGAAATTTGTATGATATTTGAAAATGTTTGGTGAATCACTTAGTGTATAGCGAGTATCATATCTACAAGAAAAACAGGTATCCGATATAATATAAAATGTGAAAATGATTCAAACATAGGTAGCCACTTGGTAGATCCGTTCATTGATCCGGGTTATTCTTATCAAACAGTTATGTAATATCTTTTTTTTTTCCTAGCCTAGTTGTCCCAAGAAAATAATGATAATTGGCTACCCCTCCTTGTACATTGGTTCCGCCACTAGCTTTAGCTATAAAAGAAAAATAGAAATACAAAGGCCTAAATCAATAAGGAACAAGAAAATATTCAAATTTAACATTTACATGATAGAAATAAAAATAGTAATAAAAAAAAGGTTCAAGTTATACTTACATAAATTGAATTACAAGAAAATAATGTCCCTTAAGTTCTATTAACAACTAAGGAAAATTAAAATAAAAATAAAAATAAAAAATAAAAACTGTGCATTAATTGATATAATAATAAAATTGTCATTAAGTGCAATTATGTCAAGTTGTGATTGTATTATTATGACTAAGGCCCCGACAATTTAATTAAGACCTCTGAAAATGTAGAGACGTTTGGAACATTGGCCATGTGATCGAGAGTGAAGCATGCAAAAGTTTTATTATCTCCCATTGGGATCTGTTTTTTGCCTTGACAATTTGTACATACAAATTCTCATAACCATACATACATACATAAATTATTATTTTTATCTTTTAATATGTCTATCCAATAAAAACACGCCAAATTGATGTACCTAACAAAACTATGAACCATAATGTTCAACGGATGTGATTCATTAAAGAAGAGTGTATTAATCTCATCATAATATTGAGAGTAAAACAAATATTTGATTATTTTCATGACGTGTTTTAAAGGGAAGATTGTATTGAAGTCACAATTTCATATGTGGGGGCAATAAAAGAAAGTTAGGGTACAAGAGATAGAGAAATGTAAGGAAATTAGTTTGAGAAACTGATACCTCTGATTAGTGGTCCCTTTTTTTATCATATCTTTATAAAACATTAACAGAGATGGATCATACAAAAATCTGTACATATGCTTCTTGTTTCTTTAATTAATTAATATATACTTATAGAGAGAGAGAGTATAGCTAGAGAGAGAGAGGAATAGGTCAACTTTGAATAGCTGGAAGAAAGGCACAAAACCTCATTACTGTTGAGATCTCTCTCTATATAAGATGATACTGTTTACAAGAAAGATATATAAGCTTTATAAGAGTAGAGAGTGCTATTTCCAGCCATAAATTCTCTATTTTTGTTCTTCTCTATCTATCTATCTTTATTCAGTTTATGTTTGTATGAGAGATTGAAGCTGCCAGCATGATCTGATATTGCCAAACTGATTTGCCTATGTGTGTTTGTGTGATGGTTTCTAGTGTGTATGTAGATTAACTGTGTCTTGTAGGGTGTTCTAGTGTGTGTGTGTGTGTTTTCATGGTGTATCCAGTGTGTGTGTTTATGGGTAGGGTAAAGAAAGGTTAATCAGGTCATGGTTGCAGCTTCAATTACTCATTACCAACAGTTTATCATACAAAGAAGGCTTGTAGTTGTAGAATCCTTTCATGATTATTTGGCATGGGCTTTCTTTTCTTGTTTGGCATATGGTGGATCTCATCTCATGTGAAATGACCAATCAATTCAAGTAAGTACTATAACTTGATTGTTCATGTTTCTTTGATTTGTCTCTTTCACTTTTTTTTATCTTTCAATGTTTAATTTTCTTATTGATTTCCTCAACTAACTTTTTTTTTTTTGAACAGTCAAATTCTATGATTCATAGAACAGGGCCAGCATATGCTGTAAAAACCCAACAGTACAGTACAAAACAAATCAAAGCAAAACAAAACGAAACTAAATACAAAACAAAATACACCCAACTTCTACGCCACTATTTCACTATATCTCGTATGTTAAAGTCCACCCATCTTTCCCATACTATATCATGTAGTTTCGATCTACTTTTCAACCAAATAAAGCTCTCGGCCATTACTGATTCAACCATACTGTTTTCGGACCGATTGTTACCTTCGAATTCTTTTTCATTTCGAGCCTTCCAAATGTTCCACATAGTGGTTTGAAACACTACGTTTATAACTTTTTTCCACTCATTAGAACCTGGAAGATCTTTGACATATTCTAGTACATCCTTGCATTCATGAAACTCTGTTGAAGATGGAAGCTTCAACCAATTGACTATGTCTCGCCAAATCCTTTTCGATCCACTGCAGCCACATATAGCATGATTTACTGATTCCTCCTGTGCATTACATCTTGAGCAAATATTACTGTTAATAGGAATTCTCCGCTTAATTAGCTCCGACTTCACCGGAATCCTCCCGACCGATGCTCTCCACGTGAAATAGTTTATTTTCGGCGGCACCCACTTATTCCAGTGTCTCCATTCTTCCTCTGATCCGTTGTTATCTTGACTCGCTATTTGACTTCGAATCTCCGCAACTATGAACTCTCCCTTGCTACTAGACTTCCAGTTCCATTTGTCGTCTCCGGTTTTAAACTTCGCCTTATTGAGGCTCTGTAACAAAGCTGTCCATTGTGCCCATTCCACGTCTGAATTTGGCGGTCTTTTCCAATCTAGATTCCACTGGTTCTCGTTCTCCAACTTCGTAACGCAGTCCTCCACTTTTGCTTGTTTTTTCTTCACGATCTTGAATAACTCTGGGAAGCTTTCTTTGAAAATCCTGCCATCGCACCAGTTATCACACCAAAACTTCACTTTGTTCCCTATACCCACCTCAGCTGTAATCTCTTCTGAGATCGAAACCCCGAGCCTTTGTATTACTTTCCCTGCAGCCACTATGTCCTTCCATGTACCTGCAATTTTATTATTAACTGGTATAATATTATAACATCTATTATTCTCATGAATCGCTTTTATTACTTTCACCCACAACTCCTCCGATTTCGTTTTATATTTCCACCACCACTTTATCATTAGAGAAAGGTTTGTATTTCTCAAGTCACCTAACCCAAAACCGCCTTGTCGTCTCGCTCTTATCATTCTGCCCCATGCTATCCAACGTATCTTGTATTTTCCAGCTTTCCTGCCCCATATAAAATCCCTGCGTATTTTATCTAAAGCTTTTATTACCTTTTTTGGTGCCAGGTACATCGAAAAGAAGTAATTTGGAATGGCCCCCATCACCGCCTTTGCTAAGACCATCCTTCCAGCGAACGATAGACAATTTGCTTTCCAAGCCGATAACCTGCTATTGAATTTATCCAATACCACCTTCCAATACTTTTCTTTTTTCATATTTGCTCCGATCGTTAGACCGAGAAACTTGAATGGCATTGATCCCATTTTGCATTTTAATCTCCCTGCCATGCTCTCAATCTCATCGGTTTCAACTCCTAGTCCGTACAGACTTGATTTATTCAGATTCACTTTTAATCCTGAAGTCAATGAAAAACATCTTAATATACGATTAAGATTTAGTATATTTATTTCAGACCATTCCCCCATGAATATCACGTCGTCTGCATAACATAAATGTGTGATGCACGGGCCTTCGTTTGGTGTGTTGATACCTTTAAATACGTTCCTATCGACCGCCCTCCTCATGATTACATCTAGTGCCTCCATGGCTATTATAAATAAGAACGGTGATAGCGGATCACCTTGTCGCAACCCTCGCTTTAAATTAAATCCTGACGTAGGCGACCCACTTACGAGAACCGATGCCCAACTTGATTTCAAACATGCTCCGACCCATTTCGTCCACCGACTTGGGAAACCCATAGCCTTCAAGTTTGATAGAAGGAACTTCCAGTTTACCGAATCGTATGCCTTTTCAAAATCTACTTTGAAAATAAACATCTTCTTTTTACTTTTCTTAGCCCACGAGATGACTTCACTCGTTATTAATGGTCCATCAAAAATAGACCTACCTTCTACAAACGCCGATTGTACCGGGGCTATGATATTAGGAATTACCTTTTTAAGTCTAATTGCTAAAACTTTAGCAATAATTTTGTATATCACTCCGATCAATGAGATTGGCCTGAATTCCTCGACTGACATTGGATCTCTCACTTTAGGGATTAATGCAATAAACGATGCATTACATTCCCGTTCAATGAATGCTTTCTCATAAAACTCATTTAATACGCACCCAATTTTTCCTTCCAATTGACTCCAGAATTTTTTAATGAACTTAAAAGTGAATCCGTCAGGACCCGGAGCCCTATCACTTCCACACGCCCAAACTGCCTTCTTTATTTCTTCTATAGAAAACCGTTCGGTTATCTCCTTCTCCTGTTCCTTTGAAATCTTTTTGAAACCTCTGCCGTCAAGGGAGGGCCTGGTTTTGATCGGTTCCGCGAATCTTGTCATAAATCTTACTCTAACTTCCTCCTTAATTACCTTCGGATCCGTTACCATAATACCATTGATCATCATCGAGCTAATGCGATTCCTAGCCTTCCTTCAATTTATAAGTCTATGGAAAAAATTAGAATTCTCATCCCCTAGTTTAGCCCACCTGAGTTTTGCTTTCTGTTTCAAGTCTTTTAATTTCTTCCTTTCATAATTCTTTATCTTCCATTTACCAGTTACTCTACTTTCCTTTTCCGTCTCCGTAAGTCTTCGTGTTTCCGCCACCTTTTCTATCCTCTCTACCTCTTTAATAGCATCTTGAACTTCCTGTTCCTCTTGTGTTTTTGCTGACTTCCTCCATTCTTTTATTCCCAGTTTAAGATTCTTCAATAATTTTGCCAATTCTCTCATACCGTTTCCCCCGTTCATTGACTCCTCCATGATTTTCTTAATCACATCACCTATACCGTCTTCTTCCAGCCATCTATTGAAGAATCTAAACGGAATTGGACCAAAATCAACGTTCTTACAAGATAGTACTAGTGGACTATGGTCCGATGCATGTTTTGTTAGTGCTTCAAACTTAGCTGTGGGCCACTTGTTCATGAAACCGTCACACACAAGTATCCTATCTATTTTGCTAAGACTTGAACCATCGTCTGCCATATATGTGAATTTATATCCACACATCTGGTATTCTACAAGACCTGCTTCGGCTATAAAGTTATTGAAGATCGCTGCACCTTGGTTGTCAAATCTTGAGTTCATCCTTTCTTGTTCATCTCTTACTTCATTGAAATCACCTGCCATGATCCATACTCCACTTGATGCTTCCTTAACTGTCTTTAATTCTTCCCATAACAATCGCCTTCTCATAACATCACACGGTGCGTAAACATTAACTATATTGATGTATATATTACTCCCAGCCAAGCTCCCGCTAATTAGTAGGAACGAGTCGTGTCTTACTATACTTTGTTTTGAAAACATCCCTGGATCCCATACCGAAATCAATCCCCCTGACCTTCCTCTAGCGTCCACAGATTCCCACTCCATATCCGCTTTTCCCCAATATCTTCCTACCACTATTGGATCAACATTTGACACTTGAACCTCTTGTATGCATAAAAACGAAATCTTATTTTCCTTCACTAAGTTGCTAATCCACTTCGGTTTCTCTTCACCCCCTATTCCTCTTATATTTACCGCCAAATAATTCATGATGCACTATTAGACTCCAATTCCTCCCTTACCGTTCTCAGGACCTCCTGCCTGCTATTTGAAACTCTTATTCCAATCTTCTTCCCTATCTCTAATGTGGCCTCTGTCTCCTCCTGCACGTCCGTTCCTGGCTCTTTGTTTAAGTCAAATGTTAAATCTATTTCGTCTAGAATATCCTCATTTAAGGTCTGTCCAACCGCTACTGTACCCCTCTCGGTTCTTATCCTCTTATTAGCTACGCTTCCTTGTTTGGTAAATGTAAATGATGAACGCCCTTTTTTCCTCTTGTGAACAACCTTCTTTTTTCCCCAAATTATCTCGTTTAAGTTAAATGGATCATCCTCCAGCCCAACTTCATTTCCCATATTACTGAGATTGGGCCCATCCCTTTTATCCAGCCCATCTTTGCTTGTTTCGAACCCATGCCTTGCATCAACATTGTCTCCCTTAGTTCCAGACTGAAATGTAAAAGCCCCATAATCCCCACCATTACTTATATTATTATCAAAATCATCGTTCTGTCTATTGTCATGAAACTCATGCGGCATCTCTTTACCCATGCAATCGGCAAATATCTCCTTCCAGTTCCCACAAAATTCATTTTCATTTCCTAAATTTTCATTATTTTCCTGTCCGTTTTTTTTTCTCAGTTCGTCTTCATCTACTGTCACCTCTCGGTTTTCGCCACTAGTGGTTTGTGAATCCACCTCTATTACCTCATCAACTTCTTCGTCATCGACCTGGGCTGGTATTTGATCCTCCTCGTTGTTTGCTGAAGACACATCGTCTGGTATATTGATGAAAACAGATTCATCTTCAACAAACTTTGGTGCCCAGTTTCCGGACACCTCCGACAACCAACACTTAAACACAGAAGCTTTATGACTCATTACGATCTCGGTGTTTATAACCTGCCCTGTTTTAACTATTACGCCGATATGCGCACTTGTCAAGTTACTATCCTCTTTACTTGCATCAGCTTCTTTGATCACTCTGCCCAGTTTCTCCCCGATCCTATTAAACGTTTCCTTGTTCCTTAGACTAATCGGTACCCCACATACTCTAACCCACGCCAATCTCTCATACCGACTCTTATCATTCTTCCATTTTTTAATGTCTGAGAAATGCTCCTCACACTTATGCCCATATTCTGTTAGCATTTCTTCTGTAGCCATCTGTGATCCCAGCGTAACCAAAATCCTCATTCCACCTGCATATCTTACTTCCATTGTGTGTGCACATACCCTGCTGAGTAAAATTTTAGACCTGCATAATATTTCCATTGATTTCGCCTCCATGCTTAATGTTCTCTTGCTCCATTCTTCGGTATTTCCTCAACTAACTTTTGTTTTATTAATACCTCTCAAATTAATATATATTTGTTGCATTTATTAATTAGATTTGAATCATCGCTTTCAACTTTTGAATTAATCTTCTACTTTTACATTCTCATGCGGATTAGTATTTTATTCTTGTGCCTACTTTCTTTAAACTTTTTATTTAATACATGAACGGTTTATGTTAAATGTTTATCTATGTCAAGATTCATTTCTTAACATTATTTTCTGCAAGTTAATATCAAAATTAAAGATGGTGAATTAAAGGAATGTCATGTGTATTCTTGGTTCAGACTTCGTTCAGTATTGCCAGTATTGCGAAACGAATCTCATAAAAGCAATCCCACTGTCAAATCTTGTTGTTAATAAGATTGAAAACTTGTATATTATTAATACAGATAAGCTATTATAACCAGCAAATTATACAGATGGAAGTAGGTTAAAGAGATTAATTATTTGTATTGATAGCTTTAAGCTTGGTGGAAAATGAAATGGCATACTTTTAATTAATTAAATTGTACAAATGTAACATGTAACGTCTCGACCTATAGATATCACATCAGAAAGATGGTGACTGGGGATGTCAAATATAACTGGCAGTGAATTGAGTTGTAGTAAAGGGCAAAAGTGACATGAAATGAACTTTAGAACATAGATAAGCAACAACATACATTGATGGCTAGCATGTGTCACATATTTAACTTTCACTGTCATATAATATCCAAAATAAGAAAAACTACTAACCTTCCTGAAAATAGTATAATCACACTTCATTTATAAGACACTTCATTTTCACCTCTTTCTTTGATTCAGATTTAATTGCTTCATTATGTAAAAAGATAACATCATCTTGTTTGCTAGGTGTTTCTAGGAAATTGCCCTATACGAAAAGGCACATATATCTCTTGATACATTCTTGTTTTCTTAAAGAAAAATGTCGGGTTATATAACATGTTCAGGCACTCCAAGTTCGGCCAATTCCATTAACATAAACACGGATACTTACATCAAACATTGTTCTATAAATCTGTTTTTTTTTTCTTTCCAAGAACCGTTATATGTTAATCCAAAAGTGGTATAATCTTAGTTAATTTAGTATAGTTATTTAAAAAGGCAGATTAAGTTTTGCTTTGAATACAAAAGTAGTATGTATAATACACTTTGAGCCTCATTTGTTGATTAATTAAACAAAACATTGTTATTCCAGAAATTGCTATCTTATTTGTAAATTTAATTAATAAAACTAAAATAGAACCCAGTTGATAGTAAAGAACATGGTTCTATATGCTAAAATATTAACAAGAAAAAAAGTCTTCTATCACCCAGTTTCAGACTCAGTTGTTGGACTTCAAACCAAGTTATATTACATATTGTATTATACGGCTGTTGTTTGATAAGTAACCGGGTTCCGTTAACTTTACAAACCAGTATATATTAGAGTTGGATTATTTAGACTTCTAATCAAACCCCCTTAGCTATTTTAACCTCGTGTGCATTGAGTAAATGTAAGAAGGTTGGATGCATTTTTGACTGAGAAAAAACGAATATACATAGTATGTTTGTTGGTTCAATTGGTGTTTGGCCCGAGTAAGAGGACCAACTCGGTAATTAAATGGGTTTAAAGAGGTTACAAGTTCACCAACTTGAGGGACAAAATTTGGCAAGATGGTTAAATTTGTCAACTTTCCTAATTGGCTAGCAAGTTTGGGTTAGTCTATATAAACCAAGTTAGGGTTTAACATTTTAAGAGAGAAACTGATTTATGATTTAAGAGTTGTAATCAGTTTTTGCGTTACATTTTATGTATAATGATAATTATTCAATCCACATTCATCGTTTGTTATATGGTTTGATATTCATTTGAGACTTGAAATGGTATCAGAGCCAAATTCAATCGTTGAAAACCAAACGGGTAATCATTTCTGTTCAGTGGCTAAGAAGGTTACAGACTGGCGATCAGCTACTTCCTGATTGACGTCAACATCATTTTTTCCGGCAATCGACAATTGCTCGGAAAATTGATTTTCGATGAAAAGGGTGAGTTATCGCTCGCAGGAATGTGGTTGTAAATTAAGACCAACGGCGAACTCGGTAACAGTGGGGTTCAGATCGGGTTTTTGTTTAGGGTTTTCCTTTTGGTGCAAAGTAAGAAAGAATTTCTTTTGGATTGTTGTTTTCGGGGACTAAGGGGCTGTTTGTTTACTTCTTAATGAGACTCTTAATGGTTCAGACCTCTTATTGGTTCAGCACTTAATGGTTCAGACTGTTTGTTTCACGAGCAGATGTCTGAATGGTTCAGACATTTGCCTCTGAATGGTTAATATTTATACAAAGTCTGAATGGTTAAGACCTCTAATCTGAATTGGTTAGACATTTGCTTCTGAACGGTTAAGCATTATACAGGCTCTTAATGGTTCAGACTTCTTACTGATTCAGCACTTAATGGTTCAGACCTCTTACTGGTTCAGCACTTAACCATTCAGATGTTACCAAATAGCCCCTAAGATTAAAAGAAAACAGTTATCTTTTCCCAAGCAATAAATTAAGAAAAAGTGTTTTTTTTATAACTCGTGTTGCACACCGGTTAAAAAAACACATATAACATAATATTTTTGAAGCCCTAAAGTTTATTGAACAATGATTCGGTTTTTTTAGAGGTATTCGTGATCGGGTTTCTACGAGTTGACGGCTTCGGTTCTAAAAAGTGGTTCAGGAGTGATAGGTTTGTGTTAGTTCCAACCGACTGCAGCAAGGAGGTTCTATGACGCTATCTTACAAGAGACAAGATAAGATGGCAGATAGTGATCGACCATAACAAATTGTTATCGTAATAGAAAAAAATTCGGCTAGTCTCGTGTATCCCATGTTCTTATAGACAAATTATACAATATGGGGTACGCAAATGATGGTGATTTTTAATGTTTGCAAAGTCAGGTTCAAGTTGAACATGGAATGAGATTGGATGCTAAGAAGAACAACATGGCGATTGTGTTGTTTTTTCAGTCGATACCTAAAAATTAGATTTTGCAAGTTGGTAATCTGATACAACTAAGAGATGTGGGACGCTTTAAAGAGAAT
Organism: Helianthus annuus; assembly: GCF_002127325.2. Classification (NCBI taxonomy): domain Eukaryota; kingdom Viridiplantae; phylum Streptophyta; class Magnoliopsida; order Asterales; family Asteraceae; genus Helianthus; species Helianthus annuus. Next base: position 130,386,687 of record NC_035446.2, on the reverse strand, counting down.
ACATCTCGGGGCTAATCGGGTTAGGGAAGCGAGTTACAAACTTTAATGTTCGAGTTTGAAAATATAAGGACAAATAACAGAGTCCGGTTGGTGAGTTTGCTTTCCTTTGCTTCAGAAACTTCTTTGGGTTCTACGATTGATGAGCCTAAACTAGTCAAGAAGTTTCTAAACGGGCTACCGAGATAATTTATTCACATAGTGGCTTCGATCGAACAGGTAGTTGATCTTAATACGGTTACGTTTGATGATGTTGTTGGTCGTTTAAAATCATGACAAAAACAAATAAAAGATGAGGAGCCTTAAAAGAACAACCAAGTGTTGGTGCACTTGTGTCTGTACTTTGTCTGTGTTCGGTCTGTATGAAAACGATGTCCTAAGTCAGTCTGTAAGTTGACCAAGTCAACTATCCTCCTAGTTTGACTTGGACAACATGATGTTGTCTGGATCGAAGGATAGCCTCGAAGGATACAACTGATCCTTCGAGGTGCTCGAAAGATATGGTTCGACCATGGTTCAACCATTAGACATCGAAGGATGATCCTTCGATGTCCATGCTGATCGTTCGAGCTCACTGTCATCGATAGATGATCCTTCGGACCATCTATCGAGTCCTTCGACCAGACCTGCTATGTATGGGTATAAATACCCATGCAGTGTGTAAGTGTAAAGCAGATGCACACAGACAAGAGATAGAGAGCTTGAGAGCATTCTGCTGGAAACACACACACACACTTGAGAGTTTACATCTTTGGTTTTGTAAACATTGTGCTTGTAACCGTAACCTTCATACGTATTAATACAGTGGTGTTAATCGGTGAACTTTGTGTGTTCTTGTGTTTGTTCTTGCTTCATCCCGGTTTGCCTACTAGCTTGGATTCCGCACTCGCTAGTGGGTTAGTATAACAAGGTTTAGGTTGTTCTCGATCCTCCGAGAAAAGGGACCTACAAGTGGTATCAGAGCCTCGCTCTTTACCTTGTTTAAAACCGGTTTGTTCAAGTTCTTTGGTGTGTTTGGACACTAGGTTTAGCACCCGTTTTGGTGGTTTTTCTTGCTTTTCTAAACTGAAAAACGGATACTAAACCTATCGGGAGTGTTCGGGGTCGGTTTGGGTAACTTAAAAATCATATCCGAGAGGTTTTCTGTTTTCCGGCCATAATTCCGGTCAAATTCCGGTTGCCTTGGTGAGGATAAGAAACTTCTATTTTGGGTGTTATTTTTGAAAGTCAAATCTGTGTTGGGAAAAGTGGTTGTCAGATCATACCTCTTTGCCGAAAGTTGGTCACCTACCACATCAACTTTTCACCAACTTTTGTACCTTCTGTACTTGTGTCAGAACCGTCGAAAGATAGCTTTCGAACTCGAAAGATCATCCTTCGATCAAGGAGATTCGAAAGATAGCCATCCTTCGAACATCCTTCGAAGTCTGTAGGTTATCCTTCGAGTCAAGGAATCTTTTTGAAAGATCATCCTTCGAGCTACTGTTCATTACGAAAGATAAGGATCCTTCGTGTTAGGTGAATCTTTCAAGGTTATCTCTCGAGATTATTGTTCGAGCCATCAACAGTGATCCTTCGAACACTGTTGATTCTTCGAACAGTTGTCATCCTTCGAGGCCTGTGTTCGAAACATAAGGAGAATCTTTCGAAATCATCCTTCGAAAGATAAGGACCCTTCGTATAGTCAATCTTTCGAAGTCAATCCTTCGAAGTCTTTGTTCGAAACTCAACAAGGATCTTTCGAACCTTGTTGATCATTCGAACAAGTATTGATCTTTCGAACAGGTTGTATCTTTCAGTTCATATCTGTTTTACACTTTAACAGTTTGTGGTGTGTAGGTTTGGTATATATATAGTTGATCAAAATGAGTTGCACAAGTCCTTGGGATTGGAGTACGGATCCACAACCAGATCTGAAACAGATGTCGATGGCTGAATATATGACGAGTGCCATTCCAAAACAACAACAATCAATAAGTTCATGTCAATGGGCTTTGGTATCCAATCAAAGTCAAAGTCTTCAGAACCTTCTGATTAGTGAAAGTGAAGCAGGAAGTAGCAATCGTCCACCAAAGCTGAACCACATGAATGATTTTCCGTCATGGAAAGGCCGCTTTCACACATATGTTCAAGGACAAAGCACCGACCTTTGGATGTGTTTTGTCAATGCATTCAATGAAAGTCTTGAAAGTAGAGCATCCACTTCAGAAGGTTACGCCAACATGCTTGAAAATGACAAGAAGGCTTATGAATTGGAGAAAAAGGCCTATGCCACTCTTACTCAAGCACTCAACAAAGACATCTACCATCAGTTTTCATATTGCAAGACCACGAAAGCATTGTGGGATGCCTTAGTTGCTAGAGGAGAAGGCAATGCAGCTGCTCGAAAATCTCGGCATGATTTGTTGAAGAAAGAATTTGAATCGTTTCAGTTTTTGGAAAACGAGACTCTGAATGATATGACCACACGTTTCTATCATTTGATTAGTGAAATGTGTGCTTATGGGGTGGCAGCTACTCAACAAGACATGGTGAATAGGTTTGCTGACGCCCTACCCCCAAAATGGAGTTCGTTTATTGAGTTGTTGAAGCATACTAAAGCTCTAGATGAGATTAACATCTATGAGTTCATTCAGAAGCTGGAACATAAAAATGATGAAGAAATTAGGAAAGCAAGGCGTGCTCCAGCTCCTCAGAATACAGAAATGTATTTGCCTGGTTTTGGTCCTTCAGCTAGTTCTAGTTCTGTTCAGCAACCGAAGCTTCAAACTGCTTTTGTGTCCAATACGAGTTCCTTTCCATTTCCTCAATCAACAGCTGCTCCACCACAACCTCAATTCGATCCGAGGTCCTATATTCCTGTTCCAACACAGCCACAACCACAACCTCAACAACAACAACAGCAAGCTCACTATACAAGCAATCCTCAACCTCAACCCCAAGGTCATCACACAATCCGGGTCGACAACTCAAATCTTTCACACCTTAGTATTGAAGTTGCTAAGGAACATATGGAGATTATCAACACCATGGTCAGTGCATACTGTGGTTTGGTAGCTGGTCAGCTTGGAAACATCAACATGACCAATGAAGATTATGATCAGATCGACAAGGAAGAAATGGAGTTGATGGATATTAAATGGGCTTTTGCTAGTGCGGTTAGAAGGGCAAAAGATTTCATGGCACGAACTGGAAGAACTTCGTTGGAAGGAAAGAAAAACACGAAGTATGGGTTTGATATTAATGCCGTCACGTGCTTTAATTGTGGCGAAAAAGGGCACTTTAAACGTGAGTGCACTCGACCAACAAAACACGGCAATCACAACCCTTTCAGAAACCAGACGAATGTGAATGCCCAACAAGAAAACCGTGAACGGAGGATGGTGGCAGTGAACAACAATCAGGGACAGCCTGGAGCTACCAATCACAATCGGGCTTTGGCTGTTCAAGCTGATGAAGGATGTGACTGGTCAGTGCAGTTTGGTGAAGGTGATCAGGGAACTGGAACCGCTTTGTATGCTAAAGTCATCGAGCAGGTTCAAAAAGAAGAATCTTCTGGAAGCGATGACAGTTCTGGTTATTCTGGAAGTTCTGATGAAGAAGGCTCTGTTTCTGGGGATAATCACTCAGAGCCTGATGAGGAGGAAGAAGGTGAAGATATTCAGGATCTTCTGAATGAAGCTGATGAGCTTAAATGTCAGAAATCAATTCTGATTAGGAAGGCTGCTGCTACATCAACGGAAATGGAAAACCTATTTTCTGAAGATGGAGCTTTTTCTTTTCAATCTGCCTTTATGGCAAACGGCTCAGCCTCTACTAGTCAGGTAACTTCTGAACCTCCTGCTCCTAGTATTTGTAACTCATGTGCAGAGATGAAGCTTGAATCAGAAAAGCTTCATAGTCATAACCAGAATTTGGTTATTGAACTGTCGAAATGCCAAGAGGCAAACATGGCTTTAACCCGGAATGAAAAAGAATTTAAATCTGTAATAGAAACATTAAAGAAAAATGTGTCCGAGGTTAACAAAGTAGTTTACCACAAACAAGTAAGTATAAATGAATACATTAACCTTGTGGAAGAAACTAAGAAGCAATTGGCCATTGCCCAATGCAAGCATGATGCGATCAAACAGAAATTGGATAGTTATTCTAACTCCCGATTTGTGCTTGATCACATCATAGACGTTCAACAACTGAAAGGTAACGTGAAAGGTGTAGGGTATAAGGCGTGTCCACCCCCTTTGATGGACAACTATACCAAGATGCCCGATGAAGAAGAAATGCCTCGGTATGAACCCAGTGTGCCTTTGAACTTTGAGGAATTTTCTACTGGCCTAGGGTTCAAACCGGAGAATTCTGAAAATACATCCACAAAGCAACAGGAAGCTTCAACATCCGTGAAACAAAGTCCTCCAATCATCGAGGACTGTGAGTCATCGGATGATGAATCGGAATTGGATGTCGGTGATCAGGATAAATCACTTAGCAAGATGAAAGGAGTAGTCATTCCACCAGAGAATCACATCCTGTGTGATCCTGATACTCCTGATGTTCCATCTGTTAAGGAACAAGTGATTGATCCTGTCAAAGGTGATAAAACATGTGTGTCTACTGTTAAAAGCAGTAATGTGTTGTACACATTGGTTGGAGATAATAAAATCTACTCAGATGACGTTTTCCCAATTAAAAATGTAAATAAATCTTTGATTGACAAAGTCTTTGAAGACAATACAAACAAATTTTTGGGAAAAACACTTCCGGGAATTGTGGTAACACAATGTGATCCAATTCCTAAGGCTGAGATTAGGAAACAATTTGCTAATCAAAAATCTCCAACCACTCGACAACCTACTGTTTCTAAGGGTAAACAACCTCAACGAGCTCCAAAGCCAAAGGCTAAAGTTGAATCAAAAGGAGCTCGTTACATGAAGAAAGGAAAAGATGTTAAATTTGTAGCATCAAAAGGTACTGATAAAATTGAGACTTTTGAAAACAAATCAAACAATGATTTTGTGCAACAAGTCAAAATTTTGAAACGTAACAGTGATAACAATTACACCCAACATACAAATGGGTGTGATGAAAGAGCAAGTACCTCAGGTTCTACAAGTTCAACATCTGGTAGTCGATCAAGCTCTCCTAAGTCTGTTGAAAGGAGAACTTGTTTCAAATGTGGGAAGGTTGGGCACATCATTAAGGATTGCACCAACTTGCCCAAACCAAATTTCGTTGAGCGAGCCCCATCTGAACAGTCTCACCCACAACGTCGTCCTGTTTCTCCAAAACATGATAAACGAACTGTTAAGGAACAAGAAACAAAACAACGACGTCAGAACATTAAAACTGTTGAAAAGGCTTTGAAATCTGAAGTCAAAACAGTTAAAAGGAAACCTAGTTTGTCACAACCTTTAAAATCAGAAACTGTACATAATACACAATCTGGTAAACAAAAACAAGCTAGGAGACCTAAAAGGGGTGGTAGTTCAGGGGGAGCAAGTGTGTTTGAAAACCATCAGCAAATCGAGCTCATTATTCGAGATGCTCAGGGACGACCCAAGACCACTAAGGCTTGGGTCCCCATCCTCAACTAATGTGTTCGAATGACATGTGCAGGATGTTCTAGGAGGAACTATTAATAGTCATTGGATTGTTGATAGTGGAGCATCCAGGCACATGACTGGCGACTTACGGCTCCTATACGACGTGAGAAATATTAGAGGAGGGTATGTTGCTTTTGCGGGTGACAAAGGTGGATACATCACTGGAGAAGGAAGTATCTCCAATGGCATCGTGTGTTTTGATAAGATCAATTATGTGAAGCAAATTGATCACAATCTTCTCAGTGTGTCGCAAATCTGCGATAAAAAGTTCTCAGTGATTTTTGATGACGCTGGCTGTTATGTGCTGAAGCCTGGATTCAAAATTCCACAAGAATGGGTTCTCTTATCGGCTCCGAGAGTTAATGATCTTTATATTCTCGACATGAGCCAGGCGATTACAACATCTGCACAAGTCACTTGCTTTGTCTCAAAAGCCACAGAAAAGGAGTCTATATCTTGGCACAGAAGAATGGGACACATTCACTTGAGAAAGATGAACCATTTGGTGAAAAATAATCTTGTGAATGGTGTGCCTGTAAGAAGTTTTCATTTGCAAGATATCTGTGTCTCGTGCCAAAAGGGGAAGCAAACAAAGAAGTCTCACCCTTTGAAGAAAATCAACACTGTCAGCATGCCTCTCGAACGTCTTCATATGGACCTTTTTGGACCTATGAAGCACAAGACAACGTTTGGTGATGCTTATTGTTTAGTAGTTACTGATGACTACTCTAGATTTTCTTGGGTATCTTTTATGGCACACAAGAGTGAAACTCCTGGCATCCTCAAGGATCTTCTTACAATGTTGGAGAATCTCTATACGTTGAAAGTGAAAAGGATCCGAAGCGACAATGGAACTGAATTCAAGAATCAAGTTATGGATGAGTTTTGTACTTCTAAAGGCATTCTTCATGAGTACAGTTCTCGTTATACTCCACAACAAAATGGTGTCGCTGAGAGGAAGAATCGAACTATTATTGAAACTGCAAGAACAATGTTAGTAGAGTCGGAACTCCCTATTCAATTCTGGGGAGAGGCTGTATCGGCTGCTTGCTACACGCTGAACAGAGTTCTTACAGTTAAGAGACATGGCAAGACTTGCTTCGAACTCCTTCAGAGAAGGAAACCGGATCTTTCTTACCTTGAACCGTTTGGTGCTCCTTGTACTATGATTGAGCCGGATGGAAAGTTTGGTGCAAAAGCTATCGAGGGTTTCTTCCTTGGATATGCTACTCCGAATTTTCGTGTTTGGAATCTAGCTACCAAAAAGATTGAGCTATGGAGCGAAGTTAGGGTTCAAAGGTACACGAGTCCTGTTAGGGCTCCGGGTGATCCGTGGATGTTCGATTATGATGGGCTATTTGACTCCTTCAATCTGCCAACCTTTGACGAAGAATCAGCAGCGGCTCGAATGTTGTTGGAAAGTGACAACGCTGCTGTCTCGCCATTGGTTAGACCTATTGTGGTTGACCCTCAAGCTTCTACGTCAGTCAACAATATGGTTCAAAATGAGGTTTATGAAGATGCTGCTGATTATAATGACTCTTCTGAAGATGATGAATATCATGATGCAGCCGAAGGATCTTCAGCTCCAGTTGCTCCTGTTCAAGGTGCCTCGGGTGATACACCTCATACGCAGAATGTAGACACTGCTGAAGGGAATGCATCCACTTCTACCCACATTCCTGGTGTGGAGTTGGTTGTTGATCTTAATCTGAATAATTTGGGTATCAACGCTCGTGTGCCAGATAATCCTGAAATGAGGATTCACGATACTCATCCCCAGCAGAATATCATAGGAGATGTCCATCGCGGTGTGCAGACGCGTAATCAGCTGAGAAACAACCGGAATGCTGGTTTGTATTCAGCTATAAGAGAATCTGGTCAACAAAATGACTGGTCCTTCGCGTGTTACGTGTCACAAGAAGAACCAAAGTCGTGGAAAGAAGCATTGAAAGACAGTGCTTGGGTTGAAGCCATGCAGGAAGAATTACAGCAATTTCACAAGCTGGGTGTTTGGAAGCTTGTTGAAAAGCCTGAGAATTACAAGAAGATTGGCACTCGATGGGTCTTCAAATGCAAGAAAGACGACCGTGGAGTGGTTATTCGGAACAAAGCTCGTTTAGTCGTTCAAGGTTTTCGTCAGATAGAGGGGATCGACTACAACGAAGTCTATGCACCTGTTGCACGTCTGGAAGCTATTCGGATCTTTCTGGCTTATGCCTCATTCAAAGGATTCAAGGTTTACCAGATGGACGTCAAAAGTGCATTTCTACATGGTGTGGTTGAAGAAGAGGTATATGTCGAACAGCCTCCAGGTTTTGAAGATCCTGTTCATCCCGATCGGGTTTGGTTGCTAAACAAAGCTCTATATGGTCTTCATCAAGCGCCACGAGCTTGGTATGCAACCTTATCTACATATCTGCTGGAGAATGGTTTTCGAAGAGGTCTTATCGATTGTACTCTCTTCATCAAAGAACAAGATGGAGATCTTCTTCTGGTTCAGGTATATGTTGATGATATTATTTTTGGTTCTACTAATGATGTTTTGTGTAGGAATTTCGAGCGCATCATGCAGGATAAGTTCGAGATGAGTGCTATGGGGGAAATGAATTTCTTTTTGGGCCTACAAGTGCAACAAACGGAGTCTGGGATTTTCATCCATCAGACTAAATATGTTGGAGACATCTTGAGCCGGTTCCAGATGTCCGATGCAACGCCCATTGGTACCCCATTGCCAACTAATCACGGAATAACTCCTGACTTGAAGGGTGAACCTGTTAGCCCTTCATACTATCGCGCTATGATCGGATCCCTTATGTACCTCACAGCATCAAGGCCAGATATAATGTACCCAACGTGCCTGCTTGCCAGATATCAAGTCAACCCGAAGGCCTCACATCTTGCAGCTGTCAAAAGGATTTTTCGTTATTTGAAGGCTTACCCCGACACCGGTCTGTGGTATCCTAGGGATAATAACTTTGACTTGGTCGCATTCAGTGATTCTGATTTTGGCGGATGTAAAATCGACGGTAAATCCACAACAGCTGGATGTCAGTTTTTAGGAAATCGCCTAGTCACATGGCAGTGCAAGAAACAGACGTGTGTCGCTACATCAACATGCGAAGCTGAATACATTGCTGCCTCAAGTTGTTGTTCACAAGTTCTTTGGATCCAACAACAATTGCGGGACTACGGTTTTGAATTCCTAACTACTCCTATTTACGTTGATAATTCTGCTGCTTTAGATATCACTAAAAATCCTGTGCAGCATTCAAAGACCAAACACATCGAAATCAAATATCACTTCATACGTGATTGCTTTGAGAAAAGGCTAATCGATGTTGTTAAGGTCCACACCGATGACCAACGTGCCGACTTATTTACCAAAGCTTTTGACAAATCTAGATTTGACTTCTTATTATTGGTAAATGGCATTAAGGTCAAGCAAGAGTAAAACCAATATCGGAAAATCATTTTTGTAAATATCTTTGTGTGTTTTAAATTTCTCTTAGTTTATTGATTTTAGGGGGAGTAAATCCGAAAATCTGAAAATCCAAAAACATCGAAAAATTTCAAAAACACAAAAACAATAGAAAAACAAAAATGAGTTTCCTGGAGAGCAAAAGAGAAAATGATAGTACATCAGTGGTCTATCCAAACCTCTTTAAACCTTAAATGCAAAACGATAAGCAGCTCTATATAAGATGTATCGGTAGGCTCACAATCATTTTAAAGTGTGCAGGGTGATATAAATCTTAATCGACTGAAGACCAGGTGGGAACCATTCATTGGCATATGGTCTTAGTACCGAAATTTCGTTTGATAGATTGCCGAGGTTCTGAGATATTCGGTCTTTATGCTGCTTATCATCTGGGTATCATGGTTGTATCTTTTACCGAAAAAGAACGGGGACGCAAGTCTAGATCTTCCATGATACTATACATACGTGTACATATTACATACTGCATTTGACCTCAATAAGTGATAAACAATCACATGTCCAAATCAAATAAGTGATAAAAATATCACATTTATCCGGGTGTCAAGTTCGTCTCTCTGCTGTACGAAAGTACTGACCTGTTCACGGACTTGCACCTGTGCCCTCATGCATACGAAAATCAAGTTCCTCATCAATAAGTGATTATATCACATAGGACTTGTTTTCAAATCAAAATAAGTGAGTATCTCACAATTTATACGGTCAAACAGATGATAATCGGTATACTCACCGGTAAGATGAACTCTCGTGCATACCTTGATACGGGAATGTGTCGTGATGTGGATGAACACCGGTTGGTAAGTATAAATCATACCTTAACGTATCCCCTCGCCATGATTACATCTGATAAGTTGAGCTTAAGTGGACAACAATACCGATAATTGTTCTAGGATGCTTATCTTAATGTTAAATAACTGAACAACAAGAGTGTTTTGGCATGACCGTACACTGATATGATTCTCTTACCCTCGAAACTCGCAAAAAGAATGTCTGTATATACTTATTTACTGCTTAACTTTTATTATTTCTTTTAAACAGTTTCGTCGTTTGGTGCATATCAGCACGACATTAGCGGTGATGTCGTTTGATAACACTCAAAGGATTTTAAATTGTTGTCTTTTACTTTCAAAAATACCAAAAAGATTTTAGGTGTGTTTTAATATAAACTTTATAAAAGCCAAAAAGATTTTATTTCTGCTTTATTTTCGATCGTACGATGTTGGAGCTCGAGTCTTCGTTACCTGAAACCTGAACGAAAACCGAATTGACTAAATCTTCATAAACGGTCGAAATTTGCAAGTTTTGAAAGTTAAAGACTTAAATTGACAAATTTATTAAACTTTCAAACTGTCGGACGGTGTTTGATTGTGACATGGTCATTCGTGTGTCATTTGCTTATACTATGTTCCAAGCAGTTGTTCTCATTACGCGTTTAGATTTCTTGCATGTGCAGATTCTAAAGGCTAGGAGAACATGGTCGATGACAAGCTTTGGAATGAAGACACGACGAGAAGGCGCTCAAAAGATGAAGATGATCGAGTAGCCGCTGACCATCATCAACACCACAAGGATCTCACTTCATAAAGATAAAGTCCAGTCACGAGCATAACTCAAAGGGGAGCTTATGTTAAGGGGGAGTTTGTCAACACACTTCCTACATGATACGGGTAGTTTGTTGATACACTCTCTGCTTTCAAGACGTGAAGACTTTGAAGATCCTCCGACATTGAAGACTTAAAAGGACATCAGAGTTTTGGAAACTCGAAGACCAAAGACCGTCAATGTTCAAGACGGGTCTACATCTATAGAAGATCAAGACAAGATAAAGACAAAGCTACAGCCAAGGGGGAGTTTGTTGGTGCACTTGTGTCTGTACTTTGTCTGTGTTCGGTCTGTATGAAAACGATGTCCTAAGTCAGTCTGTAAGTTGACCAAGTCAACTATCCTCCTAGTTTGACTTGGACAACATGATGTTGTCTGGATCGAAGGATAGCCTCGAAGGATACAACTGATCCTTCGAGGTGCTCGAAAGATATGGTTCGACCATGGTTCAACCATTAGACATCGAAGGATGATCCTTCGATGTCCATGCTGATCGTTCGAGCTCCCTGTCATCGATAGATGATCCTTCGGACCATCTATCGAGTCCTTCGACCAGACCTGCTATGTATGGGTATAAATACCCATGCAGTGTGTAAGTGTAAAGCAGATGCACACAGACAAGAGATAGAGAGCTTGAGAGCATTCTGCTGGAAACACACACACACACTTGAGAGTTTACATCTTTGGTTTTGTAAACATTGTGCTTGTAACCGTAACCTTCATACGTATTAATACAGTGGTGTTAATCGGTGAACTTTGTGTGTTCTTGTGTTTGTTCTTGCTTCATCCCGGTTTGCCTACTAGCTTGGATTCCGCACTCGCTAGTGGGTTAGTATAACAAGGTTTAGGTTGTTCTCGATCCTCCGAGAAAAGGGACCTACACCAAGGTAATCTGATATTTAATAAAGTTGAGTTCTCACTTTAATTAGAATTGTAATTCATATAAAGGGAAAGGACGGGACTGAGGTAGAGGTCAAGACCAGGATGATAAGGATCAAGATGGAAGTCGAAGCCGGGATGGTCAAGATCATGGGTCAAAGAAGAAGCAATGATCGTCAAAGTGGAAGGAAGGATATATCATAGGTTCAGTGTTTACCGTTGTGATAAATTCGGTCACTCTGCGTTAGTGCATCCGATGCGATTGAAAAAAAACAACAAGAAACTAACTTAGTTGAAACCGATGATTTGGATCTGTCTTTGATTCTGATGAGATGTGATCAAGAGACAGTTTATCTCAATGAAGAAGGCGTAATTCCGAAGCAATACGAGACCGAGCCAATGGATTAAGACACTTGGTATCTCGACAATGGTGCATCGAATCACATGACAAGTAAGCTTATGATGAAGGTCACAAGGACCAATAATCATTTATACAAGATCAACCTCAAAGTAGAGAGTCCCGGTACAAATTCTAGCTTGATTGGAATAAAGAATTTTGCAAGTAGGGATCTACAACAAGTAGGACGAAAAAATGATAAGCCTAGTACGTGTTAGAATCCACTCAAAGATCCAAGTGTTATTGTTAAACCCAAAATTCAAAGTCCAAAGAAGAATGCTCAAGAATTCAAAGGAAAGGTTAAGAAAGGTATTCAACCTCAAAGAAGGATGTGTATTGATCACAAGAAGCAAGTGTTTGTTCAAGCTAAACGGAGCCCAAACCACATAGTAAGAGATCAAGAAGAGCCATGTAATGTCACACCCCGACCACGTAGGACAACAAACCGTGGCGGAAACGTCGGGGAGTGTTGTAACAGAAGCTATCATTTCATAACCATGGATACAAAAAGTGTTTCGTTTTATTGATATAATTAAACATTACATTGTCTTATCACATAACAAACAAGTTTTATTATCGACTATCATTGTTTTAAAGTCACTAAGGCCTCGTCCAGATCCTATGTGACGCATGCATCCTAGAAAATCACATCAATCAACAACACCTGAAACATATGTAAAAACAAAGTCAGCAAAGAAATGTTGGCGATTACATAGGTTTTATAAGAGTATCGGAATCATGGCTTCGTTTACATGTTGAAGTACTTTATTAGACTACAGGAGTCAAAATACAAAACTCGTTTTAAAAAATGTATTGCAACATAATTAACCAACTCAAATCAAGTTGATTATAATTTGTAAAATCTCGTAGCCATGATTCTTAACCCAAAACATTTTGTTTTAGAAAACATCTTGTAAAAACTCGTTAATAAAACATCGTTGTGTGACATTGTTTCGAAAATCGTTTACCCAAGTGAACTAAATAACGCCACGGTATGTAATATGTTGAAAACACTTATATATAGGAAGTACCAGCGGCGTATCCACCATGCTTTCATCACATTACACCCGTCCCGTTATCTAGACACTAACCAAAAACCAATCGTTTACCCAAATCGTTTAACTCGTTAAAATCGTTTCAAAATCGTTAACTCGTTTAAAATCGTTTAAATCATCCTCATTTTAATTTGTGAAAACTATATATAGTTGTCTCGCTAACAACATTCAAACCTTTGTGACTCGACCACCTCGCTTCTCGAGTTAACAAACCACCAAAGGGTAAGTTAACAAACATCAGATTCAGTCGTTACCCACAACCCCCACACATAACCATGGGTGCAGTAAAATAACAGGATTTGTCAGATCCTATGGTACCATAACCTAATACTGGTCGGCTTGATCAATGCTAATGAATGTCATTTGTTATGTAACTACAACCAACAACTTTGTTCACTTTATTGAAATCGTTAGTAGTTTTGTATAAACCATCTTAATTGTTTTTGAAAAACCATCGTTTAAACTTTGAAAATCATTTTGTATATATGAATCACCCCAAAACAATTGAAAACAGTAAAATAGGGAAACTATGTACTCACTTGTAGTGCAAAGTATCCTCAATCAATAGAACTTCAACAAACCCAAGCAAACCAGAGAAATCAAGTAGCACCTAGTAATCGATTCACTAATCAAACAATAGACACCTAAATCGGGAGATCAGACAGAATGAGGTCTTGTAAACCAAATGAGTGTTGGAACCCATGTGATATGGTTTAACAAAGCTTACATCCTAAATTGAAACCTAACCTAAGTGCTTTCGACCCATCGCGACCTATTAAGGTAGCTTACGCTACTTTAACGCGTCGTGCGCGCAAAAGCACGTTCAAGACGTCTAACTAGTCCTATGACAAGTATTATATGCCAAAACATGTTTAAATATGTTACATAATCAGTTATGTGACAAAAAACTTAGGTTACATATGCTTAATTACCAATTATGTATGAAAAAAGGCATTTTGGTAATTTACCTATGGCATATAAACTACTTATCATACAACTACCTAAACTAGGTGACCATAAGGTATAACCTCATAAGGTTATTCCCTATGCTATTATGGTCACTAAACATGTTTGGTCGGATCCTAATGATCGACCTAACGGGTCGTGTTCGAAAGTCTACACAAGCACTAAACTAAAAGTGACGAGCTAAACATGCCAAAACATAACTAGTTAAGTTAGAAAATAGGTTTGGTATCAAAACAAACGGTTTTGATACCTAAAAGTAGCTTGGTTACAAAATACGCGAGAAAACGCATTCTGGCTGAAGCTACGACTCGTCACTGAGCCTAGATAACGTGGTAATCAGTAGGTATAGTCACTAGGGACTATAACCATCGTGATTACGCTCACGTTATGAAGTTCAAACGAACTTCGCGTTGACCATAAACTGGTCAAAGCAGAAAATCAAACGCAATTTGACTTTAACGATAAAAACGAATGAAAAGAAAGAAAGAATACTTAGAGAAGGTCCCCGCAAGCTCTTGATCCGATTTACTCTCAGGTATGAAGCATAAACTTCAACTTCGAGAGCCAAAATCAGATTCAAGTGTGCTTTGGGAGGAAGAGGGGATGGGTATTTATAGGAATTCAAAGAACCGTTAAGATCTTTCATCGAAAAACGAGCTTCGATCTCATCCGTACAAGTGGGCACATGGTATTTGGATACCATGGGCACTTGAAAACCATCAAATATAGCCCATAGATTGATCAAAACAAGGTGCAAAGGGTGTGGAACAGCTAGAACAAGCTGGAAAACATTTTCTGACATCTGGGACATGCTTACGGACCGTAAGGAAAGGTTCATACAGTCCGTAAGAACCTTGCAGGTCAGCAACTTTCAAAAATGGCAATTTTAGTCCCTACAGCCCCAAAACTTGGTTTTTGATGCATTTTTGACGCATTTAAGCCCCGTTAACCCCATTTCAAAGCTCTAAAATGAAGTTAAAGTATAGGGAACTTAAAATGTGCTAAAAAATATCTCGGATGTCGGTTCTTTTGGTCGTACGGTTGTGTTGTTCGGTTAATTACGACGGGAGTCGTAACGAACGCAAAAACGATCCAAATTGCGCGACGAATGGATTTTTATTATGCCAAACACTAAAATAAAATATTTTCATGCTTACATAAATTTTTGGATGTCCGGCTATATTCAGAACGTCAGATATGCGCGAAAATGCAAACTTGTGCACTTTTTGACGCTTTTAGTCCCTATTGATCAATAAAGTTTGTTTTAGCATACCGAACTCCTCAAAGCCCATTTCTAAGCTATGTAAAGGTTACTTAGGGTATGTTTAACTTATGATCAAGTTCCTGAATGTTCGTTACTATACAAATCGGTATAGTTTCGCAGTTTGACACAAATAGTCCCTGCGATCGAACAAACTTGATTTCATCACACCAAACCATCCAGAACTTATTTGTAAGTTATGTGGAGGTTATTTAAGGTATTTTAAGCCTATTTCACTATTCTGGAGTGTTAGTTGCATTGAACTAGTTATATTTATGCATCGGTGCGCGTATAACCTTTCAGAAAGTGATTTAAAGCTTGAAATCGGAATCGAATCGAATTTAAAAAAATCACCAAACACAAATACACACATAATAACACAAAAACACATATAATAACACCAAAGCACATTGTTTTATTAATAATCACCATTGTTTTACATCGAACATTGATTACAGAACACAGTTGTCACAGTCTCCCCTACTTCAGGAAATTTCGTCCCGAAATTTTAACTAGAGGAAGCTTGTGAAAACAAATGCGGATATTTTGCCTTCATCTGGTCCTCACGTTCCCAAGTAAACTCTGGGCCACGTTTGGACTCCCAACGAACTTTGACTGATCGAATCCGTTTGTTCTTCAACTGTTTGAAAGCACGGTCTACGATCTCCACGGGTTTCTCGACAAAGTGCATCGTTTCATCGATTCGGATCTCGTCAAGAGGAATGTGAAGATCAGTGTCAGCTAAACACTTTCGCAAATTGGACACGTGAAAAGTCGGGTGAATATTTCCAAGCTCTTGAGATAGCTCTAGTCGATAGGCAACCTTCCCATTTCTTTCCACAATCTTGAATGGTCCCACATATCGAGGTGCAAGTTTTCCTTTCTTTCCAAATCTCACGACTCCTTTCCAAGGTGAAACCTTGAGTAGGACACGATCTCTGACTTGAAATTCTAAGGGCTTGCGTCGCATATCCGCATAACTCTTTTGACGGCTTCGAGCTGTCACAAGATTATCGCGGATTTTCTTGATTTTGTCTGTTGTTTCCAGAATGAGCTCAGGTCCAGTAAGCACAGCTTCACCGATCTCATTCCAATAGACAGGTGAGCGACGTTTTCGACCGTAGAGAGCTTTGAATGGCGCCATATTAATGCTAGCATGATAACTATTGTTGTAAGAGAACTCGATCAGTGGCAGATGAGAATCCCAATTACCACCAAAGTCTATCACGCATGCTCTAAGCATATCCTCCAAGGTTTGAATCGTTCTCTCGGATTGTCCATCTGTTTGGGGATGATAAGCAGTGCTTAGATTCAGTTGGGTTCCCATAGCAGATTGCATGGTCTTTGAGAAATGAGATGAAAATCGAGCATCACGATCAGAAATGATATCCAAAAGAACACCATGTCGTGATACAATCTCATCAACATAAATCTTTGCCTGTTTATCAGCAGATAGATCCTCGCGAATCGGAATAAAATGAGCTGACTTCGTTAAACGATTGATGACAACCCAAATTGCATCGTGACCTTTAGATGTACGCGGTAATTTAGTGATGAGATCCATCGCAATGTTCTCCCATTTCCAAACCGGTATCTCTGGTTGTACAAGCAAACCAGAAGGTCGTTGATGTTCAGCCTTGACTTTGAGACAAGTTAGGCATTTTGATACATACAAGGCCACATCCTTTTTCATACCAGGCCACCAGTACTGAGTACGAAGATCCTTGTACATTTTATCAGCACCAGGATGGATAGAATATCGAGACTTGTGAGATTCGTCCATTACCAAGGTGCGAAGATCGTCTTGTTTCGGAATCCACAAACGATCCTTGAAATAGAGCAACCCATCGTCTTTCGCTTCGAGCTTAAGCTCAAGCTGATGTGGTAATTCCTTACCTATCAAATTTTGTGAAACATAAAATTGCTGAGCTTCAAGGACATGAGTTTGAAGATCAGACAGAGTTCGAACAGAATGAAGCTTGACTCGCTCTTTTCGACTAAGCGCATCGGCTACAACATTCGCCTTACCAGGATGGTAACGAATCTCGCAATCGTAATCGCTCAAGAGTTCAACCCAACATCGTTGCCTCATGTTCAACTCCTTCTGATTAAGAATATGCTGGAGACTTTTGTGGTCTGTGAAAACCACACACTTCGTTCCATAGAGGTAGTGTCTCCAGATTTTAAGCGTGAAAACCACAGCTCCTAACTCAAGATCATGAGTCGTGTAGTTCTTCTCGTGAATTTTCAGCTGTCTTGACGCATATGCAATAACTTTACCTCGTTGCATGAGGACGCAACCAAGGCCTAAGTTGGACGCATCGCAGTAGACACGAAATCATCGCTTCCCTCGGGCAGAGATAGAACAGGAGCATTACAAAGCTTCTGCTTCAGTGTTTGGAACGCTTCTTCTTGCTTAGGTCCCCACTCAAAAGGCTTATTCTTCTGAGTCAAAGCAGTGAGTGGAACCGCAATCTTCGAGAAATTGGAAATGAATCGATGATAATAACCAGCAAGACCAAGGAAAGATCGAATCTCTGTAGGCGTTGTCGGCATACTCCACTCCTTAATAGCAGCAATCTTGGATGGATCCACATGAATACCTTGCTCATTGACTATATGACCCAAGAATTGAACTTCTTTAAGCCAGAATTCACACTTGGAGAATTTAGCAAAAAGTTGTTCCTTCTTTAAGAGTTCCAAAGTCAAACGAAGGTGTTGCTCGTGCTCGGTTCGAGACTTCGAATAAACAAGAATATCATCGATGAACACAATAATGAACTTGTCTAAATAAGGTTTACAGACCCTATTCATTAAGTCCATGAAGATGGCTGGAGCATTTGTCAAACCAAAAAGGCATGACTGTGAACTCGTAATGGCCATATCTTGTGCGGAAAGCAGTTTTGGGAATATCTTCTTCGAGAACACGAAGTTGATGATACCCAGAACGCAGATCGATCTTGGAAAAGCATGAAGTACCTTGCAACTAGTCGAAGAGGTCATCAATTCGAGGCAGGGGATATCGATTCTTGATGGTAAGCTTGTTAAACTCACGATAATCGATACACATTCGAAAAGATCAATCTTTCTTTTTCACAAAGAGGACAGGAGCTCCCCAAGGTGAAAAGCTTGGACGGATGAATCCTTTATCTGATAACTCTTGAAGCTGTTTCGATAGCTCTTGCATCTCCGACGGTGCAAGACGATAAGGTGCTTTCGCAATCGGGTTGGCATTGGGAACAAGGTCAATATGAAACTCGACTTGACGAACTGGAGGTAAACCAGGCAGTTCATCAGGAAACACCTCTGGATAATCCCAAACAATCGGAATATCCTGAATACTCTTGCTCTTGCTTTTCTCCTCGGTGACAGGTGCTAGGAAAGCAACATATCCTTTTCTCAAATAACTTTGGGCTTTTGTTTCTTAAAAGAAACGAGCGCTTAAGGTTCTTGGGGAGATCACAAGTGATCATAAAAATGACAGAACCACACGAGTAGTTTATTTTTGTATTGACATCATAAGGTTGCATCAAACATTCATACAATTGCATTGGTTCAAAAAAAATCACAAATTTTTTTATTTAAATAACAACCGCATTGTCTTTAAATGTTAAAAGATAACAACCAGAAGAAATACAAAATACTAATCGTTCACTGCTGCATCATTGATTGCCTCATTGATGTTATACACTCGTCCACGTGCTGGATTCACATTGACGTTGACGTTCGCATTCGGGTTTGCATTAGCATTCGCGTTCACATTCAACAGCCTCGGACAGTTGTTGCGGAAGTGACCAAACTCTCCATAATTAAAGCATGAACCCGGTGGGAATCTCACAGCATTCCCCTGAACTGGAGCTTGAACCTGGGCAACCTGATTTTGTCCCAAACGATAAATATTGGCCAAATGCCCAAGTTTGCCACACGTTGTGCATTGCTTGCAAGCTTGTTGTGCAACATGATGACCGTTGCAGCGAGCACAATGAGGTGCGGTACCAGCATACGCTTTCTTCGCAGGAGGTTGAGTCGGTGGGTTCTGAGCAGTCTGTGCTGTAACAACAAAGTTCTGAGCACCCTTTCGCTTCCTCGACTTCTTCGACGACTCACCTTTCTTACCCTTACCCTTTTCCTTGTCAGAATTGGTCGATTTCTTTTTATCACCCTTGTGGGTGACTTTACCCTTCCTGACTTGAGACTCGGTCAGGGTAGCAGACAACTCGATCGTGTGACGTACAGTAGTAGGATTAACGCCGGTCACAATATCCTGTATGGAATCGGGTAAACCATCGATATATCTCTCGATTGCTTTCTTCAGAGGGGTAACCATAGTGGGACACAACAGACTGAGTTCTTCAAAACGATCCGTATACGCACGGTGTTCACCCCCATCTTGCTTTAAATCGTCAAACTCTCGCTCCAAATCTCGGATTTTGTGACGGGGACAAAACGCCTTCATCATGAGAGCTCGAAGCTCATCCCATGTTTGTGCTAATGCCACTTCGGCACCCCTATCGCGCATAACACTGTTCCACCAGGTAAGAGCTCGCTTCTCAAACACGCTCGATGTAAATTCAACCTTACGCGCATTCGGACACTGCACATGTCTGAATGTGCTCTCGATACTCTCGAACCACTGCAGGAGCGCAGTTGCTCCTTGTGACCCCGAAAACTTTAGCGGCTTAGCAGAATTGAAATTCTTGAAATTACACGGTGCATTGTTATTATTGTTGTTGTATAACTCGTGGGTTTGGGTCACAACGCCTGGAAGCATAGCAGCCATTTGCTAAGAGACAAGGGCTGTGACTTCTTCAGTAGTAAAAGATTAAGCATCACGTCGAGGAGGCATTGTCTAACCAGGAAACAGGAGAATCGAGTGAGGTTGAAAATTAGGAAAAACAAAAGAGGTATCGACAAAACACAAGAGAGGCGATCATTTATTTGTTACCTCGAACAAACAAACGACACGGAGTGACTAATCAAAGTAGATGGGTCAAAAATAATGTATCGCGAAGATATGCTAGCCTATAAGTGGACACTCACCCCAATAGTTCACAGGTAAGAGTGACTGGTCCGATACTGCGGATTTGTACGAACACTCTAGCATTAGACAGAAGATCCAGGGTACAGGCACCCACCCTTCCAGTTTGCATGTGTTCACACTATTTGGACCCAAATTTGACGAGATTTTGAAAAATTAAAGGGGTTCAAAACCTAGTAATCAATCATCCCAGAACGGATGATTAATTTTCAAAGCAGATTCGAATTTTGTATTCTTGTTGTGGTTATCACCTAAGGATAGGTGACGGTTTTGTTTTAAAATCTAAACGCAAATTTCTTTGCGTTACGGTCCTAAAAGTTATAGTCTAGGTCAAAGCATTACTAATAACCTAATTCCCTATAACCATTAGCTCTGATACCAACTTCTTTTGTCACACCCCGACCAAGTAGGACAACAAACTGTGGTGGAAACGTCGGGGAGTGTTGTAACAGAAGCTATCGTTTCATAACCATGGGTACAAAAAGTGTTTCGTTTTATTGATATAATTAAACATTACATTGTCTTATCACATAACAAACAAGTTTTATTATCAACTATCATTGTTTTAAAGTCACTAAGGCCTCGTCCAGATCCTATGTGACGCATGCATCCTAGAAAATCACATCAATCAACAACACCTGAAACATATGTAAAAACAAAGTCAGCAAAGAAATGCTGGCGAGTACATAGGTTTTATAAGAGTATCGGAATCATGGCTTCGTTTACATGTTGAAGTACTTTATTAGACTACAGGAGTCAAAATACAAAACTCGTTTTAAAAAATGTATTGCAACATAATTAACCAACTCAAATCAAGTTGATTATAATTTGTAAAATCTCGTAGCCATGATTCTTAACCCAAAACATTTTGTTTTAGAAAACATCTTGTAAAAACTCGTTAATAAAACATCGTTGTGTGACATTGTTTCGAAAATCGTTTACCCAAGTGAACTAAATAACGCCACGGTATGTAATATGTTGAAAACACTTATATATAGAAAGTACCAGCGGCGTATCCACCATGCTTTCATCACATTACACCCATCCCGTTATCTAGACACTAACCAAAAACCAATCGTTTACCCAAATCGTTTAACTCGTTAAAATCGTTTCAAAATCGTTAACTCGTTTAAAATCGTTTAAATCATCCTCGTTTTAATTTGTGAAAACTATATATGGTTGTCTCGCTAACAACATTCAAACCTTCGTGACTCGACCACCTCGCTTCTCGCTTCTCGCTTCTCGAGTTAACAAACCACCAAAGTGTAAGTTAACAAACATCAGATTCAGTCGTTACCCACAACCTAATACTAGTCGGCTTGATCAATGCTAATGAATGTCATTTGTTATGTAACTACAACCAACAAGTTTGTTCACTTTATTGAAATCGTTATTAGTTTTGTATAAATCATCTTAATTGTTTTTGAAAAACCATCGTTTAAACCTAGAAAATCATTTTGTACATATGAATCACCCCAAAACAATTGAAAACAGTAACATAGGGAAACTATGTACTCACTTGTAGTGCAAAGTATCCTCAATCAATAGAACTTCAACAAACCCAAGCAAACCAGAGAAATCAAGTAGCACCTAGTAATCGATTCACTAATCAAACAATAGACACCTAAATCGGGAGATCGGACAGAATGAGGTCTTGTAAACCAAATGAGTGTTAGAACCGATGTGATATGGTTTAACAAAGCCTACATCCTAAATTGAAACCTAACCTAAGTGCTTTCGACCCATCGCGACCTATTAAGGTAGCTTACGCTACTTTAACGCGTCGTGCGCGCAAAAGCACGTTCAAGACGTCTAACTAGTCCTATGACAAGTTTTATATGCCAAAACATGCTTAAATATGTTACATAATCAGTTATGTGACAAAAACTTAGGTTACATATGCTTAATTACCAATTATGTATGAAAAGGGCATTTGGTAATTTACCTATGGCATATAAACTACTTATCATACAACTACCTAAACTAGGTGTCACACCCCAATATTTCCACGTATTACCGGTGGGCCCGGTGGGGAGTATCGTGACGTAGTTGATATCATCATAGTCAAACAACACAAATTTAAATGCACAGCGAAAGCAAAAGATAGATTTATTTCAACTGATCAGTTGTAATATTAATTATCACAAAATAGTTGAAACGGATCTACAGGCGGATCAAAGAAAGGAAAACATAGTTCAACAGACTTAAATGCCTCCAAGCTTGCGAGACTCTTATTGATGCTAAGGAGAGGCCAGCCTATTACGAGTAGTACCTGCACTTAGCCTTTTTCGGAAAATACGTCAGTTTACACTGGTTAAATACAATTTAACTGACTCATTTTGAAAAGGTTTAAAAAAATGATTTGAATGCCCAAGGCATAAAAATATTTTATAACTTGGGATAATTATTTATGTATAAACTTGTAAAAGAATTACATGTTTGTTATGCGTTCAGTTGCCCGGTTCATGCCGGGTTAAAGATTAATAGACACACCACATAGTATAGTCCCGTGGCGAGTTATTCTCGTAACCGGCGGTTATACCTTATTAATTATAAATGCACTAACGGGTGTACGCCTACACCCGTGTGCTAAGGTCGTGGCCATTTTATGAATGATGCCAAGGATATCCGGGACATGGTCATTAAACCCCCTAAGGCGTTAAGCAAACAAAACCAAATTTTTAAACGGGTCATCTCGATAATATTTAACCACCAAACGATTAAAGTCGAATGCCCAACCAAGCGGTATTTTATATACCGTACCCCAAGCCCGTATAAGGGAAAATAAGTTAAAAGTATTTACCTTTGCAAGTAATAATCACAACAAGCAAGTGCACGTAGCTTTTACCGGTTCTCCTATTCTAGAACGAAGGTTTATAACAACCTATTAGATTCCTAACGGGTCTTTAATTAAGCTTAAACTTAGACCGGTTAGCTTTAAAGGAGGATACGATTCAAACGCACGATTAAGCGAAGACCGGAATAGAATGTGGTTTAGACCCGACAAGTTTGGAGACTTGTATAATATGGGTAAACTAAACACATTCTGGATTTTGAGACAAAAATGATAAGGGTTGACCCGTTTCGGTCAATTTGTGCAAACTAGTTACATAAGCCGAACAGAATGCGCAAAATGCGAAACGGGTAACCATATGAGTCATATACAGGTTTCCTAAGTTAATATGCTTTAAATATGTTGTGACATCAGTAAGATATCTTCTATTATTCCCCAAATGATTTTTAAACTCAAATTATGCCCCATAAGGGCATTTTGGTCATTTAAACGGTTACAAAAGAGTTTAAATATAATTCTGAGTTTCGGGTCTGGTGAAATCAGTAAAAATACTTAATTTACTAAGTCATATCAGTAGGGTATAACCTATGTGTGAAATTTATCATTTCTAACCATACTATGCACCGAAAGGGCATTTTGGTAATTTCACCTAAGGTTTAAAGGTCAAATCTGGAATCTGACTTCAAAAACTTTTACTTACTGTTAGAATATAAAAGTTTACTTAAAATATCAGTAGATATCAAGTCTTACATATCTAATATGGTTTTAATACATACTATGCGTTTAAAATGCTTAAAAAGGCGATTTTTGGCGATTTCCGGGTTTTATAAGAAAGGCTGATATTTATATTATTCCAGAAGGCTTAAAATATTCTATTTATCATATTATATCAGTAGAAAAAGGTTTGGTATCAAAAGGTTTGGAAAAACTCATTTTATAGCCTAAAAGGGGCAAAACCGACAACTACCGAATTAAGCTTAGAACTCTAGGTTATGCTCAGCCTAAAAATAAATAAAAATCTCCAAAAATCCCAAAATATTATTTTACATCGGTAGGAATAAAGTTTGGTATCAAAAATCGGGTTTAGATAGGCTATATGCTAATTACGCCATTTAATTACTAAAAAGCTTTCTAATTATGCTAATGAGCATAACTCTTAATCTAGACCTCAAACTGATGTCAAATTTTAGGTACAAGCTTATAAATCAGTAACTAAGGTGTCTACTCTTTTACATTTTCAAAAATCACATTTTAAGGTCATTTGGGCATAATAGTCAACATATAAGCATTTAACGGAAACATGCATGTGAATCGGATAACTAATGAATCAAGTTGTATAATCTCAGAGGGTTATACTAACATGAAACCTAGTCCTAAATAAGCTCTAAGGCATTTCTAAACTATGCTCAAATGGGTCAGAACTTAAAGTCAAAGCAAAAGTCTTCTTTTGCGATTTTTGGTTCCGAACCGAGCTTAAACTGAAAATTGTCGGGGTGAACATGTTTAGACATGTTCTTACATTCATTACCAAGTTATATTAATGATAAAATAGGTTGCATGGCTTCTACACTGTTAATTATGCATTAATTTGAAAATAAGCTTTCTATTGACTTTTTAGGATTAACTTTGACCCGACAATTGACCTAGTTAGAGTGGGAATCAGAGGGTGCCCTTTTGAGGGTTTATTGCCCACATAATTACCAACTCATAGGTACTTTCAATTTGAAATTTGACTGGAAAAATTAAGATTAATGACGAAGTCAAACCTTAATTATGACGGTTTGACTTTAAGCTAATTATCTAAGCTAAACTGAATTAAAGAAGGTTAAGGACACTTACAAGAGTCCTAAGCACGACTAGGGATCCTAAGAAGGCTTGTTGCTGATCAGAGGAGCTCCAGAAATGAAGTTGTGAATGTTTGCAAATGAAGGTGTGAAGTGTTTCAACAAGAAGGGAGCTTATATAGCAAAATTGGTGCCATTAGATCATGCTATGCAAGTCTACAAGTGTTACAAGATGGTCCCAACTGTCCCTAGTGCATGAAATACCAGTGGGGGAGTCCCTGGTATAAGAAAACAAGGTTTTAAGTCGGTTGCAGACCCGAACTAGCAGCTACAGGTCTTTTTCTGTCGCTGGCCTGCCCACGCGGGCCACGTAGGCCCATAGGCCCATCTTACGCGGGCCGCCTGGCCTCCCAGAACCAGCCAAACAAGTTTCACATAATTGCAATTCAGCCCCTGGTCCTTGTAAACGTGGTTTTAAGTCTTGTTCTTGCATTTTTGGCCCTCTAACCTTACTTTTAAGGACTCCATGACATATATAAACATTGGTAAGTCCTTGGTTAACTTTGTGATCACCCGTAAAGCCTTAGATTTCCAAGTTGACGCTTTTAACCCCTCGTATACGAATATTGTCATAACTTTCTCATACTTTATCGAAACCTTGTGAAATTTTTATCACACATTCTAGTGAGCAATATTTATCGTTACAAATCTTCGGGTTTGCTAAAAGGTCATTCAGAGGTATACTTTAAACATGTTGACACACTTAACCCCTGTAGTTTGCAATCTCTCACTTTCTTTCACAATTAGCTTCGTATGGTGCATGATTTATTCGTTTAAGGGTATAAACATCGTGTTGGGTTATTTTAAAGTATGTTTATTCATTGTTGACAATTTGAACCCTTATATTTACATACTTTCTCTGTTTGTCAACTTTAGTCCCTCTAAAGTAATCTTTTACATGTTTAAAGCTCATGACACGTGTCGATACATTATTGGACATGAATTTTCGAGGTGTTACATCCTCACCCCCTTAAAAGAAATCTCGACCTCGAGATTTACTGAAATAAATAATGGTACTTTTCTTTCATTGTGGACTCTACCTCCCACGTATACTCGGGACCTCTGCGGGCGTCCCATTTAACCTTTACAATAGGCACATGCTTCCTCCGAAGCTTCTTAACCTATCGATCCTCAATCGACAAAGGTTTTTCCATAAATTTTAAGCTCTCATCTATGTGCAGATCTGTATGTGGTATGACTAGCGATTCATCTGCTAGACATTTCTTCAGATTGCAGATGTGGAATACATTGTGAATACCACTGAGCTCTTCAGGTAAGTTTAACTTATAAGCCACTGTTCCTACACATTCGATGATCTCGAATGGTCCTATATACCTCGAGCTTAGCTTACCCTTCTTACCAAATCACATTACCCCCTTCCAGGGTGATACCTTAAGCAAGACTTTATCACCAACCTCAAACTTTAGAGGTTTTCACCTTTTATCAGCATAACTTTTCTGTCTAACCCTGGCAGCTTTCAGGCGGTCACGAATTTGGACAATCTTGTCCGTCATTTCAAAGACTATGTCAGGTCCTGATAATTGAGCTTCCCCTACTTCTGCCCAACAAATAGGCGTTCTGCATTTCCTACCATATAATGCCTCAAAAGGCGCCGCCTGAATGCTTGTGTGGTTGCTATTGTTATAGGAGAACTTGATCAATGGCAGGTGGTTATCCCAACTTCCACCTAAGTCAATCACACATGCACGAAGCATGTCTTCCAAAGTTTGGATGGTACGCTCAGTCTGCCCATCCATCTTAGGATGGTAAGCCGTACTGAAATTTAAGCGCGTGCCCAAAGACTGTTGGAAACTTTTCCAAAAATGTGATGTGTATCTGGTATCTCTGTCAGAGATAATAGACACTGGTACACCATGTAGAGATACAATCTTATCTACGTACAATTGGTCTAACATGTCGGAGCTATAAGTCTCCTTAATGGGTAGGAAATGTGCTGACTTAGTCAGTCTATCTACTATTACCCTTATAGTATCATTTCATTTCTTTGTCTTTGGCAACTTAGTGATGAAATCCATTGTCACCATCTCCCACTTCCAGGTGGGGAGCTCAGGCTGTTGTAGCAAACCTGACAGCTTCTGATGTTCAGCTTTGACTTGTGCACACGTCAAACATTTAGCTACATAGGCAGTTATAGACTTCTTCAAGCCTATCCACCAATAGTTTGCCTTCAGATCCTTGTACATCTTATCAGCTCCAGGATGAATGGAATTTTTAGAACTATGGGCTTCCTGGAGGATAACATCTCGAAGTCCTCCATAAACTGGAACCTATATTCGTCCATTTAATCTTAGGATTCCGTCCTTGCTATAGGATAACTGCTCTTCAGTTACTCCTAACTTTTCATCAGGGTAGTTAGCTTCTAGCACAGCTTCCT
This sequence comes from Helianthus annuus, assembly GCF_002127325.2. Classification (NCBI taxonomy): domain Eukaryota; kingdom Viridiplantae; phylum Streptophyta; class Magnoliopsida; order Asterales; family Asteraceae; genus Helianthus; species Helianthus annuus. Next base: position 130,359,360 of record NC_035446.2, on the reverse strand, counting down.
TCTGTGCAGCTAACAACCTTTCATTCAAACTGTTCTTTATCTCAATGCTCTTGGCCTTGATTCTTATAGGCTTCACTCTCTCCTTCCTACTTAAGGCATCGGCAACCACATTCGCCTTGCCGGGATGGTATCTTATCTTACAGTCATAATCATTTAGAGTTTCCATCCACCTTCGCTGCCTCATGTTCAAGTCCTTCTGATTGAACAAATGTTGAAGGCTCTTGTGATCCAAATAGATCACGCACTTGGTTCCATATAAGTAATGCCTCCACAGTTTTAGTGCAAATACAACGGCACCCAACTCCAAGTCATGGGTGGTGTAGTTCTTTTCATGCAATTTTAACTGACGTGAAGCATAGGCAATAACCTTGCCTTTCTGCATAAGCACACATCCCATACCTGTGTGCGATGCATCACAATATACCACAAATTCGTCAATTCCATCAGGCAACGTCAATACTGGAGCGTTGCTCAATTTCTGCTTCAAAATATCGAAAGATTCTTGCTGCTTAGGCACCCAATCAAACTTGCTATTCTTGCGGGTGAGTAGAGTTAGGGGTGCTGCAATTCTTGAGAAATTTTCAATAAATCGCCTATAATATCCTGCCAGTCCTAGAAAGCTGCGAATCTCTGTAGGCGTCTTCGGCACTTGCCAGTTCATGACAGCTTCAACCTTAGCGGGATCTACTTGGATACCACGCTCACTAACCACATGTCCAAGAAATTGGACTTCACGAAGCCAAAATTCACACTTCGAGAACTTGGCATAAAGCTTCTCCTGCTGAAGTAGTTTCAGAATATATCGAAGGTGCTTCTTGTGGTCAGCTTGATTCTTTGAATAAATCAGAATGTCGTCAATGAAGACGATAACAAATTTGTCCAAGTATGGCTTGCAGACACGATTCATGAGATCCATGAATGCTGCTGGTGCATTAGTGAGCCCAAAAGGCATCACTAGGAACTCGTAATGACCATAACGAGTCCTAAACGCAGTCTTGTGAACATCTTCATCTCTAACCTTCAACTGATGATAGCCTGACCTCAAGTCGATCTTAGAGAAATAACTTGCTCCTTGCAGTTGATCGAACAGATCATCGATCCTAGGCAAAGGATATCTATTCTTGATAGTAACCTTATTAAGCTCACGATAATCGATGCATAGACGCATCGATCCATCCTTTTTCTTCACAAACAGGATTGGTGCTCCCCAAGGAGATGAACTAGGACGTATAAAACCTTTTGCCAACAAATCATCCAGTTGAGTCCTTAACTCTTTCATCTCTGCTGGTGCCAACCTGTAAGGTGCTCTTGCAACAGGTGCTGCTCCAGGAATTATGTCAATTCTGAATTCTACTTGTCTATCTGGTAGCAAACCAGGTAGTTCCTCAGGGAATACTTCAGGGTATTCAGAAGTGACGGGGATGTCTTCAATCTTAGGCTTCGGGTCGTCAATGGTCACTTGTACCATGTAGATGACACATCCCTTCTTCATACATCTGGATGCCTTGAGCATAGACACTTGCTCAGGCAGTCCATACTGGGTATCTCCCTGAATGGTAAGTGGCTCACTAGACGGAGTCTTGACTACTACTTGCTTCTTGTTGCACACAATCTGAGCTTGATTATAGGATAGCCAATCCATGCCTATTACTATATCAAAACCGGCTAACTTCAAAGGGAGTAAGGACAAAGGAAAAGAGTGGTTCTTAATGGATATGAAACATCCTTCTAACACGGTTGATGCGGTTTCTATGGTGCCATCGGCTAATTCAACCTCAGATTTTACGCTTAGGGTTCTAACAGGTAGGTTTAACAACTTACAAAACTTATCATCTACAAATGATTTATCTGCTCCAGAATCAAACAACATTCTTGCAAAAACATCATTAATAAGGAAGGTACCTGTTATGACATTGTCATTCTGGATCGCCTCCTGTGCGTTCATCTGGAAGACCCTAGCATTGGTCTTTTTCCCTTCCTCAGCTTTCTTCGCAAACTTCGGGCAGTTGGACTTAATGTGCCCCTTTTCATTGCAGTTGTAGCACGTAGCGTCCTTGATTTTCTTGTAGTCCAAGATCTTGTGCTCAGAAGATTTGCAAATCCCACATGCTTTCGGCTGTGACTGGGATTTCGACTCATACCTGCACCTCCCAAAATGGTGCTTCTTACAGACTTTGCACTTGGGTTTATCACCCGACTGTTGACCATCCTTCTTATTTCCAGAACCCTTTTTGTGGTCATTATTTCCCTTGTGCTTCTTGTCTGAGTGCCTTGAGTTGTTATCCTCACGTTTCCTCTTTTCAGCATCCGTATTTCTCAACGATCTCTGCCTGACCGCGTCCAGAGTGAGAGATAGTGCTATATCAGATGCAGACCGAAAAGTAGCTGGTCGAGAGGCCTTCACACTCAACTTGATCTATGGGGCTAAACCCCCAATGAAACGAGCTATTCTCTTTGGTTCCGGTGTTACAAGATAAGGAACCAACCTGGACATTGTGTTGAAACTGGTCAGGTAGGCCTGACAGTCTAGGTTTTTCATAACCAGAGACAAGAAATCGGCTTCAATCTTCTCAACCTCGTGCTGAGGGCAGTAGTTCTCTTTGATCAATGACACAAATTGTTCCCAAGACATATTGTACAGTGGAATTTTCCCTGTAGCTTGGATCAAAGACCTCCACCAAGCTAATGCCTCACCTTAAATGACTGAGATACAAACTTCACCACATCCTTATTAGCGCATCCACTGATATCCACCACACTGTCCATCTCGTCCAACCAGGTCATGCAGTCTATAGCTCCTTTCTCCCCAGTCAAATCCCTGGGTTTGCATGAAACAAAGTACTTATAGGAGCAACCCTTCTCACGAGGTTCTTGATTCAGCACTATTCTTTGAGATGGAACACTCCTTTGGTTTGATGAGTGATGGGAATTACTGTTGTGAGCAGTGTGAGTTCTAGAGGGTGGTTTAGAGTGTGGTACAGATTGGGTCCTTACATGGGTACCACTGGATTCCTGAAATTGCCTATCCAAAGCTCTTGTAACAGCATTGTCTATTAATGCTTGTAGCTCTGCTCCTGCAACGTTGACCCTGGAGGCATCATGATTATCTCTGGGGTGACTGTTGACCTCGTCAGACCCCGCAATGTAGCTTGATTGCTACATAAAATAATGATTCTAATTTATTCAGAGGTCTATGGCAGTTTTATCATTCTAGATGATCTATTAATCATGGTGTTTAGAAGCCATTTTGATTAATTTTTTAAGCATATATATTCAGGAATTTTCATTATAATCCCTAGTTATAATCAAATTATTTTAATGACATAAAACGTCAAGTCACATGGACAGTTTTAAATTTTATTCATGATCTTATAGGATCAAGGTATTGAGGTTTTAATTATATTTTATTACCTCTTTCTAACAGGGGGTCGAAGACCACTACTGTCTTTTGTCTTATATGACAATGAATATAGCCCGTAGGCATTACATCCCTATTGGATGTTAAATAATAAAAGAATTTAGAATTTCTAATATAAGGATGACTTATGCGATTATATTGAATCACATTTTGTCAGGAGTGTTAACATGTTTACAGATGTTAACAAGGATTTGAATCTTTTAAATAAGTTCCACCATTTTGGCCATATCTAGAACGACATGTGGCTAGGTTTTACATTTATGATTCTTTTTAATATTTAATGCAGAAAATCCAAAATTGAGATATTAATATGGACCTGAATCTAATTTGAGAACTACCATCTTGGCCTTGTCTTAAAATGACACATGGGCTAGGTTTTGTCCTTTTTTAGATTTTATCACTTTATTATAATGATAGGTCTTTTTAAAAGGAATGTTATTTTTATTTATTCCATATTTTATGTTTATGCATATTAATAAAAATGAAAATTCTAACTAACCATTCCATTAAAATTAAACAAGTACAAATTTGCCCTAAACGGGACTTCTAAGAAATAACATGCCCACGCAGGGGCTAAACAAACAACATACCCACGCAGGGGTTAAATAGAAAGACACGCCCACGCAGGGGCAGAATACTGAAGACATGCCCACGCAGGGGCAGAATACAGAAACAAAAGTCAACGCAGGGACTGATTACAACATAAATAAAAACCAAGGATCTTTAATAATCCCTTCTCTTAGACTTCCCCTTGATTAGGCCTGCCAGACCTTTGAAGAAGCCTTGACGTTCCCTGCGGTCTCTCTGAATCTCCCATTCAACTTGGTTCAATCTTTCGAGAACCTCTTGTTGTCGCTCCGGTGGTATTAATTGCGGCTGCGGCGGCTGGTGGTGCAGAGGTTGAGGAGGTGGCGGACGCTGGTACCCATAAGTTGGGTAACCAGTGGTCCAAGGACCTCCATAGGGCCCTTCAGGGTGAAGAGCGTTGTAGTCCCACGCTGCCTGATAAGGATCTACATCTGCGTAGTTGTAGTTTGTGTGGGC